>NC_134832.1:101602629-101933645 GCF_004210375.1 Tachypleus tridentatus
GTCCTCATTAATCCAGCTATTTAATACTTATAGATATTACAGATTCTTTCTCAATTGAAAACAGCATCTGTGACATAGAGACATAATGCTTTAATTAATTGTACCCTTTGCTGTGGATTGCAGTTTCACCTGTACTCAAGGCTCACCAGCACAGCTTGGTCTACCAAACCAAAGAAATACAGTTAAGCCTTTCATTATAGTGATTTGCACATAACATTTATGGGTTTTTTAGTAATTTTCAACCATCAATAAAGTAACATAAATAATTTGGGTGTGTGAATAATGGTATGACTTGTGTCAATACTATTATTTCCTGTCATATATTGGGCCAACAATCCGATGATTCTATATATATTACAGACTTTTCTCACCAATGGTAAAATTGAAAAAAAAAAAAATTTCTGACATAGAGGCCCAATGAATTATTTTCTTTTATTGTCCATAATCTCTGCTGTGTACTGAAGATTCTTTTATTCAAAGCTCCTCAGCATAGCTTGGGCTAGCAAACAAAAGAATAATGAAAGATATGTTCATAATGATAATAATGTTGGTTCAATATCGTTGGATATATAAAACTCTGAGGTGTAAGAGTTATTATTTAATTCATTTAGTGATCTAATATTTAATAATTATTTAGTTGTTAATACAAGAGTGTTAAAGTTAATTGTTTTCAAGGCAATATTTATAACAAATTTCATTATGTAACTCATTAAGTCACACATTGTGTGTGTAGTTCAGTTGTTGTAGTTTTCATGATTAGCTTTTTCAAAATTTCAGTTTTTCACATCATGTTAGTAATGCTACATCACAACATCTTACAGTTTGTAGAAAGCCATAATTTTCCAATAGTGAAAATGTATTTCCTACTTACCTCTACTCACAAGATACTTTTCTCATACAATGCTGCCCTCTATATGCAAACTTTTTCTTTATGCATGCACAAGCTTTTAACCTCCACCTGTTGGAATTAGATTCCAACATTTCTCTCATGCAAATCATCATGCTTTACTACTTAACCACTATAAACATGTCCACATGATGCACAAGGTTCCCCTCTACACTCTTCTACTGAACCTTCACTTCAAAATTTAGCAGAAGCTGTGAGCACCAGAGAAGTGAGGAGGAAGAGTAGAAAGTACAAGTTAAACACCTGTTAGAAATACGTTCTCAGTACAGGAAAATTACAGCTTCTAATATGGTACTTACTTCTTCTTACAAGATTAACTAGAATTCCATACTGTGAAGGATGCAGGACTGGTGCAAGGGAAAGACAAAAGAACCCCCTGAGAGAATATGAAGAACACCCCTGAAAAGAGAGAAATAGATTCCCTAAAGAACAGAAGAGAAAACCCACACCACTTCTGAGCCACGTATATTTTTCACCCATCTGTATACTTTATCAAAAATAAGGGTGGAAACGTGCCAGGAAGACTAACAGGTAAGTTCAAAAAATCACCATGAGTCACCTAAAGTTGGCCTTTCTAGTCCTAGTTTAAGTTATTTGATGTTATGGACATTTTCAGAACGTAAAGTAACAAACATTTTAAAAACTTGCAGCGAATGTTTACTTACTCACCAGGATAACTAAAGGGTAGTTCAAACAGCAGTATTAGTCACCAGAAGTTGGCCTTTCCAGTAATAGTTTCGAGTTATTTGATATTATGGCCATTTACTAATGTCAAAACAAACTCGATGAACTTTGATTCTTAAAAGGGAATCACATTAAAAAAATGTCTAATGTATAAATTAAAAACTTAAACAGCATTAAAAGAATTAATGGCCTTCAAAAAACTAAAAATATTTCTAAGATGGACAGTGTCACCATTGCCAATAATACTGTTTAACATTATGGATAAACCTTAGGACAGAACATGTTTAAAATGGCACTGTTGTTAAAGAGACATAACAACAGCAAGACAGTAAAATTTGGCTTATTGTTACCTAAGTGTTACATAAACTACACATTGGAGCATCAGTTCCAAATAAAAGAAAACAATGAGTTAAAAAAACTGTGACCAATGCATAGACTAGTTAGAACAACTTCCTCTTTCCAATTCTTATGGAAGCAAGATGGCCAAAGTCCAATAGAGGGTTTTATTTGGAAAAGCTTGTTTTCATGTTGCTCACTCCAAGTCGACTGTCAACTGGCATGGAGCTGAGCCTTGAATACAGGACCATAGTCCATGTATGAAACAGGCACAGCAGCCATAGTACCAGAGCAGACAGATTTAGCTGTGGCGTCAGCGAGCTGGTTCCTGCAAATACCAATATGGCCCAGTATCCAGAAAAACTGGAGAGAAGCAAATGTTAAAGATAATTGGGCCAGTCAGTTTTGAATATCAGAAAGAACAGGGTGTTAACCAACAAGAAGCAATTCCAGGGCCAAACGAGATTTAAGCAAGTCAGTATAAATAGTGCAGTTTGAGTACTGCTTAACTTCTATGTGATCCAGGGCAAAAAAAATGGCATATAATTCAGCAGTGGACACAGAAAATGTAGAGGGGATTCTGTGCTCAACCACCGAACCACAAAAAACCATAGCAGAGCCCACAGAGTCACATAATTTTGAACCATCTGTATAAATAGGAATGGAAGGATACTTCAAAAGATGTTCAACAAATAACAGACGAAACTTTCAATCAGGAGTATCTACTTTTCTCAGATGACTTAAAAATAGGTCACATTTGGGGATTGTAATAAGCCATAGTGGGATGGGCTGACCAGTGGATACAGTAATTTTATCCAAGGACAGACTCAATTCGTACAACTGCACCTGGATATGAAGGCCAAAATGAGCAATAGCTGACTGTCTCTTGTAAAAAGGTATGGCCCACCAAGGAAGGAAAACACAATCCCAAGTGGAATGCTTTGGCAAGGAACAAAATTTCAAAGCATACAATAAAGACAGCTGCAAACGGTGAAGGTATACAGAAGGTTCATGAGACTCTATGTATAAGCTCTGAATTGGGAAAGTGCAAAACCATAGACCAGTGATTCATAGTTTAGTTTCAATCAAATAAGAGCACAATATATCTTTAGCATAGAACATCAATCCACTTCCCAAGTGGTGGAAGAGAGGACACGGACGATGTTTGGTGTTCTTGTACATGTGACCCGTAGCTGCTAGATGTGTGGTATAAAGGTCAGCTTAGAGTCAAAGATAAGTCCCAAGAACTTTGTCTGTGGGACCACAGGCAGCACAACTTCATCGATACGGATTTCATGATCAGAGTGAAAACCCCATCTGTGGCACAAGTGCATGCAAACAGTTGTAGAGAGAGAGAAAAGAAAAGGTGTTTGCTGTGGTCCACTTCAGTAAACGATTGAGGGCAGTCTGTAGCTGCCGTTCAACATCTCTCAGGTCTAACAACTGACATGAGATGTGAAAGTCTTCAACATAGAGCCTGTTTGCAACAGTAAGGAATTGCTCAGTGGTGGAAGTAATCTTTATACTGACAGCCTTGAGGGACTCCAAGTTCCTGTAGAAAATAATGGTAAAGTGCCAAAATCACATGAACTTGGAATCACCTATCCATTAAAAAATTAAAAAAAAGGGCAAATGGCCATGTAACCAATATATATGGAGGCTTTGCAAAATGGCACATCACCATATTGTATCATAAGCCTTCTCAATGTCAAAGACTATTAATACAAGATGTTGTTGAAAAGGCTTATCTGACTGACTTTTCAAGTTGAATCAGGCAGATTTTGGTGGAATGCTTTCATCAGAACCAACAGTGAGTGGGCAAGAGGAGGCTGTTTGGTTTGAAGAACCAAACAAGATGAGTATTAACCATCCTCTCTAAGGTCTTACAGATACAACTGGACAGTACACTTTGAAGGAATCTTAGGATCCTTCTCAGGCTTAGAGAAAGGTAGGACAACAGCCTGGTGCCAGCCATCATTAAAAACATTCTCTTGCCAGATCCAGTTAAAAATAATCAAAAGAATAGCAAAAGGAGATAAATGGCACAGCATTTCATTGTGTACATCATTAGGTCTGACCGACGTATTGCCAGATCAATGAAGGACCAGTTTCAGTTCCAGTATTGCAAAGGGACAATTATAGTCATAGAAAGAATAAGCTTGAAAGGAAAAAAAGTGATCACTCTGCCAGAGTCTTGATGGCTTAGAAGGTGGATGAAGAAGCAGAAGTGCTACATATCCAGGAAAAGCTTTCACCTAGAGTATCAGTTACTTCCTGGCCATCAGAGAGCAAGATCGAGAGGGGGACAAATTATACTGCCCACTGACCTTTCAAATCTTGTCTCATATGACTTTGGAACTGGTGGTAGAAGATATGCTGGGTGTGAACTTAGTCCAAGACTCCTTCTGTCTTTGACGTCTTACCCATCGAGCATGTGCGCGGGTCTGCTGGAAAACGATGTGGTGCAAGAGCGTGGGAAAAAACCGACAAAAAGTATGCCAGGCCCATTTTTGAGCCTTTCATGTCATCCATGATGGAAAACATGTGAAGACTTTCAGAATACACTGAGCAGTTGCTTGTATAATACAGTCAGTTACTGCTGCCACACATTTGTCTATTGATGGATTACAGATGATGGCAGGATCAAGTTCTGCGAGAGCAGTGGAAGAGTGCCAGTTTGCCTGATCCAACTTCCACTGGAGCACACGGGTTGGGTGGCATTGACCATAGCCAGTCTCTCTCAAGATTATACGAAAATGGTCACTGCCTCCTTGATTATTGTTCAACCCTCTATGAAAAGTGTGAGAATAGTGAAGGGGACCAAACTGAGAGATCAACAGCAATAAAGGACAGACTAGGTGCATGAAAATAAAGAGCGACCCCTCCCATCAATATTAGCACTTCCCCATACTGGATGATGTCTATTAAAGTCTGCCAGAATTAAAAAAGAGAGATGGCAACTGTTCAGTGAGAGCATCTAGATGTGATTGATCATAGGTTTCTCCAGGCGAAAGGTAAAGAGAACAAACAGTGATGGTGCAACCCAAGGAAATACAGATGGCTACAGCCTCCAAGGATGTATCAAACGTGTAAGAGAATGTAGTATAAGAAAATGAGATATAGGTGTTACAGATGTTGAAAATTGATGCTCAGAATCTTCCAGATGTGGTTGTTTACCTATGGACTGTTTTTCACTATTTTATTGAATTTTTTTTGGAGGATCAATTATAAAAAAAGAATATCTAGGTGCCCACTGACCCCACCCACCATGAGCCCTACGAGGCAATGCACTACAATGCCAAACAAGGACACTGCCTCAATGCAAGGATTTCGTGAGCACTATACCCAAACACCAGCATCAGATACAATGTCCATAACATCTGCTGAGAACATCCAACACTGATACTTGGTTGGCCCTAGCCCAAGTGGACCAGCCAAATGACCCAAGGGGAACCATTCCAAGGCCACCCATCTACAGGAATTCAGGGCCAAAGCGGTGTGTTAGGGTTGGACCCCTCAACCACCAGGATACTCTTCTTCCCTTCACATATCGCCACGTAGGGCAAACATGTGGGTGGATGTTTAGATCCCAGAATAGGTAAACTGAAAGAACAGAACCTTCCCTGGGAGGTCCCTCACCTCGTACAGGAATCTACACAAAAGGGATAAAAGGAAAATTAATACAACTTACCAATTAAAAGTTGCTCTAAAGGCTGGAGCATGACCACAGGTGGTCATGGACATGGACAAAAAAGTGATGGAATAAAGATAGTAGGAGACAAATATACTGGCATGGTTCACATGCAAGCTTGTAGAATTTCCTCCAACAGAAGACAAAGACAAAAAGTGAAAGAAAATATGAAATGATGGATTTGATGTTAAGTACCTGTCAGAAATAATGGAAACATGGAACAAGATACAGAAGTGGTAATGTAAATTTTGGAATTCTTAGCATAAACAGTTCATACCAAACATGAGTGCAGAAAAACAACCTAAATGAAATGATAAAAAAAGAATATAATAATCAAGTTGAATAAATCAAATGAAAGTGAAAATTAACCACTTTGGAAAGAAAAATTCAAACATGTATCAATAAACAAACACAAAAGAGCATGTCCAAACTCAAATCCTGCAGAATGAGAAATGAAGCTTCAGTGGAGGAGTGTTGAGTGAGCCAAATGTGTCAGATGTGCATATCATGCTTCAATTGATTAAGAGGTGATGCATGACGATTTACATGAAAGACATGTTGGAATCTTCCAATTCAACAGGAGAAAAATGGCTTGTAACTTGCATAAAGAAAATGTTTTCACACAGAGAGCAGTACAAAAATAACTAATCTTGTGAGTGGAGCTAAGAAACCACAGCATAAGTTTAAGGTCTCAGTTAGTCAAGGTACATATATAAGCATCAAGTTAGCACAAGTTAAGAAAAGTTTCAGTCAAAATCATTAGTGACATAAAGACTGAAGTTAGCCAATATGTGAGTGATTAGCTTTAATGGGTGGTATTTTAAAGTGAGTTACCCAGTTTAACAGAGATAAGGAGAATAATTTGTCTTTTCAAAGAGTGTTCTAATGTAATTGACCCACCTGAGTGGGCTTTGGTGAAAAGGAGCCAAATATTTAAAGTTCAGGATATAACTGTAGTAACCCATGGGCTAATGTAAGTGAATTATTCACTAATACTATTGTGCTAAGAATACAGAAAATGAATTTGTCTTGTCAATTGTTTTCTGAAGTAACTGAATTAGCATGTGTGGACATTGACAAGAAAACAAAATTATTTAGTTCTAACAAAAACTGTGATTTCCTGTAGCATAAAGAATTTATGTACATATGTTTGACTTGTTTGAATATATATTATTTTAAAACAAGTGAAGTGTGCTGTCATTTTGTTGTTCAAATTTATCACCAAGTAACAAACACCTACTGCAGAATAATCCCAGTTCACTTATGCATAAAACTCTGACAAATGTATGTTACAATTCATTCACAAATCATAACATTATGTACACAGCTAAATTATTTTAACTTAATTTACTTGTAACTGAAAAGGACTTAAAACCCCACAAATGTTATATACAGGGAAGCCCGTAAGTCCTACCCATCCATATGTTATTATGTTATATTCAATTATGCATGTATTATAATTTTTTTTTCAGAGAAATATAGCCAATGTAAGCCCATTTACACTTGAAGAACATGGTGTTGCATAATATTATGCAGCAAGAATGAAGGACAGCACATAGATACACTGGATATATAAGATATATGGATGGGTAGGGACTTATGGGCCACCCTGTATAATAACCTTTATAACAGGTTTAACTGTACTTCTTTGGGCTGCTAGACCAAGCTGTGCTTATGAGCAACGTGGTATGGCAACTGAATTGAGGAAAGCATTAGCCCTCTATATTACAAGATTCTCTTTTCAATTTTACCTTTAGAGAGAAAGAAAATTTCCTGACATATAATCATTAAATAGCAAGTCTGATATATAATATAGAATAATGATTTATGCAGAAGTAGCAACATTATTCAGAAACTTAAATTATTGTAGGTTTACTTTATTGTACATTGAAAAGAACTCCATTTAGAATAAAAGATTACTTACCATAACTTGATATCTGACATCACCTGTACGAATTTCTTCATCACCAATAACTATTGGGATATCCTGACAATCATTCTTATATTTATTTAAGACAGTCTCCAAGGTTTTTAGTTCTGCACTTCCTTTCAAATATTCTAAAACAGGTTCATTGTTAACTTGAAAGTCTTCAACTTGAGTTGCCAGGGTTAAAAATCGAGCACTGTAAATATTAAGAATAACCATTACAATTAACTGTTATGTATATAACTGGAAATTTAAAATTAAATACTAAAGCAGATAATTTTCTGTGTTGAATATTTATTAATTTTTCTTCCTTAAGCAGCTTTTACTTTTGATATAGATATGAATTTTAATATATTAATATACTGCTACAAACACGAAAACCTTAGGTCATATTTTTCAACCATGTACATGTGTTTGCAAACAAAAATTTCAGTTTAACTCAATTTTTACAAAGTAAATTCCTTTAAAAATGGGTAATAAGTTGAGTAACAATGTAAAAATTGAATGGTTTTAAGACATTTTAATCAATTACTTATTAAAATATTTTACTGTATTTCATGTAATTTTACTAGCTCCTCTATCATAAACCAGACTCCTACAAGTAATTCTGTAACAATGAAATCAGACTTCTACAAATACCATTTCTGATGAACAGTAACAGTACTAACAGATGATTCTTTCCTTCATAAATATATTGCACATGTATTTCTTTTTTCATTTTTTAATTAACTACAATATAAATATCTTTCTACGCAGACTTACACATCTCTGTACAAAAATAGATAAGATAAATACAGGAAAACTGTGTAGAAAATGTTATCTTTTCCAAGTGATAGTTGTTTATTAACAAAACTTTTTGTATCAGGTTTGAGATAGATGCTCTGAATTCCATCCACTGCACCATATAATAATCAGGGTAATATCTGTTTCTGAAACTTCCTGCCTCCTTACAATTTATCAATCACAATATTGTGATACCCTTCTGACAAGTACACAATATGGAGCTACAAAAAGTATTTTTTAAATGTTTCCCAAGTAAGTTCCATTCATCTATTTTCCTGTGAAAGCTTTGACTTTTTGTCTAATTTTGTTCAGCAATGGTGCCACTGTAAATGTAAAAATATTGCTCTAGATAAGGTTTTATTTGTAAAAACAGAAATTTGGTTTTGAAGGAACAATGCATCAGTTAAATTTTGGGCATAGAACACACAAGGCTTTTCTGCATCCGTGGATAATTTTTTTTTTTTCCAAGCATTATAAGATTTAAGATTTTCATTCTTGTTCAATATATTAATTTTTAAAAAGCGTACATAGTAATGTCACATGCTCTAACCTTACATCATAATAAATAAAATATAGTCTTAAGCCTTTGATGAATTAGCCATCAAGGGCAGTCACAGTTAACTCACACTTAACTTCCAAACTGATGAAAAAAACCTAACAGTGGAATTTTTCGTAAGTACTAAAATGTTTCCAAGTATGACACTAAAGGAATGTTATGGTTAAGTCAGCACACAGTATCACACACAAAAGTTGCAATGATGTTTAAAAAGAAGGTGATATTATTTGTATTATGTAACAGTGCACTACTATTCCCACTCTCATTATCTGAACAACCAACAAGCATTTGTTAATTACTGGAGCATGGATGACATATTGCTGTACACTGAAACAGAAGTGGAGAACAACATATTATAAAGTTACAGCAGCTGGTAATGATGGTTTATAAAGTTAAATGTGGCATTTGAAACATGGACTAATTCTTAAGAGGCTGTGAAAGTTAACATTTTCTTACACAGAAAATGTATTTTTGATAATTTTCCTGGTTAAATCAAATTTGTTTTTACTTGGCATACAGCCATTTCAAATCAAGAAGGTAATGTTCATGTGCTGGCTTACTTATAGAAAGGCAACAACAGTTCGATCTCAGATTAACTTAAAAGTTAAAAAACAAGATAAAGTTTTCCACTCCATTTACTGTCACACTTCAGACATTCTCCCTTGTTTTATATGGAAAAACTGAACACATAGCTAATGTATTAACTCAATATTTTAACTATCTTTTTTATCAATAAAGGTGAGAAAAAATAACCAATCTGACCAGTTTTTTATAGATATAAACATTCCTTAAGTTCTACTTTACTTTAGACATGACTGTTCAACAAACATTTGAAAAGATTAAGTACAATAAAGATCATGGTCTCAGTATGATTTATCCAAAAATCTCAAAGAAATTTAGCAAAGGTACAGACAAAAACATTTTTTATGACAGAAAAATTGTCAATACAAGGGGTTTTATGTTATAGTGTCAGACCTGTTGCACACACATACACAATGTACACCAAAGTATTTGGTTGTGACCCACTGATTGCTAATCCCTCCCCAACTCAGACTCAAAGAACTTACTATGAGCCAGCAGGAATGTTTTCATGTCAACTGCTCCACACCTTATATTTCATTATATACCCAGTGTAATAATCCTGAAATATATAAAGTTAATTTTTGTTTATCACCACTGCAATGACTTGTTTGAATTTAAAACCAGTTCTTTCTGTGTTCCAAAGGATTATGAGGCTATTCTAATTTGCTAGTACATTTAATTGTTTGGGAAATATTTCCTTTATGTAGGCAGCTTTCGATAATCTTGCTGAGTGAGAAATCTGTGGAAAAATAGTTTCAAACATCATAAGAAACTTGGAAAAGCTTTATTTTTTATGAGGGTAAGTATCAGCATTACAGAAAATAGGAAAAAATTTGGATGATTAATAAAAAGCCTTAATCCTTGGCTGAATGTTTGGAAGTGGTAAAAAGCATAAATAGAGTCCTGAGACTTAAGTAGGTTCCAAGTTCAACAAGTAAATAGGGTTCTGAAGATCTATTTAAATAGACTCCAAATTCAAAATCAAGAAAGTTATAGCATCATCACCATTTATGAAACATTGATATCACCTCACAACAAATATGGTATTCAGTTTCCTTATTATAGTAACAGTAACAGTACCAACAGTGGCCACTTTCTATAATTCAGGTTGTTTATAGCAAAGATTTTTTTAGCAAAAGTTGAAAAAGAAAAAGAGGCTACAAAAATTATTCCTGGTTTGAAGTGTTTTAGCTGTGAACAAAGACTTAAATAACTATGCTTGTTTTCTCATACATGTGGAAGAAAATCTAGAAGTTACCTGATTCAGGTATTTAAAATCATTACAGACTTGAATAAACTGCCTACAAAATGCTTATTGGAGTGGTGGAAGAATAAGGTCAGAAACAAAATCTGAATATTAGAGGAAATAAGTATAAGCTCTGAAAAGCCAAGTCTAAACTGGTTCTTAGTCAATTTATTTTTTGTGCAATGGTTTGTCAGATGATGTGACATGTATTAGTAGCTTGAATAGTTTTTTTATTGATAATTCTGTTGAAATAGAGTTACAAAGTATTTACAGAGCTGTTTCTTTGTTAAATGACCTCAATGTGCCACCTAGTATTATATTGGATGCATATTCGTGTGGTTCTATTGTTAGCAAAGTGTTTGATTTTACTGTAAGATATCATTCAAGAAAGTATGTGGAATTTTTTGCTTTATAATTTTTATTGTTTGTTTTCAAAAAAACTAACTTTTTGTATGAGGAGACCTCAGTTATTGTCATTATTTACCTTGACTTTAAGAAAGATTAGGATAAGATGTACAAGAGTAATAAATGAGTTACTTGCTTAGGAAATTGGCTTAGTAGCATGATGAAAAATGTTAAATGGATATTTTATCTGAATGAGAGATTGTAACTTTTGAGGTTCCTAAAAGGATCTATTTTGGGAATTTTCTGTTAGCTTACCTGTATTAATGATTTTGATCAAATGTATATCTAAACATATGATACCAACTTACTGCTGTTTGTAATGGTTTTATTACTGAGTGAGACCTTGCCACTTTTTATCAATGGGTTAAGAAACAGAAGATTCATTTTTGTAAAGTAAAAGTTATACACTTATAATACCTTTCCAAATAATAGTGAGATCCTGAAAAATAATGGAGGTAGAAAATGGAGGGTTTTTTTCTCACCATACTTCACATTAAGTGATCTTCTGGTGGTTGGCTTAGAAAGACAAGGGAATAAAAAACATGCACATGTTTTTTAAATTGAATCTTTACTAATGATAAAATAAACATGTAGTAATGTTAATTTTATCAACCATCTAAGCAAACAAGCTAGTTACAGACTAGTAACTGCCAAATTCCCTTACATTCAAAGGAAATGCTTCTATTTTGAGTATCAAATAGGCCAAAGCCTATATACTGCTTTATGACAAAGCTCTTTAACAGGCTGCTGAGTACAATAATTATACAGCCTAGCCCACACTTGCCTGACCTACAATGACTAACATGAGCAACAGTCACATGCAGATTTACCAAAGAAATGAAGTGGTCAGGATTTCTCTCAAATAAGCAACATATACAGATTTCACTGCCTTTTCAGCCAAAATTTAATAACTGTACAGTTCCAAATAAGTATTGTACAATGCAAAAAAGTGACTGCAAATCAATAAATGTACATGTACTGCAGTCATGTGGAATCTGTAAAGAATCAATTTTCAGCAAAGGTACTGTCATCAAAGTATTAGAGGCAGTCTTTCATGTGCTTGGTCATTCTGATCTTCATTCATTAGATAATTACAGATTGGATAAGCAAGATTTTAGCTAAGATGATTTGAGTAAGGGGGAGTAAAAACTAGTCTAGCCCATAGATGCACATGCCTGTTGCTGCTACTACTGTATTTTCCCTCGACCAGAAAAAAAAAGAAGTTATTTTCATGTTTATAATTTTAATGACTTTGAAAATTTATTTATTTCAAAAGACCTGATAAAATACTCCACATGCACTGTCACCAGGCAAACATATTATATAAGTGAACAAGAAGTCTTAAAAAAAAAAAAAAACTTCACTCCAGGCTTAATTTTATTTTTCTTATTGACCTATCTTTAACGACAGGTCATTGACAGAAATTAGTCACAATTAGATTTGAAAAGTTTTATGTAGAAGAATACAACAAACTTTTATATCTTTGATTTTTGTAAAATTTTGAAATATTTTACACCAAATAAATTTTTACTGCAAGGAAAATATGCTATGAATGGTATTTACTGTGGATGAAACTATCTAATTTACTACAAGTACAAGTGAATTAACTAGAATTAACCGTTAGTTCAGTTTCACATGCAATTTTTTCCTCTAAACTTTTTCTAAATAGTATTTTACCATTAAGGCTATTTGCTTTGTGACTTTTCAGGAAAAGTGTTTATTTCTAATAAGCTAATTGCAAAGTAAACTGTACCATGACATACAAAAATTTATTTTTCATGCTCATGGTGAACTTTTTCTCAGCGGTATTTAGTGCTAAGTGGCAATAATTACATTGTAAGGGAGTTCTGAGTGGGCAGAACAAGTTCTGTGCAACCTCACCCAACACTGCTACAACCCTATAGCCAAGATTCATTGGATTTGCCAACATTACTCTGATATGACTGATAGCAACTCTGCACAGTGCCTTTAGCCAGTAGAGACAAACTCTTTCACACATGAAGGGCTGAGCAGCAATATAAAACACACGAACCTATATATATTTGTGACCCTCTAAGACATACTCAACCTAGATTTACATTTACCTGCTAAAATTGTCAACGTTGTAATGACTAGACTGTTATGTAGTTGATGTTTTTTCTCATTGTTGTTGCTGTTGTTTCTTTTTTTATTTCCACATTTTTAAAATATTTTTCTTACTCCCTCTACTAACTTCCCAGAAGATCAAGTGACATGAAGTACAGAGGAATAAAACCCATTTTCCACCCTGTACTATTATGAGAAATTTGCAATTTGTCCACCCAGTGCTATTATTTAGAACTGTATAGTATCATGACAGAAATTCAGGCTATTTTTAAAAAGAACATCTGGAGGAGATACTATATTAAAAGAGTCAGTCTTCTAGAACCAAATATGTGTATATATTTTTACTAGTTAGAGTACCAATCCATTAGACAGATGAAAACATTTGTTTGTACCAAAGGGTAGGAAAGTGTGCTTTATCTTTTTTTTATTAATAACCATTAAAAGTGCAATAAAACTACATAAAGGTACCAATGCTGTAAAGAAATGCATTGTATTGATGAATTCTAACAACAGTGGCTACATAGTTCATTCTAATGCTGAGGGATAAAAAGCATCAGCAGCTTTTTCATATTCAGATACAAAGTAAGAGAAGGGAGTGTCAAACTTCCTCATGTCATCTCGTGTTACTTTGTCAAGTTTGGTGCTGATTGATCAAAAAATGTGGAGAGATATAAGGAATACACACACATACTGATGTTTATTTATACATAGTTGTTTCTCACCTTCTACCTAACAATGCGGGATTATCTGTCCCACCTTATAATTGAGCATACTAATTTTAGAACTTAACTCTTTGAGATCTCTTACATGTTGTCTCCAAAGTACCACTGAATTCTACATTTTAAATGAAGGCCAAAAATGTTTTATTTTTGTAAAAACAGACTAAAATGTTGAAAAATGGTTTTCATGGGTTATTAGCTCTTTAACCAATAATACATGTTTTAAAGGTTAAGCTTTTGAAAAGTTAACATTTTCCTAAACTAAAAACATATTTGAAATAATACTTACCATTGCTGACAATACAGCTATTTCTCAACTATTTGCCCATCTAAGCATTAAAAACACTTGCTCTAGTCTTTAAAACCATGTTCAAATGCTTTAGGTAAATTCTAATTTGCAAAATCCTCCACCAACTTCAATACATCCTGTATCTATGTACTGTATATAAGCACCTCATTCAGAAAATCAATTTTTCAAGACACAAACCAGCTTTTAGTAGGGAGGTAGGGTGGGAGAGTGTTAGCAAAGGTAAGTATTACTGGAAATACATTTTCAGTTGGAAAATGTTAACTTCCAAAACACACCATTTTCTGACACTATAGATAAAATTACACACTAAGAATGTGGAGGGACCAGTGCAGGTATGATCCATACAGAATGTGTCTGGAAAGAACAGAAGTATAACAAGAAAAAAAATGGTACAATAGTGAGGGAACTGCACTATATCTAGAATAGGTATGCTCTTCACCTAGAATTATGTAAAGGATATGAAATCTGTGTTAAGGCAAAGTATGCTGATTTCATAAAAGTGGGAGACAAAGTATAGCTATCCCATCACATAACTGAGTGGCAAATCTCAAGGCATGAACAACAATACCAAGAGAATGAGGAAAAACCAAGACATCTCTTTCCATACTTTCTGCTAACAAGGAAAAAGTATACTCAAATACAATAGGAGAGACCCTTATCATAAACCTGACTAACTTAATGAAGAAAAGAGACTGAAAGAGGCTGATCAAAATGATCCTCTAATTTAGCCAACCTAATAAAAGAAAAAATGATTACAAATTCTCACCAGTTGTTCCCAGGTCACTTGCAAGTCACCCAAGAACACCCCTATAAAAGACACCCTCAGTCTGTATATATGCCTCCATCTTGCACCAAATCATATCACAGACAGCTTCATTTAACACTGCCCCTTTCACTGGTTGTTGATAAACACCAGATAATAAAGATGGAAGAGGTCTGGTTGGCCTATGCAGTTTAAACATTAACTCAAGACTTCATATCCATCAGTAAATTTATTTGTTGTTGTTAAGTAATTTATAAATATAAATGAAACATCACTCAAAAGCATAACATAAATAGCAAACAACCACAATCCAATTGATAGAAACTTGTGACAAATGCTTTGTCAAAAAATGTTATTCCATTATCTGAATGAAGTGCTTATATAACGTAACTAGATAGAGGGTGTACTGAAGTTGGTGGAGGATTTTGCAAATTAAAATTTGCCTAAAGCATTTGAACATGGTTTTAAAGACTGAAGCAGGCACTTTCAAATATCAGATAGGCAAACAGTAGAAACCCTGGAGATTTAGAAACAGCTATATTGTCAGTGGATAGTAAGTATGTTTTGGAAATAGGTTTCACAAGATTGCTGTAAGGGCTGTAGATTATTGGTTAATTGAAACATACCATACAAATGACTGGAACTGCTTGTAACTGTTAACTTGTTCCTGTAAACAAATTCCCAAGAAAGATAAAATAAGTGAACCCAAATTTTATTTCATAAACTCACTTATTCCCCTCCTAAACTTCTATAAGATGGGGAGCTGTTAGAAAATAAGTTTCCCAACTGAAGCCTTTCCTGTCCTTCCCAGTATTACTTTTCTAATACGGTAAGTCTATGGACATATTTACTTTCAGGTATGATAGTAAAAAACTATTAAACTTTGCTCTCTTCTTTGCTGCAAATCTTATGTTATTTGCATAACTTTTCTCATATGGCAAATTATGTAGTTAATAAAATGGTTTGCAAGTAAAGTTTGTGTTATGCAGTGGGAATGAAGAGAAATAACAGACTTTCTTTCCCAACTAATGCAAGTATTAGTTCATAGTTTTAAGGTTTTCTTCCTTTGGACTTTAAGTCCCATCTCATCCATAAACAATATATACATCAAAGACCCTGCACAATAATTTTTTTTTTTCACATATATAAGTATCAGTTTTTATCACAGGATAAAGTACATCACATTTTCAAATTATTTTTAATGCAGCAAATTAGCAAATCATGTGACAACCACAGCCAAAATTTGCTTCAATGGAATAGCAATGGACTAGCATGAGAATAAGAAAAGAAACAAGTACCTTATTTACAGTGAGCTTCTATCTCAACATAATGTTCAGAGACAAAAAAGAACTTATTGGTCCACCTAGTCTGTCCCATTTCCTAAACTTAACTGGAATGAACTATTAAAAACAAAAACACTCAAGCCAGTCATTAGCATTTAAATAGTTATTAAGTTTTCTCTTTAACTTAACTGCCTCCTCTATATTTGAAGACAACCAATTCCAAAGTCCAACTACCATGTTAGAAAAATAGTTGAAGATAACTCCTACCCTGCCAAAATTTGTATTACCTAATCCTACCTATTAAGTGTGAAGATATTAGGTTGAGGAATAATTCGTGAGCATTTTTTAATTATTTCATTCAATGAAAGACTATACAATACTTCAATGCATGAACACATTACACCCAAAACATTTATTATGATACTTTATTTCATGTAATACCTAAGTATATAGTATGCATTGTTTTAAATGAAATTGCAAGAAATTAAATGCGAAAAGCAGATGGTGTCGAAAATGCTTGATTTTGTCCACTTGACATTCCATTTAATGAGCTGAAAATGAAAGCAAAAATTAAAGACATATGAAAATCAAACACACCATCTATTAGGGCAAAAAATTATCTACCAAATGACATGAAATATTTTGCAAAAGCGTTTCATTTATGAATATATTTTTTTAACTTGAACAAACGATCACGAATTATTCCTCAACCCAATAAAACAAGTTCAGAGATTTTGACTTCCCTTGTATGACAACACTTCCATCCTAGGCACCATTCTAGTAGCCCTCCTCTGAACCTTTTGCTAAATTTACTTAAGTTTCTTCATTTGCTTATAAAGTTGGTTTGATTTTTATTCCAATTCAAAACAGCACCTACTCTGTTTGGTATCAAGGGATAGTAGGATAGATTTCCATTTGGAAAGGTGACAAAGGTCATGTATACACGTTATTTAGAATATATATTAGAAAGGAAGATGAACTACAGAAAACTGTATTAAAGATACTTAAATAAGAGCAAATTACAGTTTATAGTGGCACTCAATAAAAGGGTGTGTACTTTGATAACTGTAACAGGTTTACTGCCAGTCAATGAGGAGAGGGTGGACTCTAAATACTTAGGTAAAATTAAAGATCAGAGTGGATACAAAGGTCAAAGTGAACTTTGACTGCTATCAGAACAATAGTGTTCTGGACCATGTGTTACACACGAATACCAATTTTGCATGGAGTGTGCCAACAGGATATGGGTTCACTAAAATAAGGCTTTCAGTCATACTCCTTTCAACTGTAGCATACCTCAAGCAGCTGAAGAATTAAATGAGCATTTATGCTATTCCTTACAAGTACATACCAGTCAAGCTACAAGATGTAACACAGCATCTATAGATACATGTGTGGTTGTACTGTTGAAACAGGAATTGGGAAACCATCATCCTTGAACAACAGATGAATTTTAAAAAAACCTGCAGGAAAGTGTAGTATTATTTGAAAATGGTAGCCTTATGATGAAGACTTTTCTAACAGAAAATATGTTGCAGGGATAACATAATGAAGGCCATCAGACAAACAAGCATAACTAAACATAGCAACATGAACTGTAATAATACAGCAAGGTTCAAAAACTGTTTTAATATAATGTATTCAGTGCCCAACCTTGAAGTAGTTCTTTCAAAAACTATTGGATCTACAATTCACAGTTATATTTGACTTAATCATAAGCTAATTCACAATTTTTATTAAAATATTACAATCAATATTAACCTTCAATCAGAGCAAACTATCTATTTAGGTCAAAATAAAAATAAATCCAGTAATGTGCAATTAAATAAACTTTTTCTTACATTCTAACATGTAAAGACTATTGACAAACATTTCAATTGCAGTAATAACTTACATTAAATGATAAATCTGACAAACTGAATTTGTTATGGCTTTAATTATACGACACTGTCAATACTAGGTTACAGAATCAGACTTAGTTTAATGTTAATTTTCTTGGTCCTAAAAAGAGTAAGCACCGGGACCAAACAGTTTCTCCCAGGGTTTAAAACAGATTAGAAATCAGATGTGCAAGCCTCTCTCTTGTTAATTTTTGGTTGGTCAACACAGTAGCCAAGTTCCTAAGGACTGAAGTATTGCTGATAGTACTCCCATTGCCCTGAAAATTACAAACCACCAAGATTTATATCTGTAGCTGGAAAACTTTTAAGAGTATGATAAAAAGAAGTTTACAAAACTATCAAGTGTCATCATGGAAATGTTGTCACAATATCGTAAAAGAACACTAATATGGATTCACCAAAGGGAAATCTTGCCTTACTAATTTCTTACTTTTTTTAGTAGATTAATTATCTGAATGATGGAAAAAGTGTGAAATTGGTGCACTCAGAGTTTCCAAATGCTTTTAATAAGGTATTAAATGAAAAATTAACTGAGTAAATCACATTAACAGGAGTGAAGGAAAATCTACTAAACTGAACTGAAGAATGGATGAATGAGAAAAATATCAAAATTGTAATGCAGTCCAGATAAACAAAACCTTGTTACTAATAAAGTGTCTTAGGAGTCAGTATTCTTAGCTGTAATGATTATAATGAGAACTGCAAAAGGAGATTATGATCTATATTTATAGTAAATATAAGATGATACATTTAAAGCATTGTAATTTGGATCACACATTCAATGTAGATTAGAACTCATGCAATTATGAATAGCATAAGTAGAGAAAAAAATCTTGGTGAACACATCACTCATGCAATTAAGACAGTACTATGATGGTTGTAATTTATAAATTGTAGTGAAGTTAAATGTTTAAGGTTTCTTTGTACGGGTACTGATTAAAAGTCAAATAAATATTTATATATCTATAGAAAGCATTAATTGTGCCCCAACAGATCTGAAATATCTCTATTTAGTTTCAAGAAAAAAATGTTATAGTGCGTCTGAGGATGAAATCTAATTGTTACTCTTGAGAAAATATTGGTAAGAGGTGATTTTACTAAAGTTTGCGATTATCTATAAAATATATGTAGAAAGACAAGTTGACTCAGTTATGGTAGCTTAATTTTTCTAATTATGACATGATTTCCGTCGACAGAAGCAAAAGATTTTATAAGTATTAATTTTTAAAAGAAAAATGAATATCCTTAAAATGGAAACGCTTTTTACTTTTTCTCAAGCGTGGGAGCGCAGACAATAATCTTACAGTTGCAGAAAGTACTAAAAAAAAAAAAGACAATATTAACTATTCAAATATTATATTGTACTTTAAACAAGACCAACACAGAAGGAAAACTCTTTTATTTGTAATCAGTAGTAATTTATGTCAACATTTACCACAAGAGCTTAACCCACCTTGCACACAACCGCGACGCATTACTTCCCGAAACTTGGCGCATCAAACCTGCTAGAGCCATCATAATAAAATATGTTTTTGTTTTAAACGGATCTGCTTCTGAGTCAATCTCAAGAATACTATGCTACAATAAAATTCCTATACTGAAATATATATTTAGCCTCATTCATCCAAGTTTTACTAATAATAAATAATTAATACTTCTTCTCTAGCTAAAAATTAAGCCTAACACCCTTGTGCATCTATTCCGCTCAAGGTGAAATCAAATACATCAGCTCACGCCCTCTTTTACTTTTCTTTAGAAAAATAAAACGAACTTGTAAAGTTTTCAGATATATGCAGCTTTAAGTTGAAGAGCAAAGCAACGTTCATTACACAGATTATCTTATGACAAAGTTTAAACTGCAACATCACATCATGATCAAACCCAATAAAACGAGTACATACTATTATATAGTGTTAGAAATCTAGACACTTATAGAACATATAATTACTTAAAGTGAAAATTATGATCCGAATCAATGGGAGAAGTCCCGGCATAGCCAAGCGTGTTAATGCGTGCGACTCGTAATCTAAGGGAAGCGGGCTCGCATCCCCATTACGCAAAACATGCTCGCCCTTTCAGCCGTGGGGGCGTTATAGTTTGAGGGTCAATTCCACTGTTCGTTGGTAAAAGAGTAGCCCAACAGTTGGCGGTGGGTGGTGGTGACTAGCTGCCTTCCCTCTAGTCTTACACTGCTAAATTAGCTTTGTGCGAAATTCAAAAACAAACAAACAAACACTGGGAGAATAATAAAGATCATATTATAGAATATCTTAAAACATTAAATGACAAATAAATAAAGAAGCGCTACTATTAACCCATTGAAATAAGGTTTTTAGAGACTCCTTTGCCTCAAAAATGCGCTCCTTACTTTGGGATCGTGGATGTGTTAAAAGTGTGATGGTTAAATTCCCCTTTTTGGTCAGATAAGATTTCGGAATAACCTAAAAACTGATGATGAGTGCTCTTAACTAGTCGTCTTTACTTTAATCTTTCAGTTCCAAATTAGAAGTAAGAAAATCTGAAACAAAACAGTTCTTGATGACGAGAAACCCACTTGAAATACAAATGTATCTCAGAAGATGATCTAGTAAGGTCGAAACGTTGTTCTCTCCTTATCAATAAATTGTTAATACCCATGCCAGCAGTTCTGAGATACATTTTGAAACAAAACATGTTTGCGTGAGATGACGAAAAACAAATAAACAATAAATTTGTTAATATATTAATTTCAAATCAGAGTAAGCTATTTAGACACTATTCAATAATCGCATTTGTGATTTTAGCTGTTTTAATGTTTAGCATTTAAGTTTAATTGCATAGTTTATTTTTATATTTATACACACGCTCACGAACATGTATAATTAATTTTGCTTTATCTTGCAAATTTATAAAGTAGTTCCTGTGTCGTAGTACACTGTGTTTGATACTAATAAAAATACTCACTGCCGCTGTGCTACTGAGGGGCAATATCTATAAGGGATATTTTTTCTAGATCTTTAGACTTTCAGGTAATTTAATTTTTATATTTTAGTGTTGTGTCATCTTTTTTTTAAATGTGGCTATAAGGACCTAGTAAATATTTTAAAATCAGCCTTAATTCATTAAAAGTGAAAAATTAAAACAAATAAATATGAACAACGATTTTTAAACTAAATTTATAAATATAATTAATTTTTGTATAGAGTTTATATTGTTTTCAGCGTTAAACACCATGACAAAATTACCCCATAACAATTTCAAGCCATACAGGTGTACATTCTGTCAAGGACTTCAATAAACAAAATAACAATCACTTTGTTTAGTGTAGTACCTAGATGCACACTTATTATTTCTTACCTTCGTTAGTTAAAAAAAAGATTTTATTTTTTCATGCATACACTTTCAAACCATGTGTATAGTTTTAACAACAGAACGATGATCAAAGAATATGGCTAATCTTCTATCGTTCTAGTTAAGAATTGTTCTGGGGTCACTATTTTATGGAGTTACGCGCATTTTCTAGTGGGGAAGATTATTTTAGAGTAGAATGTAATAGATCAAGTGGACAGTAATCTTTTTCACTATCATGTCAGATGATACCTGAAGAGTGTATTATCCCTATTCTTTTATTCGAAACGACTCTCAGTAGTGTAACACATGCATCCTAAAAAGGATAGTGTTGTAAAACAGGGTATTTAATATTATGTTTTCTCAGTGAAGAACAAGTGAAGGTACTGTCTTTCGTCCTACACACTTATCACTTTGTACTTTGATTATTTTAAGCTTTGAATAAGTATAGTTTCTTCAGTTTGTTAACATTCCATTTAGTCTCTTTCTCACTTTAGGTAAGAGTAATACATTACTGATGATATCAGAGAAAATTCCAGCACATTACATGCGCTAATATTGAAGGGTTACATTTTTTCACTTATGATGAACATTTAAAATGACAACTAATAAGCTATTCATGAAAAAAGGTAAAATTTTTCACATGTACACAAATACTAATATGCTATTAATAACGAAGGGAAAAGTTTTTCATTTGCGCACAGTATTTAAAACAATGATTACTATTTTATCAATGAAAAAGGGCAAAGTTTTTCGTTTGTGAAAGCCAGTCCAACAAGCTTCATTGGGTCTCACATCTAACTAAGATTAACTTGTCCTGCTCACTCTTTCCATTCTCCCAGAAGCAGTGAATACACATACCTGCAACTTTTGAAATTTCTACTAACTACATTTGGTTGTTTTCCGAACAGAACCCATGTTCAATGTGAAGTAAAAAGAGGTAGAACTGTAAACATTGAGCCTCGATAATTAATAAAAACAAGATACTTGCTGTAAAGCTACTAACCTTTAAGTTCTGATGATGGAAATCCATAAATGCCAACATTCTATTAGACTCCTTTTAGATAAAAATTTAGTACAGATCAGAGAAGATTAAAAAATGGTACCTAGTAAGTATTACTCTTCGCCTTCTCATTTTTATCCAGTCCAACTTCACATTGTACTGAAAAAATATTGAGAAAACATTCACTAAACTAAATGCTTATTAAATTTTTTAATCTGCATGATTTAAGTTATTCTGTTATGGTCAAATAGGATACTGCCTACACTAACATTATATTTCATATAATATCTAAGCTATTTTCTGTGAATTTCATTTCTTATCGATAGTTTCTTCCACTCACGATTGTTATAGTTTAACACAGTCCAAATTTCTTCCACAACCGTTACTTAAAATATGGCTTCAAGCTGCGTTTCTTCCGAAATACATTGTGAAATTATCTGGTAATCTTATTTCCATTATAAATTCCACTACCATAAAAATATTGTCAATGTCAAAACTAAAAACATTCTCTCATTATCATTAATGAAAACGTCAGGTACATTACATCTTTAAATAATTATTGAAAGGTCATTAATCAAAATTTACTTTATATTACAAAGTTTTAACATCCATATTAAATATTATATTTTAATTCATATTTTGATTGAAAGCTGTGTTATTTGTGCAGTTGCTTCCTTTGCATTAAACAAAATTTGCAAATTACTTTATGCAAACACCAGACATTTGTAAAACGCTATACATGTATTCATATATTAATTAGCCACTTTATTGGAACTATACTTTATACCAAGTTTGGCCATAATTTATCTGAATAACAGCCATGATATGACATGGCAGGGAATCTGGGGAACTATGAGTGACCTGTGTGCTTTCACCATTCAGTCATAAGTATTTCATACCTTTCGTGGAACAAGATAAATAAAGGATAGTGATAGTGAATGTGATATTCAAATTCATTCCACACTAACTCAGTGGGATTGAGATCTGGGGAATAGCATATCCATGTGAAATTATTGAAGTTTCCATCATATTTTTCAAACCTTTCACTCACAGTTTTGGCATTGTGGTTGGAAACATTATTATCTTCGAAATATCCTTCCACATCATATAGAGCATTTTGGTGCACTTGGTTGGAAATTTTGCTAAGGTAAATTGAGGCATTTGTTTACCTTCCAGAGAAACCAAGAAAAACGGTGTATGCCAGAAAAAAACGTTATAAACAATGGCATTGCTGCCAGAAGCCTTGACAGTTGGAACTATAAAAAGAAAGATGAGTTATTTTTGGGATTTTTTTTTTCAAATATGCCTTTTCCAACTCCTTGAAAAAAGCATACAATTTATTGGACCACATCGCCTTTCGTCATTACTTGTTAGTTCAATGTCTATGGTTTTTGCACCACTCATGGACTTTTCTTGTTGACAACTGAGTCCAGTGGCTTTAGTAAAAGTTTCCTATTGTCATAGTTCTTTATTGCAATGTTTTTCACAAGATTTGTCTGAAGATGAGCGTTATTTGTCCTCCACTGAATGTCTGTCAGTTGGTGTACTGTTTGGATATGTTCTCCTGTTTAACTCCTTCTACTCTTTCTGTTTATCATTAAATTTTACAGACTTAATTCTCTGTACCTCTTGATAAAACTGTAAGGTAAAATATTTAAAAACTAAATGATATTCACTGGCTATTAGCTGTTTCTTCAAATTAAACAGTACAAAGCATAATATATATTACCCTTTAATAATGATCAAAACTTTCAGTAAGAGCATTAAATCTACCATAACAAATGTATTAAAACTGCATTTATAACTTTAATACATCAAATGCAAAAATTACCGTTGAATACAAATATTTATAGTAACAGCACAAAATAATAACTATAAGATGAGCTATTTGAAATTTTTTGTTCCCTTTTTAAATTTCGCGCAAAGCTATGCTAGAGCTACCTGAGCTAATTGTCCCTTAGTAGTGTAAGACTAGAGGGAAGGCAGCTAATCATTACCGCCAACTCTTGCACTACTCTTTTACATCGAATAGTAGGAATGTCCGTCACTTTACAACGTTCCCACGGCTTAAAGGGTGAGTATGTTTAGTGGGACTGAGATTCGAATCCGCGACTCTTAGATTACAAATCGAACGCCCTAACCACCTGGCCATGCCGGGCCAAGAATGAAGTAAAAGCCATTGTCAGAAAATATTGGGTTGAGGAATAATTCGTGAGCGTTTTTTCAAGTTAAAAAAATATATTCATAAATGAAACGCTTTCGCAAAATATTTCATGTCATTTGGTAGATAATTTTTTGCTCTAATAGATGGTGTGTTTGATTTTCATATTCTTTAATTTTTGCTTTCATTTTCAGCTCATTAAATGGAATGTCAAGTAGACAAAATCGAGCATTTTCGACACCATCTGCTTTTCGCATTTAATTTATTGCAATTTCATTTAAAACAATGTATACTATATACCTATGTATTACATGAAATAAAGTATCATAATAAATGTTTTGGGTGTAATTTTGGGTGTTTTGTCATTAAAATGACAACTAATAAGCTATTCATGAAAAAAGGTAAAATTTTTCACATGTACACAAATACGTAAATGATTACTAATATGCTATTAATAACGAAGGGAAAAGGATGATAATTTAGGATGATTTTGGTGAAATTGACTAGTGTGCTATCAAGGGTAGGTCTGATTTGTGTCAAGGGCTAGAAAATATATGCAATATTCATGTACTCTATGCTATCAGGGTCTCGTTTCCAAGATCTGATTTGTTAAATCCTTTCCAAAGTTTAGCCAACTCTTGAGAAGATCTAAGCTTTGGGAAGGTTCCTTAAAGGTTTGGGATCTGGTGGTCCTGTCAAAGGTGTGTGCACATTTGTTTATTTTGGAACTTAATTGCAAGGCACCTTCTAATAGGACTTCTCAGGTGTATCTCTTGATACTTTGATGGCTTTACCGACATGTATTTCATGGGAGTTTGCAATGTTAGTAATGGCACCTGTGCTTGAGACATTTGCAAACTTAGTTCAGACAATGGGGTAAAGAGTGATTGTTTCTTCGTAGTTCAAGGGTCATCCAGTGAAAGCCTAGTCTCTGATAGAGTATTGTTGCTCGTGAAGGTTGCATAGCCCATGAATACTTTGGGATTAGCACAACAGTTAAACTGGCGAGAATTTTTGCGTAAGATTATTTGGGTAGCAACATATCTTTATCTAAGGTCTTAGCCACATTAAAAATCATGTTAGTTTAGTAAAATTTGATCTAAAATTACTTTTAGAGACATTGTAAAAATGGTTACTTCTACAGCTTTATGTGTGCTTGTAAACAATGATAATTTCAAATTCTGAGTGTGAGGATCCACAAATCTTGACATCACTTCTCTTTCAGAATGTTTTTTCAAATAGAAGTTTAGTAATAGCCTAGCAACTAGAAAGTTGCACTGGATGATTGTTACTTTTAATTTACTTTCATCTCCAGCACTACACTGACAATCTGCTGCATTTTAACTGCACTTTGTACTAACACAACATCAAGAAAATGTTTATAAAATTGTGTGTTAACAAAATAGTTCACTTGATGTGGTAGAAAATGCTACCACAACCAAATGAAACATTGGGCATGCCAAATTTACCTCTGATATGATATGTAAGCTACTGTCATTAAATTTTATTTACCATATATATAAATTCATACACTTATGAATGATATTTCTAATTTAGCAATGTAAGATTATACCATCCACTGTCAACTCCTGGAATACTCTTTTACCAATGAATACTGGGATTGGCCTTCACATTATAACGCCCCCACGACTGAAAGGGCTAGCATGTTTGATGGGCCAGGGATTCGAACCCTCAGGCCGTAGGTTGCACGTCGAGCATCCTAACCACCTGGCTAATGATGCACCAAAGATAAACTACGAAAACAATATGGAAAGCAAAGTCGAGGGAAAAAACGGATTTTAAAATAACTGTATTGGTAAAAAATTAATAATAACATGTAAAAAATTTGTTTGCAGAGGCGCAAAGTGAAGTGCATGTGTTATTTATTGTGTTGGTTTGATTCTACATTCTAACCACGTGGTATTTTGCTCTAGTATCAGACTGTGTTCAACTGATGTATAGTGCAAAAGGTAGTATTTTTACTTAGTGATGTCGAGAAAACCCACTTGTAGAGAAATATATATGTAAAATTGGATCGTTTGGGTTGAGATAATTTTTTACGTAAAAAAATTTCTCAACCCAAACGAGCCGTTTTCATATATATAAGTATTTTTATTTGTTTCTTTGGAATTAAGCACCAAGCTACACAATGGGTTATCTATGCTCTGCCCACCACGGATATCGAAATTTGGTTTTTAGCGGTGTGAGTCCACAGACATACCGCTGTTACCGACGGGGGCGCAAAAGTTAGTAAGTCTTTAATATTGCTTTATTTGTTTACGTTAGATCTACGAGACGTTCATCATTTCCATAACTTCACAAGTCAAGGAACATAATCAGATTGATTGGTTGGTTAGTTTGGTGTTTTATGGCGCAAAGCAACTGGGCTATCTGTGCCACATAATTAGAATTGTCTTTTATTTTTCAATATAAAATCTAAACATTATTTACAAAAAATTACCAAAATCAATAATATTAAGGCTGTAAAAATAGAAAATATAATATGAATTGCCCCCCGCTAGTACAGCGGTATGTCTCCGGATTTACAACGCTAAAATCAGGGGTTCGATTCCTCTCGGTGGGTTGAGCAGATAGCCCGATGTGGTTTTAAGAAAAAAACACACGCTAATATGAATTATTTTCAAAACAGTTTCTTCAAATATAAATTGCAGTAACTAAATAAAATTACAATGTTTCACACTTACCGGTCCACCGCTAAGTCTACAGCTTTACAATGCTAAAATGAGGGGTTCGATTCCCCTCAGTTGACTCAGCAGATAGTTCGATGTGGCTTTACGATAAGAAAACACCCACTTACCGTGTTTACGCACTTTTTCATCAGATTACTTGTACTTTATATGCACAAAACTGTGTGATTTCCTACAGGGCAATTCCAATAACAACTGAAATTCTTATCAAAATAATTTTTTTCTTTTACATAAAGGAATTAAAATAAGTTTGCAACACTTACCACTTTAAGTTTTGTCAAAAAACAAAACAAAAAATATCTGATTGGATATGATATCTACAACACTCAATGTTTTCCTGGGGAAATTTTCGATTCATTTTAAAACACAAACGTTCACCAGATTGTTCAGACATTTGTTCAGTATAACCATTGTTTAAAAACATGGAAAATTTATGCCACGCATTTAAGACTTTACAAGAGTTTGGGTTTTCAGATAGAACATTCCTTATACAAAATAATTAAATTTCTTGAAAGTTACCTACGAATAGATGCACAACTACACGATTCGTTTCAAGTCGTATATTAATACGAAATGTAAAGGTCAGTGGTGTAGTCTTGTGACGAGTCAAAGCTCAGAGATAGCACACGACTATTATTGGTAAACTACTTGTCACAGACATCGGTGTGTATACATGTTGTATATAGTCATTTTGTGTTAGCCTTTTCGGTTGTTACTACGAGCAAAGGTTTTAACGTCGTAAGACTTCACACTTTATTTAGCCACCAGGGGCTCTGTTAGTCTACAACAAACATTATGATTTCCAGTTCGTTTTGCACATTCCATTTACACCTTGATGCGTACAAAATAACAAATGATTGAGCAAAGGTTTTTCACAATCCAAACGAGATAGTTTGTTTTCATAAGACAAACATCTGTTGCTTTTTTTTATTATTATTTCATAATTATAGCTGTGTGGCTTTTCAAATCTGTAATACAAAGGCTACTTTAGTGACCTTCGTACAGCTATGTATATTTTTCTACGTTATGTCGACAATATAGATGGCTATACTGTTTCCTTTTGTTTTCCATACTTACCCTAGGCCCGGCATGGCCAGGTGGATTAAGGCGTCCAACTCGTAATCTGAGAGTCGCGGTTCGAATCCCTGTCGCACCAAACATGTTCCCCCTTTCAGCCGTGGGGGCGTTATAAAGTGACAGTCAATCCCACTATTCGTTGGTAAAAGAGTAGCTCAAGAGTTGGCGGTGGGTGGTGATGACTAGTTGCCTTCCCTCTGGTCTTACACTACTAAATTTGGGACGGCTAGCGCAGATAGCCCTTGAGTTGCTTTGCGCGAAAGTAAAAAACAACAACAAGGAAAACAAACCATACTTACCCAAAGGCCCGGCATGGCCAGGTGGGTTAAGGCGTTCGACTCGTAATCGGAAGGTCGTTAGTTCGAATCCCGGTTGCACCAAACATGCTCACCCTTTTAGCTGTGGGGGCGTTATAAAGTGACAGTCAATCCCACTATTCGTTGGTAAAAGAGTAGCCCAAGAGTTGGTGGTGGGTGTTGATGACTAGCTAGCTGCCTTCCCTCTAGTCTTACGCTGCTAAATAAGGGACGGCTAGCACAGATAGCCCTCGAGTAGCTTTGTGCGAAATTCAAAAATCAAAACAATACTTATCCAGAATGTATAACCATTATTCCTTTATGTTAAACATTCACTCACGTTGTGCGATAAACACGATATTTTGTTAAACTTTTACGAACGACTAAAGATCTGAGTTTAGTATGTCAATAAGACTAAAACATGACATACCAATTTAGGGCCCAAATTGTATATCTCTATATCGCGTTTAATGACTGAGTTTATCAGCACAAATATGCTTTATATCAAAAATATTTTATGTTCAACAGAAATTAAGTATTAAGGTTAGATTAAATAATAACGAATGTAGCTTGTGTATAACTTAACTTTGACCTAAACGCTCAGAAAAACGAGTTTATTGATTTTGTTTTGAAAACTGGAAAGTATTATTTAGAAAGCAGCAACTCCACGTCAACCCTTTCGTTACATTATTCTTTTCTGCTGCTTTTGACAGGATGATACCGCCAAAGTAATCATAGCATCTAATGACACAAAGTACACATTGTGACTTAATTTACAGAGCTTATTCAATCCGACGCCAGAGTTTGCCAAATGAAGAATATCTATCACTTAATTTATTATTGAAGCTTAACTGCTGTCTTTTATCTGAAAACAAAGACATAATACATTAATTCCATTACAATTTAACATGTTAAATTGATCCGTAAATGCTACTTCGTACAGTTACGACAGAAAGTGTTCGTACGCCTGCGTCCCGAGTAGTTTTACGCTTATAACTTAAACAAATATCACAATTAGGCCAATATACTTATTATATATTATACATATCATACTGACACACATCTACATAAATGTTTGTGTAAATTAAAAGCCAAATAAACTGTTTATAAACAAATAACCAAAAATAGGAGGAGCAGAAAGTGTTCGTACGTTTCAGAACGTGTGAAATAACTAAAATTCCCGTTAACATTTTGTTTGGTTTGGCGAATAAACTACATTATATCATTTCAGAAAGAGACACTGGGTTCATAATTATTGGAATTTAGCCAGCAAAAAATGTACTTCCCGCAATTTAGCGCCGTCTCCGTCATTATCTGCTTGGTCATCATGGCGAACAGGAAACAAGTGTTCACTGATTTAAAAAACCGAATTATTGTAAAATACAAGTCTCGTGTGTCTCTTTCCGGTATTGCTACACAACTTAATGTGGCGAAATCTACTGTTCAAAGCATAATTACCAAGTTTAAGCTTACAGGATCAACTGCTAACATCCCTAGTTCCGGACGCCCAACCAAATTTCCAGAGAGAACCAAGAGGAAGGTTCTCAGAGAAGTCAGTAGGAACTCTCGTTTAACACGTAATGGCATACAGAACCGGTAAGGGAATCTGGGGTTGAACTAAGCATCTCCACAGTTACGAACATGTTACGCTCTTCTGGGTTCAAAGCATGCCGTCCTAGCTCCATATCTAAAGCTTGTTCATTTAGAAGCACGATTGAGGTATGCAAGAAAGCATGTAGATAAACCCTTTACCTATTGGAAAAGTATTCTGTGGTCAGACGAGACTATAATCGAGCTTTTCGCTTACAATGATGTTCGCAATATTTTCCGTAAGAAGGCGGGAACGAAATCTTCCAAAGAACACCGTCCCTACAGTTAAACAGGGAGGTGGCTCGATCATGCTATGGGGTTCCTTCAGCTCTTCTGGTGTAGGCAGCCTTCACTGCGTCAACGAAATCGTGAAAAAAGAAGAGTACGTTGATATATTAGGCACTTATATCAAGAATGATATAACTTGCAGCTTGGGCGTCGTTGGATCTTCAAGCACGACAATGACCCTAAGCACACATCGAAATATGTGCAATCCTGGTTGCAGAGGAACCATATAAGCGTTTTGGAGTGGCCATCGCAGTCACCCGATCTCAACCCAATTGAGAACGTTTGGCATGAGTTGAAGACCAGGGTTCATCAGCGTCATCCAAAAAACTTGCAAGACTTGGAGACCTTCTTTAAAGAAGAATGGAAGTAAATACCAGTCGAGTACTGTCAAACGAGATTGCGCGAAGTAATTCACTTGAAAGGCTACACAACTGACCATTAAAGTAGACGCACGAACACTTTCTGTCGCTCCTATGTTTGGTTATTTGTTTATAAACAGTTTATTTGTCGTTGAATTTACATAAAACTTTATGTAGATGTGTGTTAGTATAATATTTATAATATACTGTACTTTCATTATCCTAATCGTGATACATTTTAAGTTATCAGGAAAAAAAACTACTCACGACGCTGGGGAACGAACACTTTCTGTCGTAACTGTAAAAGTTAAATTAAAACGATGTTGCACTGTCTCTTTTAACAAGAAAAAGAAGGATAACAATAAGATTCATAATCAGGTTTATCACCATTATGGAGTCATACACTACCAAGAAAGCTGCTAAAATTGTACGGCCTCCCTACCCTTGTTAATTCAGCCGTAAGTCTCTGGGTTTATAACGCTAAAAACACTGGTTTCTGTAACTACAGAGAGCAGAAAACAAATAGCCCATTGTGTAGCTTTGCGCTTTACTTCAAATTATCAAATATTCTTTAACAATAAATAATCCTATTAGTAATAGGTAAACTAAAAAAAATTATGACCACTCTGTCCCAGGCCATCCCTTAATCCAAGAGTGCTATAAAGATCTACGAGTTTTTGATTTTTTTACTGAATGCGTTTTTGAGCCTAAAAATAAGCTTTATACATTGAAAAAAACCAAAGCACTAAGCGAAGTTCGATGCAATTATTTCTTATTATCTCTGTGTTGTTATTTGGAAATAATTAAACATTATGCGGGGGCGATCTTAGTCATTCTGGATCCCAAGGCAGAATTCAGTAAACGGGGCCCATAAAGATAAAAAACAACAACTCAGGAGTAGATTAAGAGGCATAGCATTGGGAATCTTTTCATATGCAGGGACCTGGATAATTGCTCAGTTTGCCCAATAGGTAAAATCGCCTATGACATTTGTCGCTTCAGCCACAGCATCTTGTAACTCGATAATATCAGGATCCAAAGTAAAGGTTAAATAGTCTGATCAGAAAATTTAAAGGTTAAGTCTGTGTCATATTGTTCCACTTGTTTTTTAAAGAACATTAAACCATTTATCAAGAAATTGAACTTTCAACTGCTCATTCTCTTTCTTTAGTCTCTGAAAATATAACTGCTATACTGTGCTCTAAATCTAAATTTTCAGTCGTAATATTTTTTACCGTAAGTCTAAGGTGTGTATGCTGCTGTGAATGTCTCATCACAAATATCTAATAGCTTGTTGAGCTTGTAACGTCAAGCTTCTAGAGTTAGGACTAAAAAGCTGTTTTTCTAATTGTGGCGTTTCCTTTGAAAACTTAAAGTTAGAATAAAGACATTACTAATAGTGATATGTATCAGTGGAATGATAGTGATATCACAACCTATGAAAATCGTATACAGATTTCTATTTGTACGGCCAGGACTTCTTACATTCTATAATACTTTTACATAGTTTCAAACGGCTTATTCAGAAGACAATAAAAATATTACTTGCAGTTTGTTTTTAATTAAGCATAAAGCTGCTCAATGGGCGATCTGTGCTCTGCTCACCACAGATATCGAAATCCGGTTTCTAGTGTAATAAGTCTGCAGTCATACCGCTGTGCCACTGGGGGGCACATTACTTGCAATATGCCTTTTACACCGTAACAAATTATTAACTAAAGTTTACTTAAGAGGGAAATGTATGCTGTAACATCCATTTCTTTTCATGCATGTGAACACGTGCCTGAGTTACACTTCCTGAGATAAATCGTAGTTCGTAACAAATATCGAAACAAACTGATGTGTCACAACAACTTGCTGCCAAACTGATCAGTTTGTTTGAACAATGTTTGCAATCGCTTACTGTATACGGAAATATGAAGTGAGTGCTTTCTTTTTATATACAAAGAAAATTGTAAAATTACTTGTAACACTAAGAAAAATTTGTGAAATGATGATGCAAGCAATATACTTTCATCGCAAACAAAACGATATTTTCTTTCTTTGAATTACACCCCACCCCCAGTGGACTAGCACTAAATCGTGTGGCTGATGATGCTAGAAATCGGGTTTTAATACCTTTGATGGACAGTGATCGAAGAGCTTATTGTGTAGTTTTGTGTTTTATAACAAACAAACAAAAACTTTGTATGTACAAACGGCTGGTTTGGTTTGAGAACGTTTCTTTATGTGGAGGAACGAACAACGTTTCGACCTTCTTCGGTCATCGTCAGGTTTACAAAGAAAGAAAGAGGTAACTGACCGATAGCTGATCACAGGTTTGAAGGGGGTTGTGAAACTAAGTATAGAAATGTAGAGGGTGTGCTTAAATGTTTGATTATATTATATTATTAATATAGGTATAAAAGTGTTCCTTTGTGTTGGTTTATTTTAGACTTGAGTTGTTGTATAAGTAAGGCTTCTTTATTTAGTATTTGGGTGTTTTCTATGGTTATGTTATGGTTATTTGATTTGTAGTGTTTGAAAACGCGTGAAGGTGACTTTTTGTGTTATTTGAATCTGGTTTTCATTTTTCTACTTGTTTCTCCAATATAGAAGTCATGGCAGTTATCACATTGTATTTTATAATTAATGTTGGTGTGGTATTTGTCAGTGTAGTTTTTACATAGTATAGACCTTAGTTTTGTGCATGGTTTTCGAATAAATTTAGTATTAACTGGAATTTCATATTTTGTTATTAGTTTTTGCGAAATATTGGTCATTTTTCTGCTGATATCGGGAATATATGATATGCAGCAGCACATGGTATCGTGAGTTTTTAAATCGTGGGATATATTTACTTTTGTTAGTTGATTTTGCTTTTTGTCTAGGTGTGTGCGTATAATGTTTTCCACAGTTTGTGGAGAAAACTTATTGATGTTGATGAAATATTGTCTTATTTTGTCTAATTCGTCGTTAATTTTATCTGGTGAGCATAGTTTTAAGGCTGTGTTTATTTGGTTTCTTTTTGGAACCGTTAATAAGTCGATTAGTTTATTCAATCAATGCTGTTCAAATGGATAGTTTATTGTCATGGTTTGCGTACGAAAACCAATTGCCACGTTTAGAGTTTGTCTTAAATCCCCTAACTTTACCTTGCTGGGCACTCCACGGACAGAGTTTTGGTTTCTCTGAAAACAAAGTGACTAGAGGGCGGGTAATTCTATAGCACTCTATGATAATTGCCAATAATGATAACGTAACCAATCGGAAGCTTACGTGGATTTCTCATTATCATTAGCTAATATCAGACTCAGGATATCCCACTTTCGACAATATTATTTAATGATTTGAACTTACCTATTCTAAAGACAGCATCAAAATCATTCACAATGAACAAGTTACACATTAATTTATTATTAACAAACTGTTGTAAAGTTGTGTTCATAACATGTACATGAACATCCTTAGTCCATTGTTTGCTTTAAGTGTCATTCAGGCAAACAAACAAACCTAACTTTCTTATACTAGGCTATAAGAAACTAATATCTGATATTTTATACCATTAAATAGCTGTACACAAGACGTACAGACACTGAAGTTCACAACAAACTAACTAAATGAACTGTGAAGACTATAAACATTTCACTGTTTTTTTATTACTTTAATAAAACTAACTCGTGAGTATACCTTCTGTCTTCAAGAATTACATAATAGATGTATCAGTAAAACAGAAATAAAGCGAATAATCAGAAAAGAAAAGAAATTATTATAAAACGAATTATTTCTACTTTGTTTCGTATAAAGAAAAACAAAATTAAGACATTAAACTGTTCTTACTGTGAACTAAAACCTGTAAACACTGATAGTTTAATACCAGCTTTCATTTTTTTTTGTATTGAAATGCATGACTTTGTTGTCAGCCACAAACAGTATAAACATCCTTTTATTATATAATCTAATGTGGTTTATTTTTCACTTTCAATTAAAAGACAAATACAGCTAAAACAGCAGAAGCGATGAAAACATTAAAATTACAAAAATAGTTTTTTTTGTGTTTTTTTTAAATAACGATGATTCGTATACAATATTAATGGAGATTTTAAGTCCTTTTTAATCACCAATAGTCTTAAATAATTTAGGAATTTGAATAATGTTAGAGCTCTTGCTTAATGTGAAATAATTATTTAGAAGAGTAGGAAAAATGTTATAAAACAAGATAATTTCATTTAAAATAGGCTAATAAAAGTGTAAAACTAATGCTACAGCCTACATCTCCCTCCACTCTGCAAGCTTATAAAAGATCTCCACCCAATTACTCCTCACAAGTGACACCATTAAATACGAAATTAAATATGTTTCAGCCATGGCCTTGAAATGATCATCAAGTTTACTAACCCTAACTGTCAAATCACAAATACCTCAAATCACGACAAGGTGTAACTCGTTCTTGCAACCACGTTCCGAAGAATGTTTTATGCATGTATAATAAAGAATGGGAGCATTGTATATACTGAAGAATTTATTTATATTCACATATTTTATTTATGTATGTGATATACAAGCGTTTTGTACACTTTCACTTGTCCCCCTCATGGACAGCGATAATTCTACGGACTTACAATGCTTAAATCAGGGGTTCGATTCTCCTAGGCGGATACAGTAGATAGTCCACTGTGGCTTTGCTATAAGAAAAAACACACACTTCCACATTCATATGAAATTTCTACAACATTTAATAAATACCTGTGTTTTTCAACAATACTTCTCTGTTTTATATTTCATCATAGCATTTTTGTATAATACTGTTTGTTATTAGTACGCTGTCTAAAATAAATTTCAATCAGTTACCGTTTTTATTCGTTTATAAGACGATTCGCTTATAAGACGGGCCCCAACTTCACCTGAGAGATTGTCGATATTCTGTTTAGACTCGTTTATAAGACGAAGGAAGGAAAGCAGGTAACGAGAGAAAAGTGAAAAAAAATGGAAATTAATAGAAACCTAATTTTGGGTTTCGTATACGATATTTCGATTTCAGATTAGAAGGAGAAAAATAGAAGAGATAGAAAAGTGAAAATAAATGAATAAATCCAAACTCGGTGTTCAAGCGTTTAATGGAATTTCATCAACTATTTTATTTACTGTATGATAAATATTCATATTTAAAACACATAACAAAGAACAATCTAACGCACAAAACTTATCACAACATATTTCAGTATCAAAGTACGTTTATGCTAACTTTTAAACCACATTTCTTCAAAGTATTAAAAGAGTTTACGCAAACTGCACTTTAATAGAACACAGCAAATCAGTATGCAAGTTATGAAATTCAAAAGCCTTCAAATTATTCGTTGTCGCTATCTCCAAACAGTTCATAAAACTGCTCCTCGGACAATCCATCATCGTAGAGGTCACATTCCTCCGTGTTCTCCTCCTGCTCTACGTCATCTCTGCCGCCGATAAACTCACTGAAAAGTTCATCATCCTCACTGCCGTCAATGGAATTCGAAATTCCGCATTTGAGGAACGATCTGATAACCATATCTGACGGAATCTCGTTCCAAGAGTCCACAATCCACTGACAAACTGTAGCTAATTCCGGTCGTTTAAGGTTTCCCGCCTTCGTCTATGTCTGTATTTATTATTATTTTCTATGTCTGTAGACCTCGCCTATAAGACGGGCCCCCCCAATTTGAGCCCAAAATCTCGAGGAAAAATCCCCGTCTTATAAGCGAGTAAACACGGTATACGTTGCTTATTTCGTATCTGCTAACACAAATGACGGGCACTTTGTCCATTATTTCAAATTCTCAGACCTAGTTTGTTTTCTTAAAACACATAAGTGCCTTGTGTAATTTTTTACTTGAGGAGTACTAAATTATAGTAAATGTGTTTTTCTTATAGAAAAGCCACATGAGGCTATCTACCGAATCCACCGAGGTGAATCGAACCCCTAATTTTAGGGCTGTAAATCCGTAGATGTACCGCTGTGCGAGAGGGAGATGAAATATAACGACATTTAACAATGGGTCATGATTTGGTTTTTTCAACACAAGCAGGTAGTTCACAACAATATATTTTATTTCTATAGCAACGAGGCGTTGATCAGTTGAAGAACAAACTGGCGGCAAGTTGGACAGAGGAACTATTTCTTTTAAAACTATTTTATAATGGAAGGTAATATTTAAGTATTTACAGTTTTGATACTTAATAATCTTAGGTCTGGCTTTCTGTATTTTAAAAATAATACAACCTTGTATCCACAATACTTGTAAATACAGTTTTATAAATCTAAAGTTTAGATTCTACAATTAAAATGAAAGAAAAAAAAAAGTTCGTGATCTAGAAAATATTTACACAGGGGCGGGATTTACAATTTTGAGGCATATCTAGGTGATTCCAAGCGAATGAACCTTGCTTTGAGATGTAATTTTCAGCATATCTGAGGTCTAAAATGTATGATTAAATCTGTTGAAAATAATTTATTTTACTATACAATTTGATATCATGATGAAATGAGACTATAAAACATACTCCTTTCTCCCTCATGCATTTCTACATGTATTAAGTTAAGTACAGCAAAATATGGAAATTTGTGACTGAATTAATTGGTATTAATTAAGAACAAAGTTACGTAGTCTATTCTAAAACTAGTAAGACTAATTTTTTTCTATAAATATTAATCTTTACCTTCTAGTTTACTTTCTCTTTATATTTCTTACATGTATCAAAATAACAATTATATTAAAAATTCAAAACTAAAATTGCATAATACACTAAACGTTTCTCATGAAAATCAAAACATGTAATAGGGGACAGATTTGTTTTATAATTATTTTAGAATATATTAGAACTTAGTAATACATTCTAGTTATCCGGACTCCATCCGATCAAACGAATGTAATATTCATAAAAAAGTAATACAATATAATTAATTGCATAATGGTTTTATTAGTTTGTTTGTTTGTTTAATTTCGCGCAAAAATATTCGAATGCTATTTACGCTAATCATTCCTAAATGATGGACTAGATGGAAAGCAGTTAATCTCCCTTTACAATACTAACTCTTGAGCTACTCTTTACTAACGAAAAGTGAGATTAATTATCATATTATAACTATATATACATTGTGGATGAAGGGTTTTGAGTTCGCAACTCGCGTGTTGAAAGTCGAGTACTGAACCACCCAGCCATACCAGGCCGATTTTATAAGAAAAAACAAAACTTGCCGTAGTTTTCCTTTTGCTGCTTCCAGTATTAGGTTAACCATAGGTTAGAAAATAAAGAATGTGTAAGACAGGCTAATCACTGCTGTTTAAACGGCTGACCAAATAAAAGAAACAATTAGCTTCAAATTTGTGATAAAAAATAATATGATCTGCTTATGTTTTACCTCATATTCCTTTAATCAAATTAAAAATTAGAGGTATGTAAAGATAGCATTTCAGATCTATTTTTGTCACTCACAAGTCGTTGGCGAAGTCTTTCGTCAGAAGCAGTACTTTTGTTAGTTGGGTTGGAAGATAAAAGTCAGAATTTTTATGTATTTATTAATACACATTTTCTATCCAGCTAAGACGTTTGGTAGTCTTCAGAGAGCTGAGTTCTCTATTCAGCCAGTAGATGTGAGAATGTGGAAGTAAATATTGGTCATAATGAATTAGAAGGATATGAAACTCGACATACCATTAGAAAGAAAAATATATATATGTTTTATTTTAAACAACAATTGAAAATGAAGGGTTTTGAAGGAACAATATATATGGAAATTAATCCTCAGTATAAGTTTTATTTGTAGATTGTACATACAAACACCTTTATGAGCATAAAGGTTTGATAAACGTTTTGTAGACGAAAAGAGTTTCCTTTACAGGAAACTTGACGAAAGAGAAGGTCTTCAGAGATGACAGTATTGTTCTGGTAACAACGGTTAATTCTTCACCTAATTCGAAGTTCTGAGAGATACAGTATAATCTCTAAGAAAAAATATATAAATCAAATTCTTCAGTTAGACGAAGTTCTTGGAAAGCTATTCAGATGAAGGCGACATTTTGGAATCGTGGTAAACAGAGGACAGGAATAGTCACAGATCAATGTAATGCGGCCAGAATTGAATGAGGGCTTCAAACGGATAAAGAAACAGCGGTGGATTTAAGCTCAACGAAATTCCTCAAACGTGGTTATGTTTATTTGTTATTAAGTACAAACCTACATAATAGTCTATCTGTGCTCTGCCCACCGTGAGTATAGAAAAATATTTTTAGTATAATAAGTCCTCATACTTACCTTGAGGTTCTTGCAACTGTATAGAAGTTTCTCTAAAACAGTATTTATATTTGTTTTAAAAACGTATGGCTTAAACACGAAGCTAATAGACCTAAAATGTGTAATAGTTTACATTTCACTGTTTCACCTTGAAAAATAAGATGAACTATTCATCTTGAAACTTCTCAAAACATATGAAAATGCGTTTCTCTCAAACGAAGAAACAATTAATATAACGGTTATTATTTATGAAAATAATAAGTGTTTAAATCATATACAAATATGAAAATAGGTTTACTGTGGTTAGTAAATGACAACTAAACACAACATATACAAAAACAATGTTTTGTCCTAATTTTTGACTAAATCGTTATATATTGAGCAAAAAAATATATAATATAATATAGAAGATAATGATGTCTATCGGTAGGTCACCTAATATTTCATTAATTTATAACGCTAAAATATGGATTCCATTCTCAATGGTACCACAGTTACGGACTTACACCCTTGTGCAAATAAATTGAAACAAATGGTCATTTTACAATATTTCAGCATGGCGGCCGGTGTAGGCTCGCTGGACTCGCTGATTTCCTTTAATAGTCTTTTTTACACACAGATGGCGTCATTAGCTGTGTTTTGCATAACGATCGATCGATTTTTGGGATATATGACGAAATTTTGAGGATATTGCGTCATTCGAAATTGCGTCAGAAGGGCAAGGAGACCAGTCAAAAAACAACTTTTACCAACCCAATGAAGATAAAACGGTATCAATGGGGTCTGAAATACAAGAACTGGACGCAAGAACAATGGAGGAAGGTGTTATTCAGTGACGAGACTCATTTTTTCGTACAGGGTCAAAGAAGTTTGCATGTTCGCAGATTTGAGAATCTCACATCAATCAGTTCGTAAAACATCCCTTGAAGAAGAGTTTTTGGGGCTTTTTCAGCTACTATGGCATCAAAGGCTTATATATCGTAGAAGGTATGATGCGAGGACCACAGTTCATCGAAGTTTTGCAGAGAAGAGTCTTCCTGAATTGAAAAAGAGATTTCCAGTTGGATCTGGCATTTTTCAGCAAGATCTGGCTCCGTGCCACACATCTAAACTTGTGAAGAATTTTATGACTACAACGCGAATAAAGGTGCTGTACTGGCCTGGAAACTCTCTAGACGTAAGTCTTATTGAAAATCTTTGGGCGATTTGTAAAGAAAGACTTCGGGGAAAAGACTGTACTACGAAAGATAAGCTAATTAAGGCCATAATTGAGGAGTGGTACCGCTATCCAAAAATTAGTAAAGATTGCAGTCAACTCGTAGACTCGATGCCGAAACGGATTAATGATCTTCTGAAAAATAAAGGCGGTCATATCGTGTATTAATTTGTGAGTAATTTTTGGATTCTCGGAAATAAAACGCAAGAAATTGAAAAAATTGTAATTTTCCGCCTTGTTTCAATTAATTTGCACTACAATGCTAGATACCCATGGTTGGTATAGCACAGATAGGGCGTTGTTTAGCTTTGTGTTTAACTACAAACAAACAAGTCATTCTTCATGGTGAACATAACGTATATAATTTACTGCGTAGTTTGCGGTAAAACTCTTACTAGTACAAAAACACTTTGTATTTGTATTTGTTAAAAATATGTTGATTTAAAAAAGATTGTTTGTTTGTTTTTGAATTTCGCACAAAGCTACTCGAGGGGTATCTGTGCTAGCCGTCCTTAATTTAGCAGTGTAAGACTAGAGAGAAGGCAGCTAGTCATCACTACCCACCGTCAACTCTTGGGCTACTCTCTTACCAACGAATAGTGGGATTGACCGTCTCATTATAGCGCCGGGCCATTTATAATAAAAAAAGAACAACAAAAAACAAGCATTTGAGCTCACAATGCATTGAAACAGAATTCTGAGAAAATGTCGAATAAATTGTGATAATTAGTTTATGAAGCACATATGGGGGCCCGGCATGACCAGGTGGGTTAAGGCGTTCGACTGGTAATCCGAGGGTCACGGGTTCGAATCCCATTCGCACCAAACATGCTCGCCCTTTCAGCCGTGGGGCCGTAATAATGTTACGATCAATCCCACTATTGGTTGGTAAAAGAGTAACCCAAGAGTTGGTGGTGGGTGATGATGACTAATTGCCTTTTCTCTAGTCTTACACTGCTAAATTAGGGACGGCTAGCGCAGATTGCCTCCGTGTAGCTTTGCGCAAAATTCAAACAAACAAACAAACACATATGGAAAAAAAATAGTTATAATAAAACAGAAGTTACTTAAATTGTAGTTCATTTTCAATAAATATTTGGTTTAAAGGGAATAGTTTTGTGTATCGTTGTTCTGAAATTAGAACCTAACATCACTTTCAAAGGACTAAGAATTTTTCACTGCATGAGAACCAAACCATTCTCGTCCCCCAGTGACATAGCGATAAGTCTGCGAGCTTAAAATGCTAGAAACCGAGTTTTAATAACCTGGCGGGCAGAGCACAGATAGCTCGTTATGTATCTTTGTGTTTAATTGCAAAGAGAGAAAGAAACAAATAAACAAACTAGTCTCAGTCCGCCTCTGATAGCTCTTATGATGAAAATGAATTATACGACCTTCACTTTAAATGTAAGAATATTGAGAATATCCTATAAAATTACTTCTTTGTATGTGAATTTATATATACTCATATTTAAGAGACACTGTTGTTTATTTCTCGTTGTGTATAGTGAAACAAACTGATGCGGTTACTGTGATTTTGGAGGTTCGGCAGAAAAACTTAAGCAGCGGCGTCAATGAAGAAGGGAAAAGCACACAGTTGTTGAATATATCGTAAGTTACTCGATCTTTATCCTCTTTCATGCAATGGGTGAAACGCATCGAAGCTGGCGAAGAATGAATCTTCTAAAGCTTAACAAAATTGGTACCCCCTAGTAGTACATCAGTAAGTCTATGAACTTAAATGTTAGAAACTAGGTTTTGATACCAGTAGCGGGCTAGCACAGATAGCTCATTGTGCAGCTTTATATTTAACTTCAAACATTTAAAAAAAGGTTATTTAGAGAGTTGGAATGAATTTGTTTTTGGGTAGCATGGTTCCATGTTTTCATGCTTGGAAGTTGTAATCATATAATTGCAAGTTCGAGGCTGGCCTAGGTTATACTTTTGTGTCTTTGAGCAAGACCCATTAGTCAACTACTTAGGTAAAGAGGTTATAATTTCATTGTACAGGTCACTGCTGAGGCCACATTTAGATTATTTTGTTCAGTATTAGGCTTCTTATCTTAGGAAAGACATCAAACTGTGAAAAATGCTTCAGAGAAGAATTACTAGAATGGTTCCTTGGATGGAGAGGTTTTCACATTAGGAAAGGCTAAATCTCTTAGATTATTTTCTCTTAAAAAAAAAAGAGTTAACGGGATCTGATTTAGATGTTTCTAAGATTGTGAAGGGAAGTGAGAATGTTGATGCATCATTTTTTTTTCATATTTAACAGTAAGAATAGTAGAACAAGGGGACACAAGTATAAATATTACCAGGATAGGAGTCATCTTCAGAAAATAGTTTTATTTTTTCTAACAAAGTGGTTGGCCTTTGGAATTTTTTTATCTGAGATGTTAAGGCTAATGACACTTCCTTTGGATCGTTTTCTCTATTCACATATTCCAAGAACTGCATTTCCATTTCAGATGTCATAGAAATTTCCCATATGGTTTAAAAATAAATAAAGGTCCAAAGAAAACTAAACATTTCGTTTGGGAGATCGAAGTAAAGAAGATACTTTCAAGTTACGTAAATAAAACAATAATTTTACGGAGAAAAGTACAGAAATACACATTTGATGACAAAGTAAAGTTGAAAAATGCGTACATTCTAATCAGCCCAATTGGAATTTTATATTTATAACATGCTGATATCCACTTATACACATGAATGTCCATGAACAATTAGCTGTTAGAGTTTTTCACGTTTGCATATTAAAGTGTAGTAAAATGTTTTGATTTTATTCTTTGCAAAGATTGTATGTTATACTAATATGGATTTTATTTTCTTTGCATTAATGTCGTGATAAAGTTTTGCATATGGTCATTTCTATGTTAGAGAGATTTGTTTATTGTTTCATGTCAACATTATACTTTTGTATTTGAAAAATCTGTTAAAGGACTTTATTCTGTTTCTCTTTATTTTTTCGGTTTATTCTTCTGAATATTGAAGGTAACTAAATTTAATTATTCATTTCTTCTTCTTTATTATTGTTCTTCGTTGATGTAGGCCCGGCATGGCCTAGCGCGTAAGGTAACTAAATTTATATGTGACGGTCAATCCCACTATTCGTTGGTAAAGAGTAGCCCAAGAGTTGGCGGTGGGTGGTGATGACTAGCTGCCTTCCCTCTAGTCTTACACTGCTAAATTAGGGACTTAGCACAGATAGCCCTCAGTGATGTCCCAAACAAACAAATCGTTGATGTGAATGCGTGTATTTTTGTGCATTGCTTTCATAAGTTAATGACGTTTCTTGCATTTTCACGTTAAAGAGTTTTATTAAGTTGGTTCTTTGTTGAAGGGTTTTCTGCATGGAACATTCTGTTTTTCTACATTAAAAGGTTTATTTGTACATTGTATATTTTCTGGTTTAATAATATTTTCAATTTTCTATTGAAGTGTAAGTTTCATTTCACTGATTTCTGTAATTATTTCGTCATTATATAATATATTAGCATGCTTGTCAAATTCTTCTTGTGATTATTTTGTCTAGTTTACGAAAATGTACCAGACATTAGCATCATGTACTTTATATGAATTATCAATCAATAAGTTCTATTTTATATGCCCTGCAGTGGCATACCGCTAAAACCGGTTTCGATGCTCGTTATGTCAGAACACAGATAGCTCATTGTGTAGCTTTGTGCTTATTTTTAAACAAAATCTGTTTCATACAGTGGTTGGTATTGTAAACCATTATTAAATACATTTTATTTCATGTAGTCTCTATTTTCTAGATATAACAAAAGGTTTTTCTTGTAATTCAAACCTTATTAAATCACATGATATCTTGCATCCTAATTTATCATTAAATATTTGTGTATTCGATGTGGTATGTATGTGTTGTTTGGAATAAATAAAAGTTAATATGCTTCTTGACAATGATACTAATTTAAAATCGATTGGCTTTAAGTTTAATTTTAATTATCAGGTTGATAATAAGATCAAAACAAAGAAAGGAAAGAAATTGTAATATACAAGCATATCGTTTGTTTCTACCGTCTTTTAGTAATATACGAATTTTTTAAAAAATCATTTAGTTAATTTTACTTTCTATACAGTTTAAAAACAGTTCACCATAAAAACATCGAAGCTGCTTTGTTTTAGACACCTTTTCATCATCGTTCTCTCTGGCTGATAATGACTATCCTGTGTCTGATGTTGCATCATACTTTGCTGAACTATTAGAAGGGTCAATGTCTGCAAAGCTCTTTGCTGGCCGAGTAGGTGATGTCTGTGTGTTATAGTAGACGAATGTTATGAGAGAACGATCAGTCACTTGGTGATGTCCTTGCAAAGGAAAGAATCCGATGTTTTCTCATGATCAAAGCACGTATTATTTTTCAGTTCTATTTGAACAATCTCCTAAGAATTCAGCTTCGAGAGAAGGAAACTGCCCATCAACAAGCTAAATTTGTAAAAATTGTGTATGTGTCTGCAGAAAACACACATACTGCGTTTAATTTTTGTTTGTATATTAATAAATATTTTTGTGTTAATTTTCCAAATCTTTTACCATTCTTCTTTTTCTTCACACGAGATTAAATCTTATTCAAGTTTTCATACGTAGGCTATTTCTAAGATTTCCTGTTAGATTCTGCTATTAAAGTAAACTTGTCCAACATTCGTGAAGGTATTTTGTTTTGTTTTTAATTTCGCGCCAAGCTACACGAGGGCTACTTTTACTAGATGTCCCAAATTTAGCAGTGTAAGACTAGAGGGAAGGTAGCTAGTCATCACCCACCCATCGCCAACTTTTGGGCTACTCTTTTACCAACGAATAATGAGATAGATTGTAACATTATAACGCCCCCACGGCTGAGAGGGCGAGCATGTTTGATGCGAGGGGATTCAAACCCGCGACCCTCAGATTACGAGTAGAACGCCTTAACCCACCTGGCCATGCCGGGCCGTATTCGTGATGGAAACAATTTGAACTGATAATACCATAAGTCTTACTTAACTAACTGCAGATTTTTACTACCTTGTTTCTTGATTAGTCCTTAGAGAATATCTACTAGAAGTAGGTGATATTCATTAAACATTCTTAACTAATTAAGGAAATATGACAAAACATATTTGATCAAGCATAAATTCTGCTCTACGTTTTTCTACAGGATATCTCAAAACATGTTCTTTTATAAAAATGTCCAGAAACAACACATAGAGAAATTGTCTCACTTCCTTATAGGACCGTACTTTTAGAATATCCTGTTATTATAACTATATGTAATGAAAATACTCATAACAATAGATGTATATATCTTTATTATTTAATCTGTGATCTTTCTTCATGTTCAATTACCAACAAATACAATAAATGTTTATATCAAAAAGGTAGCTTATATGATTAATATTTTTGCAATGAAACACTAAATACGTTACTTATTTAATGGATTTGAAAAATAAAAAGTGTTATATGAATTTAATCTACTCGATCAATAAAAGTTCTTAATCATTTTGTATTGTAACGTTTTATTTAATGTTTACCCAAACGTGCGTAAAATGAGTCAACAATCCACTTACGTCAAACCTTGTGTACTCTATTTTAAAATTAAATTTGTTATATCTCTAATTCACAGACCCACGATTTTATGTTTCCATGTCACTCAGAAATATTGTGAAAGTGTGAGTACCTCAGTAAAACTTCGAAACAAAGTCGATATGCCTGTTGCTTTCAAGGTGAGGACTAATTCCGTATTAAAACAGTCTCGTCTCTATTTTTCTCGTATTCCACAGAAACGTATTAAGAGTAACTTCTCCGTAGATAAAGAATGTTAGTTCCAGGGATTCTGGTTTAACTCTACTTATACCTTAATTCTACATAATAAGTTAAATACGATATTAAAAATGACACGTCTTCACTGATGTATGTTTACTGTTTTCAGAAACTTATCTCACCAAGAAAAATACTCACAATCGCGTTTTATTTTACTATCCTGTCTCTTTAAAATGTTTATTTTCAATCTTATTTGTATTTCTATATTAAGTTATGCAAATATGTATGCGTATCATTGAACAAAACAACTAGTCATTTAAGTACTTTTATAGTTTTGGTGTACTATAATTATGGAACGGATTTCATTATTTTAAGCGTAAAATTAAGTGTAAAACATACAACCTTTTCAGATAACAATATATCTGTGAATCATACAGAGGAAATAACACCACCTGATTTACATCATCAAAATTGTATACTTGTCGTATTGATAAAATAAGGAACGAATGTAAAAAATATTTGTATCAAATAATAGTGAACTTAACAGATAATATATATAATTCTAGGTGAAAACCTCTAATCCTCATGCATTAAAAATCTGTCCAGCTTATAGCGTAATAAAGCCTAGTGAACGGCTTAAGATTCTGTTCAGCACAATTCCGGGTAAGGATAAACTTAAAGGAAATCAAAACAATAAAACAATGATATCTTACAACATTGTCGGATAAATATTTTAAAGAAACAAACCTAAAGCTAGAAATAATAATTTTGAACTGTGGAAAATATCTGAGTATAGTAGAAACGAACTTCTCGTACGTTTTTATGAGTTTTTCATTTCATTGATAATTGTTAAAAATTATATAGCTTGTAATGGAAAATAATGTTCGATGAGAATTGAAATACTTACAGGTGCCAATTTCACGTTAAACTACTGTATATATAGCTCACTGTATATATTTTTCAATACCTCTGACTTTAAACTTCGACTGCAATCTGTTGGGTTCCTTTTTTAACATCATAAATAACATCATAATTAAAATTACTATGACTAAAAATAATTTAATTCATATAACAAATTTCAATGGTGATTATATTTCTCTCTCAGGAATTAGTGTTCAATCGAACGATAAAATTTTAATTGAAACAACAGTAGTAGATGAATGCGACATAGACGTTTTTGAACTTAAGAAGATTTGGAAAGCATTTTCGCAAAAACGAAGAAATGATAAACACAAGTAATTATAAAAGAAAATTATTACTTATTACACAAACATGATCACCTTCTTTATTACGTTATAGGAATATTTCAAATATTGAGAATATACAAATACTGTTGGTTTAATATCAATATTAAGTACTAAAGATGCGATTAACTTAAGAACAAAAATATTTCTCAAATACTATGTATGTATATGTTAGTAAAAAGTACGAAATACAAATGTGTGTAACCGAAAGCAGTTATAAAACAAAATAAATTGTGTTTATGCATCATATCAGACCGTGTGAAGAATAAATATTTTTTATGTTAATGTGTTTTTGAAACTTTTCATTCTAGAAAACATAGAAATTTTTAATGTTAAGGATTTACATTTTATTGCGAAATCTAATTACAACTATAAGGCTTCAATTATACGTTTCGTATCAACAGTATTTATAGTATCAGGAGTGCGTAGTATTTAAAGTGAAAAAAAACAGCTATAATTTGCGATGATACAATTCTTAGTTAAGTTTTAATTTTTATTACCAGGTAAACTAAAACTCCCAAGCAAACATTTGAAAACTAATTAATCCTCGGCTTGTTTCTATAAAAGTTTAACATTAATTATTTACAAGGATATCTCAAAAATTTATAAACATTTACAAACTCTACTGTATAAGATTGTGTTTCAAGTCCCTGTTCGGGAGTTTGTTTGTTTTTTCACTTATTGGCTTCTTTATTGTTTGTTTTTGAATTTCGCACAAAGCTACTCGAGGGCTATCTGTGCTAGCCGTCCCTAATTTAGCAGTGTAAGACTAGAGGGAAGGCAAGTAGTCATCACCACCCACCGCCAACTCTTGGGTTACTCTTTTACCAACGAATAGTGGGATTGACCGTAACATTATACACCCCCACGGCTGGGAGGGCGAGCATGTTTAGCGCGACGCGGGCGCGAATCCGCGACCCTCGGATTATGAGTCGCACGCCTTACGCGCTTAGCCATGCCAGGCCATGCCAACCAGACTTTTTGGTTTATTATTAATTAAGTAATCAATACACTTTGGAAATAAATTTATATTATTCACAAAAATCTATGTTAACCAGCGTTTTTAAATTATTTTTGTCGTCAAAAAGTAATCTTGTGTCATGAGTTAACATTGCATAGAGATGTTAAACAGTTTACCCTAAAATACCAATTTCACACCTTATGGTAACAACAACATTTTTTAAAAATAGTGTGTTTGTTATTTGATTTAATATTGTACTTTGAGTACTAAACATGCGCAAACATAAAAGCTTTCCAGAATTTGCAACGTTTCACATTCCTGAAACGGCTAGAATAGTATGATAATCTTCTTTAGAGGTGCGTTTCAAGATTGTAGCGCATGCATTCCTCAGTTCGAAACTTCTCCTCCAAATGACCAGTATGTCTAAACATTTCGTTTCTTTATTTTAAGTGAATAATAACTCATAATTTAACACTCATATTAAACAACTTTAAAAACGGTAAATGTCAGTTTTGCTTTCTCTTTTCATTGCTTATAACATAGCCAGGAATTTCAAATAAACACACAATTATACATACACTGAAACACCATCTCGTTTTATACGATTTGCCAATGATGTACAAAATAAATATGTTGTTACAGAATTTACATACAATAGCTTCAGTAAGCCGAATGTCTGAAAAATCTTTCCCAAACCAAAACAGTCTACTGAAAACTAAATCCCTACCCCATTCGATGTAACTGGTAATGTAATAAATTGACGAATTCTCTAAAAAACATATTGAATTTTTGCTTGCAATATAACCTTAAAACTTTTATTTTAGTATTTCAAAAGATTATTGCTTTGTATATAAGATCCTAATTAATTCTATTTTCTTTTTTTTTTTTAATTTCGTGCAAAGCTAGAGGGCTATCTGTGCTAGCTGTTCCTAATTTAGCAGTGTAAGACTAGAGGGAAGGCAGCTAGTCATCACCGCATACCGTCAACTTATTAGTTTCGAAAAACATTATTTTCATTTTCAAAATAAACAAAAAAACATTGAAAGGAATACAAATACAACTATAGTATGTTTTGTATATTAAAAACTGTCAAATTAAAAAAAACAGTTTGTTTGTTTTTGAATTTCCGACACAAATCACTTTCCATGAAACTTTTTGTTTAATACAAACCTCGTTAGACATGTTGTTTGTAATAGTGCAGGATATAATTATACAGAGCAAATGAAATGGCAAAATATGGAGGTGTGTCATTTTTAGGTAAATCGATTTTGATACTCTTATCAGACAGTTCGCCTACGAATAAATTAATATTTACTTGAAAATGCGGATGGAGTTTCTTTGTACAAAAAATAATTAGATTGGACAAATTTAGTAAAATAAACACAAACTTTATTAAAGCACAAACAATAAAATGCAATATGGATACTTCCATATATGAAAAGAAAGTCACTTCTACTGGATTATGCTAAGATTTGCAGACGTAACTCTCTCAAAACAGAGCTAAAACACAATGATTCTAAAGTACAGTCTCAGCTCATAGAACGTCTGGTATACAGGTGAACATGGTTTCTTTGTCCAGTGAAAACAATAACATCATGATCCTTATTCTCTCACAACATTGGTCAGCTGTAAAACTCAAACATTGTCCATTCAATCAACAAAGTGTGTGTGTGTGTGTGTTTTTTATAGCAAAGCAGCATCGGGCTATCTGCTGAGTCCACCGATAGTAATCGAACCCCTGTTTTTAGCGTTCTAAATTTGTAGACTTACCTCTGTACCAGCGGGCGACAAATCAACAAAGAATATTACAATTTCATCTCAAACGGACTAGATATTATCTACTATCTAGAACAAAAAACAAAGCAACTGGAACTAGGCAACCTCAATGATTTTTGGGGCCATGTTGTGTGGTTATGCCAAATTTTCAAAGAAGCTAAATAACTGAAAAAAAATTTAGAAATTCATGTGTAACTGTAAGAACTCCTATTCAACTAAAATCAGGTAGAGAACATTTTATATGTTTGCATACTATAGAGGCATAATTACAATTATCAATTTACGCTTGACTGCAGAATTTTCTCACATTTTCTGTTAATTAGTTATTAATGTAATTTTAATAAAAGATACATAAAACTTACATTTTAGAAAGAATTTTTTGCCTGCAAAAGTTTTATCTCTAGTTTAACCGTTTAATGTACGTGAATGTATCTGTTTTCACAATATTCATTTTTCTATCATAGTAATAACATAATTTCGACAATGATTGCGTGTTACCAGCTTATTATCACCAGTTCAAGGCAATTTTTATTGTTGTATTTGAAAATTATTGTACAAAAGTCGTTTTTTAAATTATATATTTACATTAGATCAAAGATTGATACCCAAAATGTCGTCTAAAATAAGTTCATTATAACTTGGTAGCTAATTTGTTTTCTTGTTTTTACATTATCAGAACAACATTATACCATAACAACGTACTCGTATGATAACAACAATGAAGGTTTTGTGAAAATTGATAAATATTTACTAGGTATTGAGCTTAAAGTACGTGTTCCCAATAATTGAATAAAAGGTGACACATAGCTGTTTTTATACTGACCTGACTACTACGGTGAGTCGTGTTTCGTTTTGACTGATACTTTAGGTTAACCTGCAGGCTTCCATCTGAATTGGAGTTTCTATCATTATCATCGGCATCTAGTAACAAGCAGGAAAATGTTTCGTCTCTCGTACCATCATTTTCAGCAACTGCTGTGACTTCCCAACAACAAGAGACAATTGTGCAAAGTGAAGTTCACGAATGGGTATGTATATGTTTAATCTTGTACCAATTAACGTACTGAGTCTCAAGGGAATTGTTAATCCAAATTATCCAGTAGTTATGTTCCAATGCGCTCCAACTTCTACACTTACTTCTGAACTTGCTATCAAATCTATGTTCATGGAATTTGGTTAACAGCATCCGATCAGAACTGTAGACATAGTAATTAATCTATCTATACGTATTTAATGATTTTTTGTTTGTTTGTCTGGTTTGAATTCCGAACAATGTTAACGAGGGCTATCTGCGCTTGTTATCCCTAAATTAGCAGTGTAAAACTAGAGGAAACGAACAATGTTAACGAGGGCTATCTGCGCTTGTTATCCCTAAATTAGCAGTGTAAAACTAGAGGAAACGAACAATGTTAACGAGGGCTATCTGCGCTTGTTATCCCTAAATTAGCAGTGTAAAACTAGAGGAAACGAACAATGTTAACGAGGGCTATCTGCGCTTGTTATCCCTAAATCAGCAGTGTAAAACTAGGAAACGAACAATGTTAACGAGGGCTATCTGCGCTTGTTATCCCTAAATTAGCAGTGTAAAACTAGAGGAAACGAACAATGTTAACGAGGGCTATCTGCGCTTGTTATCCCTAAATTAGCAGTGTAAAACTAGAGGAAACGAACAATGTTAACGAGGGCTATCTGCGCTTGTTATCCCTAACTTCGCAGTGTAAAACTAGAGGAAAGGCAACTACTCATTACCATTAACTTTTTGGTTACTCTTTTTACCAACGAACAATTGGATTGACTGTTACATTATAACGCACCAACGGTGAGCATGTTTGGTTGACGGGGACTCGAACCTGTGATTCTCAGATTACGAATCAAGCACTCTAACCATCTGGCCATACCAGGTCCCATTATTTGTGATGCCAGTGTGCAACATTTGTGTGTTTTTGTTATCATTTTCTTAAATTTATATATAAACCATCAATTAATTATTTGGTTGCCTTATTTGATTATTCTTTATATTATGAGACACGTTTCACATCTAGAAATACCAATTTCCGAGAGAATATATGTAAATCCATTGTTCTTGTTTTTGCAGGTAACCATTCTCCAAGAACAAGTGGTTTTCAAGGGTTTCTTCTCAAGTGTATTATTGGTGTTATCATTGTTATTATTAACAGTACTACTGTATTTCATACGGAACATTTGGGGAATTTCCAACAACACAAAAAAGAGTAAAACTAGTTATTCAATCTTATGTTAATTGATTATAAAGTCAGATCTGGGTTATAAAGTCAACGAAAAATCATAATATAAAGTTTTTCAATGTGTTACTTAAAATATGATATTTAATTTCAATTCTCAAAACTTTAAAAACTTGTAGATTAATTTTAATCACCGTGTTACAATTTAAGTTAAATCATAGATGCTAATGTTTCTTGTATAGAAATAACTATAGTACATTTGTAGCTTTGCTTTTGAACTCTCTAAAAGAATAATTAAAACACTAGCGAAATGTTATTGTTTGAAGAGTAAAACTATTTTACGAAAGAGCTATAATGCTTTGTTTTGTCAGAGAAGGTGTTATTCACATAGTGTTTATTATCGACCATTATTCTTGAGCCGTAAAGTATCACAACACTAGTTATTCGATGTACTTTTATTTCCTGTTCAAGTATTTCTTACAATAGTATAGTTTTATACATTTGTGGTGTTTTTAATAACACCTTCTTGATAGTTCATGCTAATAACAAGATATTTGTTGAAGAAGTTAATGTATAGTAAATCTGAATTCTTAATCTCAGTAAGATTAAATAAAAGAGTACGGGTACAGTGTAGCTAAACGACCCCCTTCCCCAGTGGCACAGCGATATGACTGCAGACTTATAACGCTAAAATCCGGGTGTCGATACCCGTGAAAGGCAAATAACATATAACCCATTGTGTAGCTTTGTGTTTAATTGCAAACAAGCAACGTTCGTCGTAAAATAAATCTTTATTTTCAAAATCACAATCAAAGCCCTGAGATGTGCAGATAAAGAAGAGTGCTCCACTGGAAAGCCACAGATCATTCTAAAGGCTGACCTTTTCAGATCCACTTCTCTGAAAAGTTTTTCCAGACTAATTAACTATATCACCATAAAAAAGATTCTGTAATGTCATCCCTCTCAGTGCACATATATTATCCGCATTACTGATAGTCATTTGAACAAAAACTGAAGAAAGGATGTAACTCAAAGTATCGCTTGACCCACACGTGGAAAAGACCACAGTCCACTTAAAAGTAGTGTATTCTGTTTAGAAATCATTCTTAAGGGAAATTAAATACCTCGGAACGATAGGTAACTGTAGCAAAAGAAACATAGATTAACACCACACATACAGCTAAAAAAGTGTATGTAGGAAAACATTTGAAAATTATTTAACTTAAACTTTCTGCCTAACTAACGAAAGAAAGTGACAAATAACAGTTACGTGTCTGTCTCTCAAGGTTTACTAATGACTTGTTTCAGTAGCAAAATAGTATTCAGCTCTTGAATGTTAAACAGGTCAACAATACAGTATTTGTTTATCTGTAGCACTTTTCAACTTTTCAAATTTATTTATGATTGGTACACTACCACATTTTACTTGCAATAAATATAAATCTCATTAAAAGCATTATACAGACTACGACTTTCGACTCGTTTAAATATCGAGAAAACTGTTAATCTAAGTCCGGTGATTGGAATAGCAATAACAGCTATGACATTCATTACTTTTTTTTGGAAAGTAAACGAACTATTTGCTGTAATTCTTCAGCTTACGCCTGAGTTATAAATACAAATTAATTGTTTTTCCTCGTACAATGTAAGGCTATATTCGATAGATTAAAAACAATAAAAGAGAGGATCATTTGCCTGTCTCTATCCATATGTTAACAGTTCATTAAAATTGTATCCACTGTCTTTTTACCCATTTAGTAAGCATCTTGGTATTGGTTTACTTAAGGTAAACGAAAGTGAACCTTAGTTTATGCCAAAAATTGTAATTGGAAAACAGATCTTCTCCCTATATAATATGGTTATAAGTGCATGAAAGAACATGTTCATTTATTTGTTTCTCTATTTTTCTTTATTTTTATGGTTTTTATTTTTGAAAACTGCTCTTTTATGAGATTTGCTGTGTTAAACACATTCTTAAGCTCCCACGTAGAACTTAGTAGAAATAACGATACATAAATTTAATTCAGTATATTTATTTTGAAATCACATACAGTCAACATTTAACAAATATTTTGAAAACACTATAATTATCTTCATGATACAATTATTTTGTCACGCTGATGAAGTTATAAATTACTACCAACCACATTTGTTATCACTCCTTCCTCTTAAGTGAGGCTCGGCATGTCCAAGTTGTTAAGGCACTCTACTCGTAAACTGAGGGCCGCAAGTTCCAATCCCCCTCACATCAAACATGCTAACCCTCTCAGCCGTGGAGGCGTTATAATGTGACTGTCAATCCCACTATTCGTGTATCTTAGAAGGGCTGTTATGAGTATTAACAAGGAGAGAACAACGTTTCGACATTCCTAGGCCATTTTTAGGTTTCTTGTCATCGAGAATCCCGCTATTCGTTGGTAAAAGAGTAACCCAAGAGTTGGCGGTGGGTGGTGATGACTAGCTGCCTTTCCCTCTAGTCTTACACTACTAAATTAGGGACGGCTAGCGCAGATAGTCTTCGAGTAGCTTTGGGCGAAATTCAAAACAAACAAATCTTAGGTGATAAGCCATCTGTTGAGAAATTCTGAAATATGTTTAATTATCTCCGGGACAAATAGTGCTATAACTAGTTTCAAATATTATTTATTCGAACCTTATATAAGTATAATTTTATGCACACGTTTTTAAGATTGAATAATATTTCATATTTGCAAATTAATCACAATAAAAATTTTAAATTAGTGTCAGTCTTTTGTTTCTGTACGTCGGTCCCAGCTTCCATCCTTTTGCAGGCTCGGCATGGCCAAGAGTGTTAAGGCGTTCGACTCGTAATCCGAGGGTCGTGGGTTCGAATCCCGGCGCACCAAACATGCTCGCCCTTTCAGTCGTGGGGGTGTTATTATGTTACGGTCAATCCCACTATTCGTTGGTAAAAGAGTAGCCCAAGAGTTGGCGGTGGGTGGTGATGACTAGCTGTCTTCCCTGTAGTCTTACAGTGCTAAATTAGGGACGGCTAGCACAGATAGCCCTCAAGTAGCTTTGCGCGAAATTAGAAAACTACAACAAAGACCCATCATTTTGTAAACGTGAATGACAATTTATTTGTTATATCCAACAACGTAATGACAACCCTTGGATCGTGAACGAAAATTCAATAAGCTGATGTTTTTGTTATTAAGAATCCTTTATGGGACGACTTAATTAACATTAGTTTCTAGTAAATTTTTTTCTTCAACATTACATTATGATTCACAAAAACCGTGGTTGTTTTAATTGGTATTTTAAGTAAAGTTTGTCTTTTTTGGAACAAATTACCAAAAATATATTACTATCGTAAAAATAAAAATGAAAAAAATGCACTTTTTATTCGAAATATATGTAAAGGAATTTAGTAAACATAAATGATTTCTGTTTTAAGTGTTTTGGCAATGCATTGAATTAAATCACCAACTTCAACACAAAATGTTCCCGTACCAAATCGTAAGGTATTTTATTTTCTATTGGCTTTTACAGTTTTTCAGTTGTAAATCGAGACATAAAAATAGACAAAAGTAATATTACATATAGTACAAAGATAGTTAGTTTGGCTGAAAATACTAGAGACATAGTTGACTTTTCAAAATCAACATAGAAAAAAGTTACTTGATTTATTTGAATTTCGTGCCAAGCTACACGAGGACTATTTGTGCTAGTTGTCCCAAATTTAGCAGTGAAAGACAGCAGGGAAGGCAGATAGTTATCAACACCCCATATCAACTTTTAGGCTACTCTTTTACCAATGAATTGTGAGATTGATCGTTCCATTTTAACACACCAAGGATGCAAGGACGAGTATGTTTGGTGGGTAGGGATTCAAACCTGCAATCCTCAGATTGCTAGTCGAGCGCCTTAACCATTTGGTCGTGCTGGCACACATTTATAAATAAAATCAATTTTTGAAAACTTGTTTTATAATAATAATCTATTAGCCCTCTCCAGTTTGTCTTCTGACTTACAAATCGTGTTTCAATATCCATAGGGGGCAGAACACAGAGAGTCCTTTGTGTAACTTAAACTACAAACAAACAATCCATTAATAATCGTTCCTAAAACTCATCATTGTGTAACTTCTATTCGCAATTTGTCCTTTTTCACCTCAAAGCCTCTTTTCTCGTACTCTCTCATCTTTCTTTTATCTTCGTTATCGTGTCTAAACGTGTTTTTGCATTCCACATAGTTAACCTGTCGCATCAAAATTTGTGTCGCCTTTATGTTTTAATGGATAATCATGCATTTAATATGCATTTTCGTTTAATGAAATATCGTAAAAAATATATAATGTATAAATATATGCTATACCAAACCTATATGGTTAAGATTGCCGACTTCCTTTCTTTAAGGCCCGGCATGGCCAAGCGTGTTAAGGCGTGCGACTCGTAATCTTAGGGTCGCGGGTTCGCATCCCCGCTGCGCCAAACATGCTCGCCCTTTCAGCCGTGACGGCCAATCCCACTATTCGTTGGTAAAAGAGTAGCCAAAGAGTTGGCGGTGGGTGGTGATGACTAGCTGCCTTCCCTCTTGTCTTACACTGCTAAATTGGGGACGGCTAGCACAGATAGCCCTCGAGTAGCTTTTGCAAAATTCAAAATACAAACAATCCTTTCTTTATAATCAAGCGCCATAGTGGCACAGCGGCATGTCTGCGGACTTATACCGCTGGAAACCAAGTTTTCATACCCGGGGTGAACGAAGCACTGATAGCCTGATGTGTAGCTTTGAGCTTAACTACAAACAAACAAACACTTACGCTTTACAAGCCTGGTTTACAAATCAAGCTCAGACATTTTCGAGAAACATATGCAATAATAATAAAATTCGAATCGTGTTATGTGATTGCTAGGTTAAAGTTACTTATACAACTACCTCTTTAATCGCTCACTTTATAACATATTTGTAACTTGTAACCACGAAAGCCTTTTAAATCTCTTTTATATGATTGTAAGAGAGTATAATATTTGTCTATTGTTCGGTTGTCATTTTAGTTAAATTTGTGGCCATTTGCTTGCTTGTTTTTTGATTTCGCGCAAAGCTCCTTGAAGGCTATCTGCGCTAGCCGTTCCTAATTTTGCAGTGTAAGACTAGAAGAAAGGCAGCTAGTTATCACCACCCATCACCAACTCTTGGGCTACTCTTTTACCAACGAATTGTGGGATTGACCGTCACGTTATAATGCCCTCACGGCTGAAAGGGCGGACATGTTTGGTATGACGGGAATTCGAACTCGCGACCCGGTGAATAAGGCTATCGTGGTCTTTTGAACCAAGATTTCATAACGATAGGTTGTGTCTTTAGTCTGCTCGAAGTTTCATATTTTATAAAATCTAAATACATCTTAGTTAATAAGTTTAATAAATTGTAGTGGAATTTAATGATATCAGTATAGTTATTTCAGGTTTTTTGGTTACGCAAATGTATATATAAAACCTAAAAAAAATTGCTTAATGTCTTTCACGTGTAAAATTTTAAAAAAAGACTAAGCTACCCATGTCCAGCAACAACCGAGTTCAAAGGTCTCAGAGTGAATAAATAATTGTTTATTGTTCTGTATTTTAAGAAAAATAAGTTTTATAATTTATTTTTAAAGACTAATAATTTGTATATATATATATTATAATAATTGAAATGTGACTGTATATTACAAAATATTAGTCCACTAAAACAGCCAAGACAGGGAAGACTAAAGATCAATTTTATATTATTGGATACGTGACATGAGTACACGTACTCCGCGAAAATGCAAGTTATGTAATATTAACTAGGCATGACTGTAAGGTCAATATAATAAATAAATAAATGTATATTTAGCGTTATTAGACTTAAGCTACTTATACTAAACATTTGTATTTTCTTGTTATAATGTGTTGTTATTCTAGTACCAAAATATATAATTTCTATTTATTTCCTGTTTCTTTTTATGATAGTTACGAGATTGATCAAGTGACAAACCCCACATAGTCGGAGTAAAGAAAAATAACATAAAATATAAAGCATTTCTTAAAACAAACATTTGATATGTATTTGTGTGGTTTTAAAGATTATGCAAATAATATTTAGATTTTGGGGACGTAGAATAGTTTTTAATCATAACATGCAATTACTTTGCACTCAGACTAGTAACGAAACAGACTCGATAGTTTCACAAACAAGTCTTTTGTAAAAATATTTCACTCAAAACCTGACGTTTTGTACACAAAATATATATAATCTGTACTAAAAGTCTACCAAATTTTGTGAAGTTACACGTGCTGTATCAAACGTTATAGTGAAAATACTTAACGTGTGCAAATATGTAGACGAATTTGAGTATATTATAAGCAGCTCGTCGTGAAATACAATAATAGCTTCTGTGGCTTAGAGTATACTGACTGTAGCGACCATACAATATTATATTTTGATTCTCTGCGGGCCAGTTTATATACTTTAAGGCGAGAATCTCGAATGTTGAACAATGTTAGAAAACACGCTATTGTTTTCGTGACCCATATATTGTTGATTCTTGTTCTCGAGAATCTTTTACAAATTTAGAGAACAGGTGAGACTTACGCAATATATCAAACAATATACGTCACATGCATCAAAATGAAAGAAATTTATAACAGTAAGTCCATTGTGCTTGCCTGTGATTTTTGATAAATTCAGTGACCATAAACTTGTCACTGCAATGTTGAAATGACAATATTTTGCTGAGTGAGAAATACACTACGTGGCCAAAGGTGGGTTCGGCTATTTCAGATGCATGCATAAAATCAAGCACACAGCAAAACAATCTCCATAGACAAACATTGGTAGTAGAATGGGTCGTACTGAAGAGCTCAGTGACTTTCAACGTGGCACTGTCATAGGATGCCACCTTTTCAACAAGTCAGTTCGTCAATTTCTGCCATGCTAGACCTGCCCCCGTCAACTGTAAGTGCTGTTTTTGTGAAGTGTAGACGTCTAGGAGCAACAACAGCTCAGCTACGAAGTGGTAGGCCACACAAGCTTACAGAACGGGACCGCCAAGTGTTGAAATGCGTAGCGCGTAAAAATCGTCTGTCCACAGTTGTAACTCATTACCGAGTTCCAAACTGCCTCTGAAAACAACGTCAGCATAAGAACTGTTCGTCGAGAGCTTCATGAAATGGCCGAGCAGCCGCACACAAGCCTAAAATCACCATGCGCAATGCTAAACGTCGGCTGTAATAGTGTAAAGCACACCCGTCATTGGACTCTGGAGCAGTGGATACGGGTTCTCTGGAGTAATAAATCACGCTTTACTATCTGCCAGTCTGACGGACGAATCTGGGTTTGGCAGACACCAGGAGAACGTTACCTGCCTGAATGTATTGTACCAACTGTAAAGTTTTGTGGCGGAGAATAATGATCTGAAACTGTTTTTTATGGTTTGGGCTAAGCTCTTCAGTTCCAGTAAAGGGAAATCTTAATGCTACATCTAACAAAGACATTATAGAGAATTGTGTGCATCCAACTTTGTGGCAACAGTCTGGAGAAGGCCTTTTTTGTTTCAGAATGACAATACCACAGTGCACAAAGCGATGTCCATAAAGACATGTTTTGCCGAGGTTGGTGTGGAAGAACTTGACTAGCCTGCACAACGCCCTGACCTCAACCCAATCGAACACCTTTGGGATGAATTGGAACGCCGACTGTGAGCCAGGCCTTTTTGCCCGACATCAGTACTCAACCTCACTAATGCTATTTTGGCTGAATAGGAGCGAATCCCCGCAGGCATGTTCCAAAATCTAATGAAAAACCTTCCAAGAAGAGTGGAAGCTGTTATAGCAGCAAAAGGGGACCAACTACATATTAATGCCCATGGTTTTGGAATGAGATGTTCAACAAGCACATATAGGTATGATGGTCGGGTGTCCACATACTTTTGGCCATGCAGTGTATATAATCATATATATATAGTGTTCTCTTCCTCGGTGTATTACTGGAAGAAAATGAGTTAATCATAATCTTATTTTTAACGTCTTTATTCATCTCTAAAACCTTCAGCGTTAATTTACACATCAGTTCTATGAATCAGTGGTAGAAAACAAGTATATAACTTGTGATCTGCCAGTGACAGTTCAGAAAAGTTTATTGAACTATCCAGGGATAAAACTCATCAGGCAGATTTCAAGTCAGAACCTTTTGGGAATTTTGGATGCTATTTCGCAAACAATACTCTGACCTGTCAAGAAAAGAGATTAATGTTTTATTCTTTCACATCAGTATACCCGTGCAAGTGAAAGTTTACTGTTTGGACCGTAACCAAAACAAACCAGTGATTTTTGTTTGCAGGCATAGAGGGATCTACGAATTGCTGCGCCAACCATTCAGCCAATAATGGGCATTGACTTAACTAAAACTCAAGCCTATTCTTCATGTGAAAATAATGAATAAACTGAATCTGTTTGCTATATGCTATGACCATTTTAAGACTTGTTTCATTTTTATATGAAATTTGAGAGGCGGCAACAAAGTGAATATTTAAAAACTGGGGTACCATAAAAACGTTTGTGTCCCATCTAACTTTACACATAAAGCTGATTAATCATAAAACAAATTACGAATAAACAAATATTAGTAATAAATTCTTCAAATAGGGCGAGTTGTAATATTATACAAGTTAATAACTGATAGGAAAACTATACCTAGAATCACAAACATATGTATATAATAAGCTATTTTTAATATTGTAAAAGTCTGTGTAGAAACGAAAAAGAAGGAATAAACTGATTTCTTATTGTTAAGTGGACTTTGAATTATTTTCACAAGATAATAATATACTATACTCTTGATGGTCATACATCTGAGGAACAACAAATGTCACAATTTAAATTTACTTTTCTATTTTTTAGTAGGTGACTTCATATTTACTTCAAAGTTTAAGTTTTTAAATAAGACTAGCAATCTACATTTTTGGCTATTATTGTCGCAAATAGAAACGAATAAAAGAAAATATGACCAATATTAATATGAGTGGGATTTCAAACTGTTATGAATAACATAAGTGACATTTTCCAAGTCTACTGCAGTGTCATTATTAGTGACGTGAGAGATGTGATCTTCTCAGACTTTGTGATCATTTATGCTGAATTCTAGAGTCACCTTGACTATACTGTTTGGTATGGTTATTATTCATCCCACATGAAATGTACACAATAATTATCAGTACCACCACCTGACACCTAAGCATGATAAGGAGGCTCAAGTGTCACTAATACAAACGTTAAAATTAAATGTATCTTTATATTAGATCAACAGTCGGAAAACTATTACTTTGAAGTACCTTAAGCTTTTGAAATTGAGGTAGAACATTGAATATAAAAGGAACTATTCAGTAATGCAGTTTAACACTTTGTCATGTTCTATTAAAATCAATGTGGAAAAAATACTAACTGACAACATTCCAAAATTTGGGTTTCTATCTCCCATGTGTCTTCATTATACCCCTCCATCTGTTAAAAATTTCTTCATTATTAGTACTGAGAAAAACCTAGATAAGTTATAGATGGCTAACCATTGAAAATAATGGTAAAATTTAAGAGTAATTATAAGTGTTAAAATTTATACTTGCAAAATTTTCCAGAGAAATTTATACTGATAAATGAAATGATAAACGTATATCTTCATGATATAAGGCCTATTATAAAATACAATTTTCAAACATTTTTACTTATACATTTCCATGTCGATTTCTGAATACTGTATACAATTTTCAATGTATCTAAGAGTTATATGAATTTGATATAAACACCTTTTGAGTTTGTGGATCACTAAAAAAATAATTACTCATAAAATGTTAAGCCTTTCCTTGTTATTGAACAATCCAGCAGATGGCACAGCCTTATTGTTTATTTATCTGAAATAACATTAAAATTATAAATGAAAATACCAGTACGAAATATAAAAGGAATAAAATATTTCAGTCTCTGTCCTGCCTCCTAGTTGTTCCCCACTGATACAGCGATAAGTCTTCGGATTTACAACACTAAAATCAGGGATTCGATTCCCCTCGGTGGACTCAGCAGATAGCCCTACGTGGCTTTGTTATAAGAAAAAACACACACCTCCAATTTAAAATACAGCTCTAATGGTGCGTAATCATAACAGTACAATAAAAATTCTGAAGCCTCATAACATTCTAACGTCAGACTGGTTTTTAAAAGTAATTTGGTAAAAACAACTCAAAATCCAGCTATTAGTAGGAACAATTTAGTTTATTTTTTTCCTTAGTATTTCTATAGGCTAGTAATCTGTCGTAATTTATTGGCATACATTTACATATGACATTCAAACATAAATATCAAGCTGATTGAACTGCGAATAACGTAAAAACAAACCTACTTGTGCAATTTCACAATCAATTAACTGGACATGTGCGATAATTATCACTGATTTAAATACTTTACTGAAAGTGAAACTTTAAGATAAAATTTAAATGAGCTTATTCACTGTTAACTTTGATAACTGATTGACAAAACACTAGATATTTCTCGAAATAACTAGGTTTTCGTGATTGTAGTTTTCTAATTTCGCGCAAAGCTACTTGAGGGCTATCTGTGCTAGCCGTCCCTAATTTAGCACTGTAAGACTACAGGGAAGGCAGCTAGTCATCACCACCCACCGCCAACTCTTGGGCTACTCTTTTACCAAAGAAAAGTGGGATTAACCGTCACATTATAACGCCCCCACGGCTGGGAGGGCGAGCATGTTTAGCGCGACTCGGATGCGAACCCGTATTATGTAAACACTTTTTTCATTATAATGTTTTCCTAATATACTCATATTAGTATTGCCTGGCAGAAACCTGTGCATTTGCGATCAAACTATTAACTATGTTGAAAGAATAATTTTTTAAATTTAGGATTTCTAGATTAAAACGAAATAATTTTATCACAGACACCACAAATCAAGTTCATTTGTCTTAAACGTAACGTTAGTTATGCTTTTATTAAGTACGACCTATACTTGATAAAAAGGTAAATTAACACTAGAACTTTTTGTTCTATTTTAGTTATGGCTAAACTGTACCTATTTAATACTATAAGTAAATAAACCTGTAATGTTATTCTACGACCTAAAATTGAACGTTTTTTTTTCAAAAACTTCGATAAATGTTTACAAGAGATTAAGTATATTTACATAGGCTTTTCGCTTATTTATATTCGTTGAAATAACATGCGTGCTTATTTCCAGAACAGCAAAAAACAACTGGGTATTACAATAAAAAATTAGAACCGGCTGTAAAATGTCTCGATACTTTGTCTTCGCAAGTTTTAACGCTAACCACTGAGAAATGTGCACAGTTCCTGGGCCAGTTGAGATGGCTTACTCATATGCACATCTGCGACGTTCAGTTGCATGCTTTTTTCCTTCTTTTTAATTAAATAGGGAATTGAAAAGTAAATATCTTAAGGTCCCAAATGCAGAGTGAAACTTCGCAGAATGCGAAACGAAAAATGGACTACCAGACACTCCGATAAGCTATTACTATTAGTAGCTTGAATTTAGAACGGAACTTGAGTATTCAAGTTACCTCTGTTATGTGAGAATATTGAAAATAAATTATGCTAGTAATTAGAATATTTAATTATTCCTACAAAACCTTCTTAGAATATAAAATAATTTAATATTTTAAATATTTTTTAAAAGCATTTATATAAAATGTTGCAAACAAGCGACGGTGGTATAGTGGCTAGCATAGCTGCCTTCCAAGCAGTTGACCCGGGTTCGATTCCCGGCCGTCGCATTTTAACGTTTCGTTAGTTATACTTTTCCTTACTTATATTTCGGTTGCAATTTTAAGACCCATACCAAATATAAAATACAACGTATTAAAGATTTGGTCCCATTTCAAAATATGCATTACGATGTATGTTGAGTAAACTCAATCTACTATACAATTATAGTATTTTACACATTTTCGATAATATTATATAACAATAGATTTAAACGTATGTGTTAAAAGTATGTTGTTTTTCAGGTTTTTGTTCACATAAATGATAATATTTTGTATTACAGTATTCCCTCGCTATTCGCGGGGGTTACGTTCTTTACACCCCGCGAATAGCGAAAAACCGTGAATATTGGATGCAGTTTTAAAACTTCTATGTATGAGATTATATACGGTACTAAATGCTTCCCAGACACTTTCTAAAGACACTCTTACTCATTAATACAGTAATAATGTAGTAATATTGCATGCAGTCATGTATTTCACTTATGTAGTAATGATAATGTAAACACATTTTAATTTTGTACTGCAACAATATTTTAATCAAAAAGAAACGTACATAGTATAGTTACCCATACTGTATTACTGTACCGTAAAGTCATTTTCTATGCGTACAACACATGTATTAGAATTGACAGAAAGTGGAACAAATTTAAAGGCAAACTTAGACAGATAAATACAGTACGCACAGTTCAGGTAATAATAATACAGTACAGTACAATTCAGTAATAATATGCAATTAAAAATATTATTAATACACGGTCACAAAAATATGCACTGTACATACAGTGTATGCATTTATAAAAAAAAAAAAATACGTACTGTATTGCAATAATAATTGAAAAAAAAAAATCGTTTTTATGACGTTATGACGCTAGCCCGGTATACCGGCATACGATGCGATAGGGTTAAGAGCGTAACCCGCGAATATGCGGGGCCGCGAATGGGGAACTGCGAACAGGTGAGGGTATACTGTATCATCATTCATATAGTTTTTACGTCTACAATGACAGTAACTTATTTGACCCAGGTTAATGTTGTAACCATACTGATAATATAGTTTATCCGATGATAAAGAGTTTTTCCATCATACTGACCAGATGATTCAATTACTTATTTCTTTTAGAAACTGGTTAACTGTACTAACATGTATTTCAATACTTGTTAATGTCCCCAAATGTTTCGTCGGTAAGTTTATGTAATAAAACACAGGGTTTGATTCTCCGAGAAGAGAAAAGCTCATACAACGCTTCGTGTAGTTTAGCGCTATAACATTTACTACTTTTAAAATATGCAAGTAATTTAAGAAACGTAAAATGTAACTAGAACAATACGATCATCGCACTGGAACATTATATACCACATAATAAATGTTATGAAGATTTTATTTCACGGTTCTTTTTCTTTTTTTTATAAATTTTTCACAAAATATTAATATTAGTTTATTTTCTTTTGGCTTTATCTACGGTGTTTCTCCGATAATAAGACCTAGTGTGATTTTTGGGGATAGTTTTAATATAAGCTCTACCCTTAAAATAAGCCCTAATTAAGAGTGGCAGGAAGAGGAAAGAAATAAAAAAAAATAATTTATTAATTAGTTTAATAGTTAGTTAATTAGTTTGTTTAAGTATTAATCAGTTAGTTTAATAGTTTAATAATAGTTTATTTTAAATGGTTAGTTTAATAGTTTTACTTTGTAACTTCATTTTTTAATATATCAAAATAAGACATCCCCCGAAAATAAGCCCTAGTGTCATATTTTGGAGTGAAAATTAATATAAGCCCTGTCTTATTTTCGGAGAAACACGATACCTATTACCGTTTTAAAATATCTCTTTTTTTAAAAAAGAAAGTGTGTTACATACAAATAATAAACAGTGATCAAATTCAAACTCAAAATATTTTTTTTCTGTAAATATTCACTAAAATGATATATATGTTGAACAATATAACTATAAAATGAAAAAAAAAATCTCAGATGACCGAAATGTAGAATACAAAATGAAACAAGCCATCACCGTTATTATATGAGTTATTGATCACGTGATATAGAAATTTCTAGCAAGAATCACCTACTTAAATAAGTGACGTGAATATAGGGAAAGGCCAGTGTATGTGTTGGAGTACTTGTGGTTGGTGGTAAAATTTGTGTGAAGTTATTTTCCAAATTCCAGACTGTTTTATCAAAAATTAACGTTCATTTGCCGTGCAACCACGATTCTAACGTAAGGTAGAAGGAAATATTCTTTCTTTGTAAATATTAATAACAATATATTTTTAACTTCCCACTTCCTTTGGATCATCTAACGCATTGATACTAGTACTAGTTTTATTACACTTTACAGTGTTCTTCACTGTGTAGTTATTGTAAACACTACCTTTGTGAAGTTTTCTTATTAATTTTTTTCGCCTGTAACTTGTATTGATTATTATTGAATGAGTAATCAAACTAGTAAGTTATAAGTTGTAAATGTAATGTAACATTTTAAATTGTTATTTAAGTTATGATGATGCAGTCCAACAGCAAGGTTGTTTTGACCAGCATTTTTATTAGTACTAGGAATCGAACGTTTGGAGTTATCGTTTCATAATCATAGTTTAATTTTGTTTACCATTTGTATGGAAAGCAATCTACTAACATGCATAATTATTAATTGTATACGTATGTTATTAAATTTGAATAGAAATTGGGCTAGCTTTCGAAAAAAAAATCCAATTAATGTATTAAGATATAATACTGAAAAACTGGTTTTTGATCATATTTGTTCTTTAATGAAAATGGAGTCTAAACAAATCTGAAGATACTTTAAAATTCGGAGTTGGATGGTTGGAATATGCCTTGTGGATCAAGGCAGCTAACAAACATGCAAAGGGTGTTTATTTTTAAATGAAATGTGCAACAATATTATTCTGAAGCTGGACGTTTTAAACTCAGCTTAATAAATTACAGTACTAAAAATGAAAGGTATATATTTTGTGGCTTTTGGGAACGTTTTCCATTAGTCAGTTTTATTATGAAAGCTCCTGAAATTATAGTTGTATACCAACTGTGTATTATATAATTGTCTCAGAAAAGCAGAAACTGGCTTTGAGATTATGGATGCTGAGATATTTTTAATATACGATGCCTATATAAGTCACATTTTGAGTATGCTGTATGATCTATATCACCATACATTAAAAAAAAAAAAAAACTTTGAAAGAGTGTAAAGAAGAACCACTGGTTCCTTAGCAGAAAGATGAAGCATATGAAAATAGAAATTAAATCTAACTATACTGGAAGAGAGGAGACATAATAGTAACATTTATGGTTACTAAGGGATTTGAAAATATAAATACTGAAATTATTTATAATGAATCTAAGGGATCCATCGAAATAAATGAAACACATTGCAATATCAAAATTTCATACCAATATATGAAACTAGGTGGTACTTTTTTACTAAACCCCTACAAATGGTAAACTTTTGCTGTATGAATACAATGCTTATTAACCCTTTCACTACATATTTTGATACATGAAGGGATGTAGTTATCGTAGAGGCATTTTGGAAGCAATGTACATCTTTTTAAGAAAAGATGTAAAGATGAAATCTCAAGCATATGATTGTTTTTTTTTTAAAAAAAAGTATAAATAATGATAAACTTCAAGTTGTTATTTGTGGAGGTGTGAACAACAAGCACTAATAAGCAAATATTGTGAATAAGGTGAATTATGGTAGTTCTAACACACAATTTACAAAATTGCATTTCAGTATCATTTTATTTCTAGGCCTATCTAAGTAAATGTTCACAAGTCATCTTGTGCCCTGGAGGTTTTGAGCATATATATTGAATATGTACTATGCATATTTACCTTCTAAAACCCAGAAAGTGTGGTTGAGTCTTGCAAATGTTTAGAAAATCATGTCTTGGTTTAATTTTAAAGCTAAACAAGAAAAAAAAAGAATGTATAGGGAACCCATTTCTTCAGTTTTCCCCAAGAAGGCAAAGAGCATATACACCTTAAACTCAAAGAAGGTATCATTACGTTTGCAGTTTTATTTTTGATTTATAGTTTAACTTGTTACCTCTTTCATGTATTTTAGGCTAGCATGCAAGGTGCATGTACATTTTTCCCAACTACTATACATAAAGATTTATACGACTGGCAGTGTAGTATGCACTGCCACTTTGAATTACTCTTTTATAACAAATAGTGAAGTTGATTGGTACATTTATAGCACTCTCACAACTAAAAATGAATACATTTGTTACACTGTTCCAAATCTGACCCAACAGAACACATTAAGCACCTCAAGCATCTGGCCGTGGATGGTTGGATGTACATGCAATCTTTACTGGTGTATTACCACTGAACCTGTATAAATAGAAACTACAGTGGAGAAACCAGATGTTCAAGTATATTAAGCTAACTAATGAAGTATAATAGGTATCAGCATTGCTAAAAAATAGGTTTTTTTTTGCTTTTGTTTTTTCTCCAAAGCCTGACAAACTTTTTTGTCCTTGTATATGAAAATACCTTTTCCAGGTTACAAAAATGTTCTAGACCTAATCCTGAGTTTTTCAAATATATGAAACTAGGTGGTACTTTTTTACTAAACCCCTACAAATGGTAAACTTTTGCTGTATGAATACAATGCTTATTAACCCTTTCACTACGTATATACACGTTTAAGTATTTACACTATAAATTTAAATACAACATATCTACTCACAAAATTTGCTAGGCTTTTCATAAAGATTACAAACTTCTAATACAAAAAAATTTTTTTTTCAAGAAATATTTTTACTAAAGATTTGTTTATGAAAAATAGTCTTGTCACTAGCCTCAGTGCAAAGTGATTTCATGTTATGATTAAGAAAACTGTTTTTGTCCCAAAAATCTTATGTTATTTGCATAATCTCTAAAACCCCTGAAATATATTTCAAATGTTTGTTTTCAGTAAGATTTATATTGTTATTTTCGATACTCTTAATTATGTGGGGTTTGTCACTTGACCAACCTCATAACCATCATAATTAAACAAACATAAATTATGCTTTTTTGTGCTAGAATGAATACATACCATAACAGATGAAAATGTTTAGTCTTAGTAGCTTAAGTTTAATACTGTGTGTGTGTGTATTTTTATCATAATGATTTTCCAGCCTTGCCCTCCTAACATTACTTGCATTGAAACTGTGCAAATACGTGTCATGTTATCCAGTAATATAAAATTGACCTTTAGTCTTCTTTGTCTTGGCTGTTTTAGTGGACTGATATTTGTTTTAATTGATATTCCAATCATTATACATATTTAGAAATAAATTATGAAACTTTTATTTCTTAAAATACAGAACAACAAATAAAAAATAAAAAAAAAATAAAAAGTAAAAAAAAACAATTGTCTTTTCTTGCTATGACCTTTTGTACTTGGTTGCCGCTGGACATTGATTGCCAAGCCTTTTTTAAAATTTCATACATTGAGGATATCACTTTTTTTTCTTTTAAATTTTATATATATTAAAAAATCATAACTACTGATACCATAAATTCCATTGTAATTTATTAAGCTTATTAACTAAGATTGACTTAGATTTTATAAAATATGACTAAAGTTATGACTAAAGACAGAACTTACCACATTGAAATCTTGGATTAAAATTATGTGGAAGCTTTTTCAAAGATTAAAATGATGGGAAAACAACTAAGATCTTTTTAAACAGTTGATTGGTTATTCACATGTCTTGTAATGAAGTAAGTGTATATAAGAGATCATTTTTAGAAATGGAAGGTGAATGAGGCTTTTGTTTGATTCAGTACGTAAGCCATATTTTAGCAAAATAAAAGGATATGAGGTTTTTATTTTATTCTAGCTTGTTAACATTAGTAATTTGAGTTTCTAATTTGTACAAAACCATATACTTACTATTTTAACATCACAAATGTCTAATTTTAAACAGTGCTACATTAAACATACCATGTGACTCACTACAATCTATAAGTAGATGTTATTTTTATATTTGCTTTTAAGAAACTAACTTAAAATATTAGTTTGGAATCAAATTGTAAATTATAATACAAACTTAAACTAATTAAAATTTTGAATGCAAGTCAATAAGTGTAATGACATGGCCTTTGAACCCTGACCTATTGCAAAAGGGGTAACTATCTGGCCATGGATAGTTGGATACACATGCAATTTTTATTGGTACATTATCAATAAGCCTGTACAAATAAACTACCTTGGAAATAACAGGTACTTAGTTATGCCATGCTAGTTAATGAAATATAATACTAAATGGTTAATAGGTGTCAGTGTAACTAAATGTAGGTGTTTTTCTCCAGAGCATGACAGAAATTCTTTCTTTAAATATAAAAATATCTGTTCTAGGCTAAAGAAATGTTCTAGACCTCATCATGAACTTTCAAATATATGAAATTAGGTTGTACTCTTCTGTTAAACCCCTGCAAATGGTGAATTTTTAAGTATATGAATGCAGTGCTTCTTTAATATATTTTTGAGAAATTTACTATGAAAATTTGCTATATTAATAAAATGTGCATTTGTGTTTTTATTTTTAACAAAAGTCACTTTTCGTTAAGATTAATTCTGTGAAGGATTTGCAAGTTCACACAAACCTTTAGTAACAATGCTGAAATTTGATTTTTTTGTGCACAAGACTGGTTATGTTAATGAAATTTTCCAAGCTTTTCACAAAGATAAGGTACATTCAGAGTTTTTATCTATAAGTTAAATATTATAAGGTATTTATAAATCGGGTTTTATCAACAATTTACCTGCTAAACTTGTTAGCTAATGTAAGTAGTTAGAAATCCATTGTATACTTATGTATAGTGAGATCAATGATAATGCTGTAAAGAATTCCATGGACTTGCATTTTAAATTAAATATTGTTTTTGTAACTTACAAATAAACCAGTTGCTGTTATACAGTATTACCAGAAGATTGGCCAAATATTAACATAACATTTTGTATAATGGGTTCTATTAGCCCATTTTGGCTGTTCTACCCTCTGAAATAAAATAAAATTACAAAAAAAAAAAAAAACATCTGGAAGCCAGACCTTGTCATTCATGAACTATTTTAACTTTTTCTTTAACTTGCTTAAATTAACTGCCTGTACAATATCTGAAGGTAATTATTTCCATAAAAACCAACCATGCTGTTAAAATAATAAAACTGTCTTAGCTGGAAATAACTAATCTTACCAAAATTGATAATTGCTTTTGTGCTCTTGTTAAATATTAAATGTGATGAATCAGTACCATTGCTTCTTTTTACAATCTTAAACATCTCGATCAGATTCCCCTTAACTTATTTTTTCAATAAAACAAATTAAGAGTTCAGTTTCTCCTCTTGTGACAATGCCTCCATCCTAGGCACAATTCTAGTAACCCTTTTCAACAATTCAATGCTTTCTTAAGAAGCCCAGCACTGAACATAATATTTCAGATGTGAAATAACCAGTAATCTATTTAATAAATTATAATCTCTTTAAACTTTTATTCAGTATTTGTGTAGATGCCACTTAAAATCCTATTTATTCTAACACTAGCACTCTATTTGGATAGTTTTATAGACTAATGAACTATTGCACCAAGACTTTTTTCTTTCATAACACTTAAGGTTATTTGTATCCAAATTATCCTTCTAATTCAAATTATTATAAAATGTAATTATTTTGCACTTATTATAATTAAAATCCATCTTCCATCTATTTGCTGTACTTGTTAAACATCTTAAATCCTTTTGTAAGTTGGCAGTGTTCTCTTCACAGCTAGTGACATCAAAGACATTTATATTATCTGAATATTTAAGTATTTTACTGACTATTCCTACCTCTGTTTTTTATGTAAATTGAAAAGAGCATAGGTCGTAAGACTGAGCTCTGAGGTACACCACTTGTGATGTTAATCTAATTTGACTGAACTTGCCCTTGGTGTGGCTTCCTGTATGTGGTGAGGGGACCTCCCAGGAAAAGTTCTGTTTTTAGTTATGTGAAGACTACTTTTCATGACATAGATTTGTAACAGTTGTATATTGTTTTATAGCCTTTTGATCATTCTAAGAAGATTGCCAAATATTACTGGGCAAGTGCAGTAAGTGATGGAAAGTTTTTATTTCTTAAGAGTTGTTTTTATGTTTTTAATCAGAAGTGTAGTGTTCAAAAACTTATCAGGCAAATTATAAATGTACCTTCAATAACACCAGATTTAGTAAATATTTTTCAAAAATTAACTGAACTGGAAAACAAAAAAAAATCCAATACATGTGAACAAATGCCAATAAAATCAGCAGTCATGTCAGACTCAGTCTTTACTGAAGTGATTAATTTTAGTGGTTGTTATATGGCTACTTTTGGGTGCTTTATTTTGAATAACCTGCACACTGTGACACACTTATTAAAAAATAATAATAATCAAAAAAAGCAGTTCAAGTAAGAATAAGCATTTACAAAGTGACCTAATGGAGAGTGAAATATAGCAGTTTTCAACTGCAAAAACTTCTTACTTATTTCATGGGCTTTTTAAGCTCAAACCATAAATTACATTAGAAGCCAGATTGTAGGTTTAACTACCAAAGGTAAATTTGTGAAAATTAGATAACACACATAAGTTCGTGATATTTACATACAAATAAAGAACCCCTTGATGTGGATTCCTGTATGTGATGAGGTAACCTCCCAGGGAAGGTTCTATTCTTTCAGTTTACCAGCCCTGGGATCTGAACATCCATCCATGTGTTTGCCATGCATGGCAACCCATGAAGAGTAGGAGAGGATCCTTGTGGTTGAGGGGTCCAACCCTCGCACACCACTTTGGCTTTGAATTTCTATAGATGGGTAGTCTTAGGGTGGCCATCTAGGGTCAACCAAGTACCAGTGTTGGATGTTCTCAGCAGGTGTAGGCATTGTATCTGATGCTGGTGTTTGGGTACAGTGTTCACAAAACCCTGGTGTTGCTGCAGTTCCTTGGTTGGCATTGTAGTGCATCCCTTTATAGGGCTCCATGGTGGGTGGGGACCAAAATATTTTTTTTTTATTATGGATCTTCCAAATCAAAACCTCAAAAAATAGTGAGAAAACTGTTCATAGGTAAGTGACAACATCTTGAAGTTTCTGAGCAGCAATCTTCAGCATCTGTAACACCTGTACTTAATTTTTGTATACTATCTTCTTTCAGACAAACATTTAGGGCAAATATCTCCCTTTTTCATTCAGAAGGGACTAGATGGACTTGCTGGCTTTCCAAAGTCAGTGAAGAAGCTTTGCTCTGGTGATGTATTGGTAGAAACATCATCTCAACACAGTGATCCCCTCTTGCATTTAAAGGTGTTTGGGGATATATCTATTGAGGTTATGCCTCATGCTATAGTAGTACAGATGGATATCTCTTTACCTCCAAAAGAATCATTCTCAAACCAAATAGTCTTTTGACCTCCATGGTTAATGTTGATGAATCAATTTCAACACCCATCTCTGTCTCTAACATACATTCCACCAAACTCCAAGATCTACTTTCTTTGATTCCAGGTATGGGCATTTTCTTAGGTACATCTCCCATCCCAAGATGCAAAACTATCATTTGTTCATGTCCTCTGTCGCTGGAATCTTCTTCCAACAGCAAAGACCTGCACAATCAACCTAGGGCATGATGCATGAAGGTTGACAGACCTCCCTCGAAAAGTGACATGGTAATAAACAGAAGGGTACTCCACCAAGTTCATCTACACATAAATAAAAATGGCCACCTTAATACAGTGGAAGGTTCACGTTCTAATGTGGATGACATCAAAGCAATGATTGCTCTCTACCATCCTGTAGGTCTTTCCTTAAAAGTAACATTTCCGAAACAAGCTGATACTGTCACCTTTCAGTGGTTTTCTTTGTACAGAAATTATAGGCTATGTGATGGATGAGTGTATGGAGGGGAGGCACTGTTGGTTGATTGGCATGTGCCCACCCTGTGTTTGCCACTTGACACACCTTGTGGAAGCCGTATCCATCAGTGTTTCCTTGGATCGTACCATCACTGTTTGTTCTCTCTACCTGTTGCCTGGAGAGATCTATGATCAATTGGACCTTGATGCTCCCATTGAACAGTTTCCATTTCCCTTTTTAATCCTGGGAGACTTTAATGGAAATCATCATCTCTGGAGAAGTGCTGATATTAATGGGAGAGGTTGTTCCATGGAGTATGTTCTCTGATTACAATCTTCCTCTTTTAAATAGTGGTTCTTTTACTTATTTTCATGCACCTAGCCAGTCCTTTAATGCTATTTGATCTCTGTTTGCTCCTGTTCACTATTCTCCCACTTTTCATGAAGGGTGTACAATAACCCATGAGGCAGTAATAATTTTCCTATAATTTTGAGAGAGACAGGCTGTGGTCGACACCACCTGACTCGCATGCCCTGGTTGTAGCCAGATTAAATAAACTGGCCTTCTTTCAATGCTCTTGCAGAACTTGATTGTGCTGTTGTCTGTAAGCCATTAATAGATGATTGTGTGGTAGCAATAACTGACTGTGTTATACAGGAGACTGCTCAATGTGTTCCTAAAACCTCTTAAGTTTTCTACAATATCCTTGACCGTGGTGGAATCCTGCCTGCCACATGACACAGAAGGCTCAAAAACAGGCATGAGATACTTTTTGTAGATATTCCACACTCTTGCATGTGCTTGGTGGATAAAATGTCAAAGCCAGAAGGACTCTTGTGATTAAGTTCACAACCAGCATATCTTCTGGTTTCCAAGTCATATGGAACAAGATTTGAAAGGTTGGTGGGCAATATAATTCTCTCTCTCTCTCAGTCTTGCTCTCTGATGTCCAGGAAGTAGCTGATACTTGGAGCATCATAGATACTACAGTGAAAGCTTTTGCCAGGTATCTAACATGTCTGCTTCTTTCTTCACTTTCTTAGCCATTGAGACTCAGTTGGAGTGATCACCTCTTTCCTTTCGAACTGATTGTCTCTGACTATAATTGTCCCTTTATATTGGTGGAACTCAAACGAGCCCTTGATTGGTCTGGCAGTACATTGGCTGGACCTGATGATGTACACTATGAAATGCTGCACTATTTTTCACCTGCTTTTCTTGCTATTTTTCTGATAGTTTTCAAGTGCATCTCATAGGAGAATGTTTTCCCTGATGCCTGGCACCAGACTATTGTCCTAACTTTCTCTAAAGCTGGGAAGGATCCCAAGATTCCTTCAAAGTACCATCCAGTTGCTTTGACCAGCTGTCTCTGTAAGACCTTATAGAGGATGGTTAATATTCACCTTGTTTGGCTTCTTGAATCAAACACCCTCCTCATCCACCCAGCATGGGTTCCAATGAGAGAGCTTCACCATGGATCACCTAATTTGATTTGAAACATCAATCAGAGAAGCCTTTCTCAAATGACAACGCCTTGTATCTGTATTCTTTGACCTGGAAGGCTTATGATATAACATGGAGGTATGGCATTTTGCAAGACCTCCATTATTTGGGTTACTTGACCATTTGCCCATTATTATTAATAGTTTGTATGCGGTTGACCCTTTCCTATTGTTTTCTACAGGAACTTTGAGTTCTTCAGGGTTGTTTTGAGTGTCACACTTTTCAGTTAAAGATTAATGCCATCACTGAACAACTCCTTCTTACTGTTGCAAATGAGCCCTGTGTCTGACTTTCATATCTTACATTAGTTGTCAAACATGAGGTATATTGATCAGCACTTGCTGAAGTGGACTACAGGAAATGGCTTCAACTTTGGTTTTGCACCAGGGCTTTCTGCACTTTCCCAATTCAGAGCTTATACACAGTCTCGTGAACCTTGTTTACACCTCTGCCATTTGCAGCTGTCTTTACTATATGCTTCAAACTTCATTCCTTACTGAAGCATCCCACCTGGGGTTATTTTCCTTTCTCAGTGGGCCATGCTTTTTCAGAACAGATTATTTGCCATTGCTCCTTTTGGCCTTCATATTCAGGTGCAGTTGAATGAATGGGGTCTGTCCTTGGATAACATTGGTGTATTCACTAGCTAGCCCATCCCACTATGGTTTATACAGTCCCCCAAATGTGAATTATCTTTAAGTCATCTGAGAAAAGCACACTCCTGATAGCAAATAGTCTATTTGCTGAATATCTTTTGAACTATCACTCCATTTCTATTTATATGGGTGGTTCAAAATCAGGTGACTCTGTGGACTCTGCCTTTGTTTATTGTGGTTTTGGTGGTTGTGTGTAGGATCCCCTCTACATCTGCTGTGTTCACTGCTGAACTGTATGCCATTTTTCTTGCCCTAGATCACATAGCTTAGCAGTATTCAAATTGCACTATTTGTACTGACTCATTTAGTTCTCTACTGGCCCTGGAATCGCCTCACGTTAGTTCTCGCTCTGTTCTCGCCAATATTCAAAACTGACTGGTCCATTTCTCTTTTAACATCTACTTCTATCTAGTTTTTCTGGATACTTGGCCATGTTGGTATTCATGGGAACTGGTTTGTTAACACCTGCAGCTAAATCTGTTTGCTCTGGCACTATCACTAATGAGCCTGTTTCATATTTGGACTGTGGTTCTGTATTCAAAGCTTGGCCCTGTGCCAGTTGGTAGTCGACTTGGAGTGAGTAACATGAGAACAAGCTTATCCAAATAACATCCTCTGTTGGACTTTGGCTGTCTTGCTTCCATAAGGATTGGAAAGAGGAAGTTCTAACTAGATTATGCATTGGTCAGTTTTTGAACTGTTTTCTTTTATCTGGGGATGATACACCAGTGGTGTCTGTGTAGCACTGAAGTCGCAATAAGCCACAGTTTATTGTCTTGCCATCGTTTGATTCTCAATGACAGCACCATTTTAAATAAGTTCTGTCATAAGGTTTATCTGTAATGTTAAACAGTGTTATTGGCAATAGTGACACTATCCACCGAAAAAATGTTTTTAGTTTCTTAATGACCATTAATCTTGTTAATGCTAATTACATTTTTATTTTATAAACTAGACCTCCTTCTTGGTGCGTTTCGTTTTTAGGAATTAAAGTATATATCTTGTTTGATTTGAAGTTGTAAAATGGCCATAATGTTAAATGTTTCATATTTAAATGTTTGAATTAGTTCAGGTTTTATTTACTGTTTTCAGCTTTCTAACTATTCAAGCAATCTAAATATTACCATTGTGTTTATTGTTGAACATAAAGATACATACTTTTGAACTGCTGACTAGAGGGAAGACAAATGACTGGCAGCATCCACTGCCCTATATGTAAATATACTGCTTTTGAATTACTTTGTCTAATTCAAAAGTAACCAATTTCTTAATATTGTATGAGTGGGTGCAGATCTAGAGTGGTTAATAACCATATTTTTTTAATAAAACATAAACAGTTTCAGATCTGTATTTATTTATGTATGTGTGGGGACGTTATGGATTTTCATTCTTTATAAAAGAATTTATAATTTTTTTTTAATTCAAATTGTATAAGCAAGTCTATGAGAGGGGAAGCCAACCTGTCTTTTCAGCAGATTTTAATTATTGTATTGCATACTGTTGTACAAGTAGTTCCATATAACAAGAACCAATTAAATTATAAGTTTTGGACATTATATTCTTTATTTTGCATTCTAACTTGAATATTTTAAGTAAGTAAAAAAGTTGAGTACTTACAACCATACCAAAAATTAGGTTTAACTTTAATTGAGATTTTGGGTACAACAAAAAAACCCTTATGCAAGTACTGAACTTTTTGTTCTTTATAAAACTAATTGAAACATAAACATTACAAACCTGTTGGTTTATGTAAGAAAACTTAAATTCTCATTTAGTAAGCTCAAACATTAACTAATTATTGGTTTGTTTTTGTTTTTCCTCTCAAAATGGTAGCATTTAGCAATGGATATTTATTTTATTAAAATGTAACTTGTCACTGGGCAGTTTCTACCCATTTCATATTTATTATGATAACCTAAACTATTCATAAGAGGACACATGCAAGCACTTGAAATACCAACAGACATTAAGTCAACTATAGTTTCTTACTATTCTTTTTTGTAAATATTTTTAACCTTATGTTCTTCATTATTTGGAAGAACAGAATAAATCTTGGATACAACCACAATGACAACAGTTAAAACAGGGAGTATGACTAACAAATCGGTGATTTATAAATCTATCAAAAAAACAAAATTTCAGAATGACCTTATAGTATAACATTTAAGATTAAAATGTATTTATGTAATGTTTAAATTAAAAAAAACAAACTTTTTTTATATCTGGAGTAAGGGAGCTATTGCAAGAAAATTTGTAAGCTTAAGTAGAATAGATCTAGAAGACCAATGATAATGAATTTTATCATTAAATAAACGTATATTGTGTCTCTGTTACCTAAGTCATATTAGGTCACTTGGACAATCTCATTCAAAATTTGTATGATGATAGTTTGGAATAAGGATCATGTTAATGAGAAATTAACTTAAGGATAATGAGTGCTACGTAACAGCAATAATGAGTGGTGGTGGTGGAAGGAGTTGTTAATGTTAACTACATTAATAGATGGCACCATATTCACTTCTTACTTTGACCTGTGATGTTTCAGCTTTGACCCAAAGACATTACTGCAGAGAATGACTGTTGGTTAAATCATGTGAAACCATGTGGAAGGATATTAAGACATGGGTCTTAAATAAAGTACCCCTCATGCCACTACTTTGGCTGTTCTCTCAATTAAAAGTCACCCTGACCATCACAAAATGTATACTGTGTTTTATTTAAACATGTATTGTATTCATAAAGCTTGTACACAGTGTATAATGAGATAGTAATTAATGCTGTAATAATGTTATAATTTGTGATGGTGAGAAACTTGCTTGAAATACAAATGTATCTTGATGGCTGGCATGGGTATTAAAACTTTTACTATAATAAAGTAGAGAACAATGTTTTGATCTTTTTGGGTTATCTTCAGGTTGATTTGTTTTGAGGTAAAATGTCATACATAAATTCTGTGAAAGTAAGGATTTATGTTATCATAGCATTCACCCTCACATTTTTTTTATTATTTTTTTAGGTCATAATCTGGGTGAAGGAAAGATAATTCAGCCTGAAGTGTACATTTTGTTGTTGTTGTTGTAAATTTGGAAGATAACTGACTGAAGATATTTAACCAGTTATGTGACTGGGTGTAATAGTTGCAGATATATCTAACTTGCAAATTATATTTTGTATAGTGAACACCTATTTGATAAGTATTGGCTTTAAAGTTATTGCTTATTTCAATTCAGTCAATAACTGCAAGAAATGTACTTAGTTTGTATAACTATATTTTTAAGTTAGAACTGTTAATGACTTGCAGCCTCATAGAAGTATATGGAAATTTTCTAAGTATTAAACACTTTTTTTACAATTTCTGTTTTTTATATATAGTGAAATGTTTCAAAGAATGAGACAAATGGACAATATGATGACTGACTTCATGGCACCATTCAACAGCATGTTTAATGGAAGCATGTTTCCACAGCTTATGGGAACTAATTTTAGGTCTGATCAGGATGTATTTGGAAGTAGTGTATTTTCCAACATGGGCAATTTGTTTTCCAATTTTGTAAGTAAATCCTGAATTCTATATTTCCTTTGTGTGTGTGTGTGTGTGTTATGATAAATATATGTATAATAATGTATTATGTAGTTGAGTGATCATTTCATTTGATATGGTTAGATTATATCAATTCGCATCCTGTAAAAATCAGTTAAGCAAAATTTGAAAACTATCATAAATTATCAACTAATCTTTAGACTATAAAAAAATATACTGCTCAAAAACAATTAAAGGAACAAGTACATATTTCAATATTTTTATCATAACTAATTTTATGTATGAAAAAAATCTGTTCATCTATGAGTGTATTTTGTAAGCTTGCGAGTAAAGTTTGAAGCAACTCAAACAAAACTCGCCTTACTCAAGGAGAATACATCTCAAAGTAGCCTGAATAAGGCTGTTACATGAAGCTATGCATTCCACATTAAGTCTCAATACAAACACTAACATGGATCTTTTGCAGCTCATTTTATCAATGTGTACCCAAGCAGTCAGGCACCATCTGTTGGAGAATGAGGTAACAAGGGGAGTCCAAATGCTGGAGGATGGGCAGAACCAAAGGAGGGTGGCACAGCAGATTAGTGTGAAGCCAAGCGTCATCAGTCGACTTTGGCGACACTACCAGGAGACGAACTCTTATGGCAGTAAACCAGATCAAGGCTGTCATTGCTGCACAACAGCCAGAGGGGTCTGCTACATTGTGACTACTGCTCTGAGGGACAGGTTAGCTACAGCTCAGTGACTGCAAAATGAACTTCAGCATTCCACTGGAACCTGTGTGTCAACCCAAACAGTTTGCAGTCGTGTGCATGAAGGGTGCCTTAGGGCCATCCAACCTGCAAGAGGCATTCTTCTGACAGTGAGTCACTGTGCAACCAAGTTGGAGTTTGCTTGTCAGCACCTGGGCTGGGAACTTTGCCAATGGGCCACGATGCTATGGACAGACAAGAGCAGGTTGACTGTCTCATAATGATGGACATGCTAGAGTGTGGAGACACTGAGGAGAGATTTTTTAACCTGAAACATTGTGCAAATTGATGCTTTTGGAGGAGGTTCTGTAATGGTCTGGGTAGGCATATGCGTGAGTGGCTGCATGGACTTACTCATGGTTGACAGGGATGCTTTGAAAACACAATGATATAGAGACGAAATTCTGGAACCCATTGTGAGGCCTTTTGCTGGTGCTGTTGGCAATGGGTTCATTCTTGTGCAGGTTAACGAGCAAGCCCACATTGCAAAACTGTCTTTCCTTGACAAGGAAGGAATAAACTTTTGAGTGGTGCACCAGATATCCAGATTTAAATTCGATTGAACATTGTTTGGATATGATATTTTGTCGAGGCATATTAGAGAATGCCAGCACCCTCCTCAGAATGTACATGAACTCCGACAGGCCCAAGTAGACTAATTGGTTGCCATGCTCCGAGATAACATCGATAGACTGATTCTAAATGTGCCAAATCAGTGCCAGTAGTGTGTTACAGACCATGGAGGTCACACTAGATATTAAATGTTTCAAACATTTCTTGAGTGAATGCATGTAAACTGTTTAAAGTATTGTTTTGCATGAGATATCAGTTTTGGTGATATTGATCATTTTAAAATTTTACCTTCACCACACATTAGAAAATGGATACAGATGGGACTGAAATCAGACAAATTACCTTAAAGAGAGAGAGAGATATTATCAAGTTTGGAATGCTGAGATAAATTATATAAGGAAATGTACATGTTCCTGTAATTTTTTGTAGCAGCTTATGAATTGGTTTTAAAAGTTTAAAATTATGTAATTTGATTTATTAATATTGTCATTATTAATTATTAAAAGTAAAAATGTTAGTAAAGTATATGAAATGATGTTTCATGATGTTGACAGTAAATGTTTTTCTTTTGTGTTTGTTTTTGAAGCAAAACCATACTTGAACTAGGATGAATTGGACTCATTTGTCTTCACTTCATAAAATGTTATGAAATCAGTTTACTCATATTAAGGTGTTTCATTAAAGTATTTTTAAACAATCACTTTGGAAATTTTTTTGTAAGATTAATTACGTCAAAAGTTTATTGTGAAAAGAAAACATTCTAGTGAGGTCTGTAAAATTCGATTTTTTTTTTTTTTTTTTAATTGAACACTATCTGTATTTAAATTGTTATTGCTTGAGTTAATGCATCATTTTGTACACTTACTGTAACCTGTTCATTGTTCTCCAACTTTTTTTTTTTTTTTAAAACAGGAATTGATGGCTCAGAATCCTAATGCTCATTGTTACAGCTCTTCCTCAGTGATGAGTTATTCAACTGATGAAATGGGTAAACCTCAGATTTATCAAGCATCTTCATCAACTAAGACTGGTCCTGGAGGGGTAATGTATATAAGAAGTTTCAAAAATAAGATTAGTTTGTGTGTCAGAAGAAATATTACTATGGACACTTTTAATTTCTGAAAACTAGCTGGGTAGTTATATTGTGTTGGTGCTTCTAAAGTTAGTCACAAGTAAGGGCATTTTTATTTTAACTAAAATAAGTAACAAATTACAGAAAGCTTAACTCTTACATATATATTATTTTAATACCATTACAATATTTTAGTTCATAGCAGCAATGATGTAAACTGTTTTCTTTCATTTCTTTTGGAATATTCTATGTACTGTATGATAAAATCCTACCTAATTACTAAATGTTAAAAATTGTAAAATACATAAATGGATATAGAAGAAGAGCTCAGATGCAAAATGTGGATTACATCCTAATAAAACATGGTCATCAATCTCCTTGTATTTAGAATCTGTCAACTGTTAAGTAAAATCAGTATAAAAAATGTGTAATAAAACTTCTCTATGTTTCTTGGTGTGGAGAAGAGGTGAGACGATGAAGGACTACACTTTCTTGTATTTTTGTTGTTTCATAGTGAGTTTAAAATATTCCTTTGATCATAGTTGATTGGTTCTTTATTCTCTGTAAATGTGAAACTAACAGGTTAATATCTTCAAAAGGAATTTAACTTCTTTTATGGCAGAGCTTTAATGCTTTGGATTAAATGCAAAGTTTGAAATGCCTTGATCAGAAATTTTTTGTTTTTATATATATATATATATATATGTGAAAGTATTGTTCCACAAGACACAAAGGAAAACTTGGATAAAGGATGATAAAGAATACATTGATAGGTCTAAATAAACTTTATTTAGTTTTATTTTGTACAATGTTTAAAATAACATCTGCTTGAAATGCAACACAGAATAAAAAATACTCTTTTTAGAGATGTTAATTTATTCTTTATTATCACCTTATAAATTTTATAATTCTCTTGAATCAATGTTAAAGAGAAGCTATCAAAAATGTTGGTAGTTCTATAGTGTGTGCATGTCTAATTCAGAGGTGTAATAAATGAGATGCTTCCAAGTGTTATTACAGATATTTCAATTAGTTTATACAAATTAGTAGTGTTGCAATTATGGAAAGATTGTATTTTGTATGAGATCTTAAATTTTAGAAAAATATGGAAAGCTGTTTTCATGCTTAATTTACTGCAGTACTAATTGGGGAATCTACTGAAGTAGATAATACCTTCCCATCACAAAACTCATTCTTCATAACATATAAGGGTAAAAAGTAGTGAATCTAGTAATAATGAGCCAATTCTGTTGAGCAACAAACTTCAGCCCTTCTGCAAATGATAAAATAATGGAGGGAGGGGAAAAAAGGGGGAGGGTAAGGAAAGGTTGTGGATGATGGAGGTTATAGGTAGAGGTGATTCCTTGACAGGATATGTGGGTAGAATAGTCTTTAGCTAAATAGGGAAAAAAGAATGGGATTATTCTATGCAGGGCACATATGGAGGATATAACTGACACAACAACAGCTGTAATGAAAGGAGTTAACAGATATGCAGTTTTTGTGGGGGCTAATAATGTAGGGAAAGGTAGGTCAGAGGAGGTAATTAGTAAAAGCAAAGAGTTGATAAAGGCATTTAAATAAATTCCTGGAATTAACTGTGTGGATGAAGTTATAAATAGGTCACTAGAGCTAAATGCTAAACTTACAGTAGGATTCAAAGATGAGCAAATAGTCTGGTTGAACTTTGGGATTGATTCAGTGGAAGAAAACTTTTTGGAATGGATGGTTTACATTTAAATGGGTAGTGGCTGGTTTGTTTGTTAATACTATTAACTTAGCTGTAAGAGAAGTTTTAAACTATGATTAGACTGTGTTGAGGGCCAGGAAAAATTAGATGAAAAAAGGAAGAGGCAGAGGAAAGTTTAGAATAGGAATTGAATATAAAGCAATTATAACAATGGCCTTAATTGTTAGTTATAATGCTAGAAGTATAAGAAATAAAATGGATGACTGTAGAGCATTAGTAGGAATAGAGGATTCTAAAATAATTGGAATAACTGAAACATGGTTAAACAGATTATTTTGATAGCAAAAGTTTCTTTCCAGTACAGGATTATAAGCAATTTAACCCTTTTACAGTAGGTCATGGGTCAAAGGCCATGCGATCAGGTTTATTGACTTGCATTAAAAATGTTTTTGAGCTACTATTTAAACTTACAGTAGTTTGGAATCACACTGTAGATTATAATTCAAACTTTATCATTATATATGAGGTAATTTTGTAATTTAAAAGTGATTATTAAAGTAATGCAAATATAGATTTCAGTGAGTCGCATGGTTTGGTGAATGCATTAGTGTTTAAAATTAGATGTTTGTGATGTCAAAATGCTAAGTCTAACTTCATACAAATTAGTAACTCAAATTATTTATATTAACAAGCTAGAATATAAAATGATGGGTAGTATCAGAGGCTTGGATGTCAGTTAATGTCACTATTCTTATCTAGGGAGGTGATAAAAATTGTCCCAGCAATTATTGATGCAAAACATTGATTAATACTAAAGAAAATGTTCTTAAGTACAAGTGATTATGAAGCATATAATCCATCATCAGAGACTGCTTTGGCTCATAAAAATTTGAACAAAAATTAACCTCGGAATCATCACCAGTCTTCTAAAGGAGGGTAACTAGAAGCTAATTTTTAAATAAAGAATTTGTAATAGTTGTACCCATACAGTAAGATCAAGAGGTTTAACATATGTGAACACCTTGGAGTTAAATTTTAAGGCCCAATACTTAAATTGCTGGGAATAAATTCAGAAGATGTGTATGTTTCAGAGGAGTATTGTGGTTTCTGTAAATAGAACCAAACAAAGTATACTCCATTTGAGGGCTTTCTGTTAATCTTTAAAAAAAACAACAAAAAAACTATAGCCAAAAGCACACTCCTCTCCATAATGTTGAGCTAAGAATGTATGGAGTTTAAAAAAATAACTATACCATTTTCTTCTTGTGTAAAATGGTAAAGTGATGATGTCCAGGAAAGTTGCACATTTAGCTACCCTACAGTGGCAAATATACTCCTTGAATGTTTTTTTTCTTGCCATTTCTGTTAAGTGACCTTGCAAAAAACTGGAAACTAGCTGTGGAACTGGACTGTTTTGCACAACATATGCAGTTACTACAGTCTTTTGAATAGCAATTTGGATTGGATATGGGTTTTACCCCCTCACTGTTCAGAAATTAGTATATATTCAGTTATGTTGGTGGACATTTTAGTTTCTGGATGTCTCGAGGATTTAAAACAAAACAAAACAGGAGTACTGGAGAGTTTTGGCAATCAACTCGCAAAAAAACAAAGTTATGCAGACTTTATACTAGCTGTTGTAGTAAGTTACTACTAACATTAAATTTAAGCAATTATTTCCTACTGTTTTAAATTTACAGAGGGAGAAGAGAATTTCTTTTGTATTTCTTTCAGAAAAGTTAGAAAAACCAACTCCCCAAAAAAAAAGTTTTCTCAGCAAATACCATGATTGAAAACTTCAAGTTATGGCCATCTGATTTCTAATTTCGTTCAGTTTGGAAGAGAAGAAAATTCTACATGTAACTTTAAATTGACTGAAATTTGCATTGAGGAAATACAATAAAATGAGTTTTTTTTTTGTTTTTTTTTTATGGGAGATAGTTAGTTAGAGAAAAATATTTTTTGTCATTTGTAGAGGTAATAGTAATAAAGCATTTGTTATTTAGATAACTTGTTTTATTGTATAGCTGTTTGTAGAGCAAAGTTTGTTTAATTTAGATAAAAGAAACTCGAAGGTCGGTGCATGATTCTAGATCAGGATTGCAGAAACTGTCTATTGGTCATCATCTTGGAGATAAAGCTCACGTCTTGGAGAAGTCAAAGAACAGAAATACAGGAGAAGAGGAAGAAAATGAGGAATTGATGAATTTAGATGAAGGTGTGAATATTACTAATGTGAACTTCTTTAACACTATTTATTCATTTAAAGTTTTAATATTTGGACAAAAAATAAAATATACTCTTCAAAAAAAAAAAAAAAAAAAATGCAAAGGGCAAAATTTGAGACAAATTGTTAACAAGTTTATTCCGGGTAGTTCTGTATGCATCTCCTGCCCGATGATGAATTGCATCCTGGAATGGCTGTCCACTCATTCACTGCTGAACATCGAAATCGTCCCAAAGATGTTTGATGGGGTTTAAATCTGGTGATCTGGAAGGCAAGGGTTGAACATTGTTGTGGTGTCTCAAGAAGACAGTGGTGAGTCGGGCTGTGTGAGAATGGGCATTGTCATGTTAGAAAACGTTGTTGACGTTCACCATGATGGATTTGCACATGGGGCCTAAGAATCTCGTCCACATATCGTTGAGCCGTAAGATTCCCTCGAATGTGCAAAAGGTCTGTTCTGGCGTTGTAGGCGATGGCAGCCCACATCATGACGCTGCCACCACCATATCTGTCAACATCCTGCACACTGTTTGCTGCAAAACGTTCACCTTGGCGATGGTAAACACGGGTCCTTCCATCCTGCCTACGAAGCATAAAACGTGATTCATCGCTGAACCAAACATGCCTCCATCGTTGATGAGGCCATACCTGATGTGCCCGAGTCCACTGCAGCCATGCTTACCGATGTTGCTGGGTGAGGATGACTCCTCTGACTCGACGTCGAGGTTGGATTTCTGCATCTCGGACGGTTGCGTACGGTCTGATCGAAAATCCTACACTGCCCTGGTATAGTTGAGGCAGTAATGTCGCAGTGGTGGTCCTATCCCGAAGGTGACGTAACCTGATGTAGCAATCTTGTGCTGGTGTGGTCACACGAGGTCTGCCAGATCGTGGACAGTCACGAGTTATCCATGTTGTTGGTGACAATTCCATAGCCTTGTGATGGTGCTTGGGTGGACATTTGCAGCTCTGGCAACATCTGATCGAAATTCGCCTGCTTCCAAGCGACGAATGGCATTGTTGCGTTGTGGTATTCTTGGCGTAACTGTATTTACGTGTCGGTGGCTTAACACTGTTTTGGAAACCGAGAACCTGTCACTTTTACAGGGATTTTGCACATATTGCACTTGCAGAACATGCAGATCTCTCAAACAAATTTATTGGACACACATGCGTTTTGGCGAAAAATCTGATGTTTTCCTCAGTTTTCAAAGTGCATAACTTTTGTCATTTTGGTCTGACAATCAGCGCCTTAACACGTGTAACATCACATACTCTGAGCTTGTAACGTTATTACATATTTCTCTTTAAAATAAATCTTTAAAATAAAAAAAAATATCCCTTTTGCATTTCTTGTTTTGAAGAGTATATTACTACTGATTTGTTATTAAGGTATTCTGTTGTTTATGAATTAGTGTTGTGAAGGTGTCTTTTGAAAAATTGCTTTTTAACCAAAGATGAGTGTCATTCAGAGGCTGAGATGGCCTATTGTATCACAAAAGTTAAACTGGTTTCAATATGTTAGCGATTTTGAACTATTTTTTTTCTATTTTTATAAAATAGAAACAAATTGGAAAGTACATGACACATTGATGGTAACTTACTTTTCCAGTACAGGTATTTTACTATTTTCATTACACGATGTTTTAATTTATATTTTGTTACCTACTTGAACCAAAAAACCTTTCGTCATACAAATGTTTGTTTTTAATTAACTATTGTTCTTGTGTTAATGAATGAATGTCATGCTCTTTACTCTACAGATGAACTTGCTGCTTTCAACAGAGAATGGCAGCAGCGTACTAAACCACACAACCGGCAGTTGTGGCATGCACAGCTTTCTGATAAAGATCATCGTCAATATGATCAAAACTACCATCCTTTTGCTACTTCTCAACAATTAGCCATCACAGCTGGACCAAGGTAACATGGATATTTACATTTGTCATTATTAATGTATTGAAAGAAATTCAAAAGGATAATAGCATGAATTAAATAATGTTACATTGGTTCTGAGAACTTGTTTTGTAATTTACATTTCTGCATCATATGCATTTATTACATAGTAAAGTATTTTATATACAGAATACACATCAGAATTAAAATGTGTATTGCATCTTTTATTTTTGTATTTGTCACTTATCTGTGAGCAGTATTGTGCATCAAAAGTTTTAATGTATATAGTTCTGTTAGCAGTACATTATACTATAAGTAATTTTTATATATTTGACTTTTCCAGCAACATTACAAAGTGTAGTAAGCTATTTCTATACATTCTCGCTTACCATGAACAAACTGTTATAAAATACTTTCTGTATGTTGCAGATGGGATTAAGTTTTACTTCCCACTGTTTTGATTTTCAAAGATAATTAATAGTTCATACAAGATGCCATTTCAGCATTTATTAGCTTTATTCTGGTGATTTGTTCATATGTGCTGTTGTGAATAGATTTAAAGTAAGAAATTAATGTGTATTTTAACCAATGTTACCTTTCATGTTAAAGGGTGAATGTTATGGAAATTACATATAGTACCAAAAAATGTACCCCCATTCTGTTTGTTTTAATCAGTTTGTATATAATACTGTAACAGCTCATTAATGTTGGGAAATACATTCTTTTGGGCTATTGAGGTCTTAAGAATTGTTTTCAGGTTTTATGTGATTTGTATTTTAGTTTTAGCACATCTTTGATGGTTGATTTTATTCCTGAAAGTAAGCATTCCAACAGAGTTATGACAACAGTGTTTTGTTTGTATAATGCCTGACACACCATCAGCACATTATTTGATAACATTGTACTGTTAATAGTGTTCAGTATGATATTCTTTTTGTGGTATCATATGATGTATAATTTTGGACTGTTGTAAAATAGTTAATACCTAAGTTACTGCACTATTAAACTCCTGGAAAGTGTTTGAGTTATTTTGAAATAACTGTAATCACATCCACAGAAATCACAAATTGTTTAAAAGGACATGATCTGCAAATAAAGGTATTGAATAGAAACACCAGTCTGGTGTTTGCTACTTTGCTGTCATCCACCACTCTTTGAAATTCAAGTGTGTAGCATGTAGCATACTTGTCAAGTTTCATTATGTTCACGTCTAACAGTCTAGTTACTAGACACAAAATATATACTGTATCAAAAATCATCCTAACACTTAACTTGGGTAGATAAAGTGACAACATTGTAGCAGTTCAGCTGACAAACACTCTACCTTAATTATGATCAAATAAAATTATTTATATAGCAAGGCTGCACAAAGTAACTTTTTTTTAAACTTATTAATTATTAAAATCTGTCCTTTGCAAAAGTAATCTGAACAACATGAATAATTTTTACTCTTAACATGTTAAAATGCTTTTAAAAATAAAATTTATATACATCTTGTTACAGTTCCATTGAACAAGAACAACGTTGTTCTCCACATCTTTGTGACTTTGAAAACGTATCGCGAAAGAGACATTCTGTTAATTCTAAGCAAAAGAAGAAACGATGGAATGGTCACGAAAAATCAAAACGTCGACCACGGCATGAAACTAGTATTTGAAAACGTATTGTCTAATATTTATGACAGAATTTATCATATATTTTGAAATTATAAATCTCAACAATGCTTTAAAAAACTAAATGTTTCTGTAAGTCTTATTTTGTTAGCTACAAGAAAACTTTAAGAAATAGTAATTTGAAGTTATACAACAAATACACTTAAGCAAACATTTTAAATGTATTAAGTGCCTTTTATGGTAATAGAGTTGTCAGTGACTTTCTGTGAAGTACTTCTAAGTGTGGCTTCTGTTAAGAGTTTTGCAATGTAAATAGTTCTTTGTAAATTTGAATGATCTTGCTACTTTCTAAAGTTTGTGTATGAGACTTTTTAGCTTCTAATGAGTGGGTAAGATGTTAAGGAGCATTTAATGTGTTTAACATAAAAGTACTGCTGTGGTTTATGGTAATCACTCTACATTGTTACTGCCATTGCTGAAAGAAAAAAATTGTAATAGTTATTGTATAAGGATTTACTTTTATATTTTAAATTGACATACCATAATGAATATTATACCCAAGAATAATTTACCATAATGAAGTTAACACCCACAATACAAGTGACTAGTAAAGGTATTACTTAGATATTTCTATTGATTTTCACAACTAATTTAGATGTATGTTTTCTATTATTCATATCTTTGTTATTATAAGACAGTTAACAAAAGATATGCAAACTTTCATGTGTTCATAAAGTATGACTATTTATAATCTATTGTACATAAATTTGGCTTAATAAAGGAATCTGATCGACAAGTGTGTGTGTTGTGAGACATTAATGCAATGTAGCATTTATTAAGCCTGTTTTTATGTATTTAAGCACTTGGTCACAAACAATACATTGACAATATTTATCTTTTATTTAAACATTTCCAACTTTTTGAATTATTAAACTCTCAACCACCAAGATTAAAATACTGGTTTAGTGCTGACATTCCTGAACAGCGTAGCTGCTTGGATTAAAATTATGTATTTGTTTTATTATGTTTTAATACATTTTTATACTCTTGCTAATGGTATCTATAAGTCATGTCAAACTAACATATTTTTCATTCAGTTATATAAATTTATTTAAGTAATCCATTTTCCTGTGTTTGGAGAAAAAGAACTTTGTATTATGTTTTCATATTAGTTTTTTGTAGTAGAAATTTTGAGTGATAATTTTGGTGACATACATGATCCTAATTTCACTGAGAAGATTTCTTGTTATTTGGAGATTTTGGTACGTACATTAGCATGTAAGAGCATAACAATCCTGCATACAAGTAAATACATCATTGATTACTAAATGTGTATTAATTATTCACCTGAATAGAGTATTGTCACCATATTACCCTAATATTTTATTATTTGTTTTTTGTTTTTCTTATTGTCCACTCCCCTTTGTGATGAATTATTTTGTGTAGATTCTCAACAGTTGTCATTCCTAAAGCAATATGCATGATTTGTGAATGCTATATTTTAAATGTCTTGTTTTTGTCAAAGATCAGGTTTCTTTGTGAATTGGAACTCGTGGTGACAGGTTAAATAGTAGAATGTTGAAGTAGTAAAGTATAGTTAAACTGGAATTGCAGATGAAGTCAAGTTGTCATTATCATGTGATGTTATGGATCCCTCACATTAAAGAAAACTCATTCAACATGATATATATTTGTCAGTTATTCAATATCCTTTATTACTGATTTAGAAACATTTCATGGTAGAGGAACGTTAAGTATAAGGTACAATATATATGATAGTATTTACAAAAACTTTAGATATGCACAGAGGCTGTGCAAATACAATATGCAAATTATACAATGATAAAAAAGAAACCTTATTGTTAGTCTTAGCTAAACTTATATTGTCAACTCATGGACACATCTTTAACTTATCTGGACTTTTTGGGTATAATAGACTTGTATGTTTCACTACAAGCCTGCTATATTGATTGTAGATACTCTTGAAAGGTTTAGAATGTCAGTAAATGTTCCTTTTTCAGTATGGAGTCAGTCCAATGGATCAATTCCATACACTTTGAGTTAGGTTGTATTTGTTCACAAGTTATGGAAATGTTTTGTACGGGAAGACAGGTAAGTCATATTCTATGTGCAGTAGCAGGGGTAAAATACTCCAGTGGTTCAAATATAAATCAAATCCTTAAGTATTGAATATTATTATTAAATGTATTATATTCAAACAATACAAATAAATAAAAGGACATTTTAATTTATATATAAACAGAATATACATAAATTAATTACAACCAAAAATACTGTTACCTATCTTGACCTTCTTAAGATACAGTAAATTGTTGTTCTTTCTCTATATATTCACGATTGGCTTACCAGCTTTATTTCTTGATTTTAACTTCTAGTCAATGTTTTCTAATTAAATGTTGTGTAACAATACTGGTATTGTTTTTATATAAGAAGTGTGGAATAGAACTTATTCAACCAGTGAGTTGTTAATGTGTTATTTATATTTCTTAAATAAAATTTGAAATCTGCACCAGGTTTGTCTTATTTTTATTGCAAATCAGATTTTCATACTTTGACAGTCAGATTCTCTTTTACCAACTTGTAAAAATTATAGAACATGAACCTCAGCAAATTACAAAGTTTCTAATAGATTTCAAGAAGCAGCTGTCCTGTTGGTTATAACTGCAACTCATTGTACAGAAACATTCTTATCTATTCAAATAATGGCTAGATGCTGGATCTTATTGAGATATCCTTAACTATCAAGAACATAATGACATTCAAATAAATTTTACTTCTAACTGTATAGTGCCTGTTGAATTCTACAAATGTAAGATTAGTTTCAAAATTGTATGTATCACTTTGAAGTGGTTAGAAGTTTGAACTATATAAAATTTAGTTGCAATAAATATACTGAAACTTGAGGTGTTGAAGTTTTCAAAATAATGTTAAATTCACTTAACTATTGGTTGCATTTCTTTTGTAGTTCAAGCAGTTTGAATTTGTTTCCATACATCTAGTTTGAAGGTGACATAAATGTGCGAGTTACTTTTTAATGGATCATCCATTGGAATAATTCATGAAAATTCAACAAACCCATAGATCTAGCTTAGTTTTTAGAACAAGTATAAAATATCTGGTCTGTAGTGTTGGGCTCTAATGCTGTTTCATGATCTGCAGATGCTTCAGTGTAATAAAATTTAATATAAATGTATATATTTATACTTGAAGAGTGGATTATATACCCAAAATAATAGTTTGAACACAAACCTATGATTCTTAAGTATGTGCCCCTCTAACTTGTCAGTCTTGTAAGTCAATGAGGTGATAGGAACAAAGTTTTATTTGTGGTTTACGATAAGAATAAACTATGAAACAACAATTTTAGATATAAAGATTATAAAAAGTACTTAAACATTTAACATAAAAGGGAAATTATTATGGACACTTAAGTAAAATGATTAAAATCAAAATCTTAAGAAAAGAGAAATGGGAATTTAAAACAAATATTTTTCATAGAAAATAAATATTAAGAAAGATCAGGGTTAGAAAAGTAAAAAAAAACTTGCACCATAACTCAACAACTGATTTTCAAAAATATTGTTTTTCATAAAGGCACACAAAGAGATAAGAAAAGGATGAGCAGTAGTACCTGTTTCCAGTGATGGGAAAGGTTGAAATTTATCTCTCAATTTAAATTATTTGTCTTAAAAGTGTTCTGTCATATCACACTCTTGGTCTGACTCGGAACCAAAGCTCTTATACCATCCACCATGTGAAGTCATTTTTGAGCATTTTGGACATGTTAAGACCCACTCAACAATAACTTGGTAAATCTAAATTCTTATTATCTCGGTTACATCATATTTTGAAATGTGTATGAGTTTGATTTTTCTAACAATTTAGTGCAGAATATCTTTCTTGTGAAATAAAATTTGGCATCAACATTATTTATACCTGTTCTCTTATTTTAAAAGTGAAGGTTGAGCTTTGTCTGTGTGGACATCATGTCATGTGCATCATGGGAAGTGACTGTTGTAAATGGGAGTTACGTAAATGCTCAAACAGACAATGTGGATTGTAATATAAGATGGTGCTAACACACACAATCACATGAATTTGATATATTGCTACTAAATTAAAAATGAGATACCTTGGTAACAAAGTCTAATTATTTCTGAAATGTTTTACCTTCTTTATTATATAATAATTAATTATTAATCTTAGCCTACAGTAAATGAATGTTGGTTATTTTTCTAATGAAATGGGAAAACTGCTTAATAAAAGTACTTTCCATGAACATTGAGGTAGCTTCTTTGTGCACTGTCTTCAACAGTATAGTCATTCTAAGTGTGATGTTCAAGTTGAAGAACAACTAACTCGTGTTACAGAAATGCACAATATGTTAATAGTATCTAAGAAATTCCATAGAACATTGCTATATGGTTGTTTAATGGCTTTATCATTGACCCTGGCTAGTACAGCAGTTTGTCTATGGATTTACAATGTCAAATCAGGGGTTCAATTCCCCTCAGTGGGCTCAGCAGAAAGCCTGATGTGGCTTTGCTATGAGAAAATGCACGCATGCACACATACAAAATAAATATAACTTGTAGTTTCACAAATACGTCCATGATATTTCTCCACACTGTGGAAGTTTCTAACATAATCTTTGTAATTTAAATTATTAATTTTATAATTCTGTTTTATGCACAAGAAATTTACTTTTGTTATTTTTCATTTTATTTGTTTTATTATTTTTCAAATATTCCTGATTAAAAGCAATTCTTTTGTGCATTTCTTATACCCATGTACTTAATATTTACTCGTGTGTGTGTGTGTGTGTGTATATATATATACACACACGCACGTATGTATAGTTAATGTATATCATTTTCACACTATCAACATGATGACTGATGTTTAAGGAAGAATGGAATTAGAAACACAAAGAGCTTTGGTGAGAAATGGCTTTTTTACTTATGGTAAGAGACATCTTCTCTCCTATGAGATGAGCTGAAATGTGAATGATCTGGTCAGTTTGGATTGCTTGCTAGATCTTGAATATTCTAGTGTCTATTCTAGGACCTTTTATACCAGCTGAAAGGGGAATTGTGGGCCTATTCATAGTATCATTGTGTCAGCTGACTTCCTGTTTGTGATTTCTCAAGCTCATTTTCTAATAATAACTTTATACTAATGCATCATCAAGCTGCAAGTTTCTTTTTTTTAAGAACTCCGAAACTCGCGAGTTACATTGGTTAATCAATCACCAAAGAACATATGATAACAGAACAACTTAACAAATGACAGTATGTGCTGTCAACTTCAACTCAAACATACAATGAACAGTTTCTCATCTTTAGTTTATAGCTTGAATAACACTTTTAACCTTGATAGTGTCTACCTTTTCCAATCTAAACAAATAGCTGATGTTTTTCAGTGGCTTTCTCTGAATCTTTGTGTCAAATAACTTCTGTCCTTGATAGCATCAGTTGTTCATAAACTAGCTATAAATTAATCACATGGCAAGAAGATTCTTGGGGTGTCTCCTTGAAATAGTTATTCTATAAACATCATTGTTTTGAGAACATATTTTCTTGTACTTCACAATTTTCTGTTTATTATTACAATTACTTAGTTGAGGCATCCAAATATCTAGTGATGCCTCACAACTCCTTTCTTAGGTTTGCTTAGCCTTTTTCCATCTGCCTTTGAGTCACTTGTTGCTAGGATTTACAATTGTTGAACTTTTAGTTCATGAGATAATTTGATGATCGGGAGCATGGCTTCACTAAAACCAAATAACTTTGATCACACACAGACATGTACATCTTCTCTACTGGGACTTGCATATGCAGAAGAATCACTGTAATCTTGACAAAACTACTTCATATGCCCTTTTCCTCTAGCCCAGGATTTATATTGGTGGCTTGCCTCTTTAATATCACCATCAATGTATCACAATCTTTATCTAAGTTGAGTCTGTACCTCTTCACTAATGCTTCCCCTAATGAGTCCTCTCATCACATGAATGCATTCCAATTTCTGGTAGTCTGTTTGTTATGCTCATTGTTCTTACCCTTCCTTGTGGAACATTTATGTTAAACTTGAATAATTATTTTTTTTTTGTATATTACATGCCAAGAGGGAACTCGGTCCAAGCTCTATGCCTTGAAACCCTGGATCTTCTTTATTGTGCCAGTTCTCAGTGAGTCAATCTGATTTCACTTCAGATTGTTATACTGAAAAATAAATAATTTTAACAAGTAGAAATTTTTAATATATCATAAACAGAAAAATTAAAAGTTCTGACTTATTTTTCTTTGTGTCAGTGTCTTATATAAATCCTTCCTTTTCTGTCATTGCAGCAGTTTCATCAAGGAAGGAAGAATGGATAAAACAGGTGTGTACATTACAACTATGGGTATTGTTTATAGTATTAGCACATTTCCATAGAGATATTATTTGTAATGTTTTAAATTGTTATATATTATACAAATAAAACTTTGACTTTTAATAAATTTGGAGAAGCTCTCTAGTTAACTGTCTTGTCACCAGATTATAAGTTTAAGAACTAATGTCAGCTTAATGTCTATATAGTTTAGTTTTTAGATTTTTGATCAAGGTGAATATTTCTTTGCTAATGGTTAAGACTTTGTCATAACAGTAGAGTTGCTTATGTCTAGAAATCCGATAAGGTTGATTATCAGTTTTCTTATCAGAAACTACCATTCTGCTCACAAATTGAATGGCTGTTAGAAAGTTCACTAGTATTGCAGAATATAAAGTATTGTTGTATTTATTTTGTTGATTGTTAGAAACTTGTATCAAACTGCTGGTTGTTTTACTCTAACACTTTAACCAACATGTAACAAAGAAATTATAGCTACAATAACTTTGAATTATGAAGTATATCTTCATAAAAATTTCCAAGCTTTTAGTGAAAGTTACAAAAAAAAAAAATTTTTTTTTTAATTTAGTCTATGTGCTAAAGATTTATTTAGCTTTTGAATTTATGAAGTAACAACCTGACTCAGACTTTGACTAGTCTGATTACAAGTTGGTTTTCATGTTAAGGTGTTTTTTTTCACCTTACAGTCTTTACATGTATTTAGCATAGCCTTTAGAATTTCCTAAACAAGTGTCAAAAAGATATTTTAAATTAAATCCCATATTTTGTTTGTTATTTTCTATAGCCTATCTCTGTACAAGTGTGGCCCATTTTACTACCCTTTTAATGAATAAAAAAAGCACAAGATGAATCTCCCATTTTTTTCCTTTTAGAATAACTGCAAGTTGTGACATAAAATAAGTTATTTATCCTAAATAGTTCCAGACTCGTAACAATTTAAATTTTGTTTTCATTCACCTTTATTGTTTTAATATTCTTTGAACTACATAAGTATGTTTAACAAACCTATAAAGACATGGTAAACAAATAACTAAAGCTAGAGTAAAACAAAATACTAAATTATGTAACACCTGTACATTTTACAGGCACAGGTTCCCGAGAAATTGTTTCATTCATGTTTTCTTGTCTGGTTAACATTCTGAGTTTGACATTGTAGTCACTTTTGAAACAAACAACAAATAAGAAACATTCTTATGAAAACAAGACCCTCAGTACTTACTTGTGGATCTTGTAGTTTAATTCTGGTAAGTCTGGATAAAAGTTAACATTCTCGTTAATACTTTGCTCAATTAAATTAGGAGCATAAAATACTAATATACAAACATTATGTAATATCCTATAATTAATATAATTTAAGTAGCTTTCTAAGTTATAAGTGTATTAAAATGCATCCTTTGGTTGAAGTGTACTCAGCAATGTACATTTTGAACCTGTAGGTCAAATAATATAAATGCTGTAGTAAATATGAGATAGACTGTTATGTAATTCAGTAAATTGAAATATCCTTATTATGTTTGTTATAAACAATGGTTTGGAAAAGGTTAGAGAGAATTATGGATATTTTTAAAAGGCATTGTGTGGGAAGAGATGTAGAGCTAAGAAAACAACTCTATCTTTGTTGACCCATAATAAACTTTTTGTTTAAAGTTATATTTATATTTCTTTGTTTACTTGCTGGCAGTCAGACATCAATCAAGGAAGAGTGTCTTGCCACCTACAACATAAATTTCATCAGGTATGTGACAGTTCCTTCTGTATGTAGAAGAAAATTTATTCCACCACAGTTTGTAGTTCTAATACTTAACCACGGATACTTTACAAGCAACAATTACAGCAAAGTAAATATCTAATGGTTAGATTATGTACAAAATATCTGAGAGGGTCAAGATCCAACACCCATAAAACTGTGGTGAGAACTAAACCCTTTTTCTTTTACTAGTTGTCAGTCTCCTAGAGTTTTACATCAATTTGCGTGGCCACAAAACAGGTGATCATGGGAGGGAAAGAGTTATTGTGGGTAGAATGTTGTATTCTGTGTTGTATTGAATGTCTTACATGGTCTTCTTGTTGTGTAACGTGTTGACAGATAATGAGTCGGTAAAACTACTTGCCACTGATTCGTCCACCAAACAGACATTGTTTAACATCTTGAGTAAGTGGTTACCCCAAAAATCTACAGGTACTTGTAAATCCATGTTATAAAATTAGAGGGTTTATTTTCAAATGTTTTGTGATACTGAAGGAAAAAAAATTAAGACAGTGGAGCTTGCGTCAGTAGCCACGTGAAAAAAACAAAACAGTTAAGTGTGAATACCAGATAATAAGAATATACTAGATTTGTCATTTTCCTGTTAAGTTTAGAAATATTTTTAAGAGCTATATTGATAGATTTGTTAAATTAAAAATAGAAAGTTCTGGTTGGGACTCTTAATGTATTGCATTGAATGCAAATCAAAAAGTATGTTGTACAGTATAAGGAAAAAGTAGTGCAACTGACCCCTGTAACACTGATAGGACAAGAAGTATCAAGAAAAGGGCAATTTTTTTTTTTAAATGTTTCTTGAACTTCTGTTATAAATATAGAGTGGAAAAAATGAAACAAAACCCAAAAAAGTCTTTTGTGTAATTTTTTATTGAAGCTAATAATTCAAATCATTATCTGTTATATGTGTGAACTTTGTATTTGTAAAGTATTTTCCATTATATGTTTATTTTAATACCTATGCTTGTTTCTGTGTGACACATGTTCGTATATTGTTGGATACATATTGTGCAAGCCCCGAATATTCTCTAAATTTGTAGGACATTTTGGAGAGTTAGGGTCAACAGCATTCGTTTTATGAAAATGTCTGTGTGTTTTTGAACATTGGAGATTTTCACTTAACTATTTAAACCATCATGCCATGAGACAGATTACATTGTCGATTGATACAGTCAATATACTAGATGCCTATGAAGCTGTAATTGTGAATAATGTTTATTAATTGGAAAACAACCAAATTTGACCAAGAACGTGTGTACAATTCAAACATTATGAACTGTTCAACTTCAGAGAATTAACTTCAAACGTTAGACATTAAATATCTTTGTTGGCCAAAGTTAGCCTGTAAGCTGTGTGAGCCAACCAAGTAAAGACATCTTGGTAGCTTAAGCGAGATGTAACAATATCAATTTAAATGGGATATTGAACGAAGATATGAAATAAGGCCGAGTACTTGTCAGAGGCAATACCTAAATTTGTAAGCAGAGTGTTTTGTGGCATCTACCCTATGACTCATTGATGTCCTGAATGTTGACCGAAGTACTTTAAATGGCAAGGTATGAGTGCTAGACTTCTTCCAATAAAAACATAACACACCAGTTTCTTGAGTAAGATTAAAAATGTAATCATGATTCCTTCCTGAGATGAATAATATATTATTTTTTGCAGTCCTGACTAGATTTCCCTTCTTGAACAAATTTGCATCAACATTATCTGGCATTTTGCTGTATAAGGGAAACATCCAGATCCAGAATTTGAGGTTGCAGTTTTCTGAGCATATAGGGAAGCAAAGAGATTTTGGTGGTGTAGGTGAATATTGTGTTGACTAAGCCAAAGATTTTTACCAAATCAGACAAGGGGTAAATATAAGTATTTTTACAATGAATAATCTTCACCCAAAGACGTGGATTTGTAAAGAAACAAAAAGGTTTCTTATTCCCAAGAGAAACTGTAAATAAGAAATAAAGTTGTATTTGTATTTAAAAATACTATAATTTACTATTATACTTCAGTTGAAGTGACACCACTACTTTCATCAAAATGTCATAATCCCATGATGGGAAGTAGGTGATGTTAACTAGTTGTGTTTATCCTAGTCTTAAAATTGCTAGATTACGGATGGCTTCCATGTATAGCTCTTGAGAGCAGCTTTACACAAAATTATGAACAAACACGATCTTCTGAACCTTCAGTAGATGCAGATGTACAATGAAGTCTCATCAGAGGATAAAGTGTAAAAGTACTACTAAATAAATAAGAGTGACATGTACAAATGTCAAAAACGTTTATAAATGATGAGAAAAGTATGTATCATCCATGAATCAAGCATCTTGAAAAGGAACATCAAAAAGTAAACTTCCATAAACAGTTTTAAATATCTCTGCTATGTATTCTTTTGGTGAAACTAAATTTGTAAATACTAAAAATACAAAATGCAGAGAACCAGCTATTGTTATGAGTAACACATCTATGTTTTTTAAGTTACACAAACTGTAAGTTTACATTAGTTTGTATTTCAAGAATAAATGGCAAGGATCCTAACATACCTTCAGTCTTCTGGCAACTTCCTTTTACAAGCTGTATATGTAAGATCTTAGAGAGGATGGCTAATACTACTATTTTGTTTCCTCGAATCAAACAACCTCCTCTAACCCCACCCAATGTGGATTTTGATGACAGAACTTTCATGGTGGACAACCTGGTTAAACTTAACTTCAATCTTGGAAGCCTTTTTCAATACACAGTATCTTGCTTGTTTTTTTTATACCTTGAGAAAGTTTGATACTGCATGGAGATATGCCATTTTGTGAGACCCACTGATATGGGTTGTGTGGCTATTTATCTATTTTATCAAAAAAATTTTAATTGACCAGTGATTCAAAGTTTGTGTGGGTTTGACACTTTCCCATTCTTTCTCATAAGAACATGGAGTCCCTCAGAACTGTCTCTTGAGTGCCATACTTTTCATTATAAAGAGTAATATTATTGCTTTACAACTCCCCGTTACAGTTGCAAACGGACTAGGTTGGCAACTTCCACATCTCATGTGAATTATCGAGCACAAAATTTATTGAGTGGCATCTACAGACTACCCTCAATCATTTACTGAAGTGGACCACAGTAAACTGTTTTACCTTCTTTCTCTAAAACCGTCTGTATGCACTTTTGTCACCAATGGGGTATTCACTCCAATCTCAAGCTCTGTCCCATTAAAGCCCCCTCCTTGTGGATTCCTGTATGTGGTGAAGGAACCTCCAAATGAAAGTTGTGTTCTTTCAGTTTACCTCCTTTGGGATCTAAACATCCACTCGCGTATTTGCTGCGCATGGTAACTCATTAAGGGGTGGAGAGGATCCTGGTGGTTGAGGGGTCTGACCCTAAAACACCACTTTGGCCTTGAATTCCTATAGACGGGCAGCCTTGGGGTGGCTCACTTAGGGTCAGTCAGCTGGTCTACTAGGGATAGGGTCAACCAAGTATCAGTGTTAGATGTTCTGAACAGGTGTTGTGGATATTGTATTTGATGTTGGTGTTTGGGTATAGTGCTCACGAAACCCTACAGTGTCTTTGTTTGGCACTTTAGTGTATCCTCGATGGGATCCATGGTAGGGTAGGGTCAGTGAGTGCCAAAACATTCTTTTTTATTATGGATCCTCCAAATAGAAACATAAATAAAACAGTGAAAAAACAGTCCATTGTGTTATAGAGGCAGCTGCTCAGTGTATTCCTAAATTCTTGATACGTTTTTCCGTGATATACTCATCCTTGGTGGAATCCTGCTTACCACATGGCTTGGAAGACTCAAAAACAGCCCTGGGATATTTTTGATAGCTTGTTTAGGCAAGTGTATTCATGATGAAACTTTGTAGAATGGACAGCAATTGCCTGTTGTGGAGACACAAGTGCAGAGGACGACGTTTCAAAAGTCTTCTACCTTTCATTCATGACATGAAGACAAAGGGCCTGAGATACTTTTCGTAGGTATCCCACACTCTTGAACTGCATCACTTTCCAGCAAACTAGCGCAAATGCTTGTTAGGTAGGACGTCAAAGCCAGAAGGAATCTTGGATTATGTTCACAACCACCATATCTTCTACCACCAGTATCCAAGTTATATGGGACGAGATTTGAAAGGTCAGTGGGTAGTATAATTGTCCCCATCTCAATCTTGCTCTCTGATGGCCAGGAATTATGATACCTGGAGCATCGCCAATACTCTAGGTGAAAACTTTTGTCAGGTATCTAGCAATTGTGCTTCATCTACCACCTTCTTAGCCATCAAGACTTGGGCAGAGCAATCATCACTTATCTTTTGAGCTGATTGTCTCTGTGACTATAATCGCCCCTTTACACTGGTGAAACTCAAACTGGTGCTTCATCAGTCGGATCTGATGACATACACTACTAGGTGCTACACCATCCATCTTTTGCTGTTCTTCTGATTGTTTTTAACTGGATCTAGCAGGAGAATAATTTTCCTGATGCCTGGCACCAGGCTATTGTCCTACCTTTCTCTAAGTCTGGAAAAAGATACCAAGATTCTTTCACAGTTCAATTGCTTTGACGAGCTGTCTGTGTAAGACCTCAGAGAGGATGGTTAATGCTCATCTTGTTTGGTTCCTCGAATCAAACAACTTCCTCTTGCCCATCGAGATGGGTTCCGACAACAATGCTCCACCATGGACAATGTGATTCGACTTGAAATGCCAATCAGAGAAGCCTTACTCAAACAACATGTTGTATCAATATTCTTTGACCTTGAGAAGGCTTATGATACAAGATGGAAGTATGAATTTTGCGAGGCTTTCATTTATATGGTTTACGTGGTCACTTGCCCGTTTTTATTTTTTTAATGGATAGGCGATTCCAAGTTCGTGTGGGTTTGATATTTTTGCGTTCTTTTTTTACAGGAACTTAGAGTTCACCCTGATCCTGAATTCCATATCACTGAAGTTGTGCTACCTGTAGTCCCTGAGACTACAGTTCTTGGGGTTATCTTTGACCTAAGCAGCTAGAAGTCAAATGTACAAGAGCACTGAACATCCTCCATGTTCTCTTTTCCACCACTTGGGGAAGTAGGTCGATGTTCTGTGTTAAATATATATTGGGCTCATGTTTGATTAAAACTAGACTATGGCTCTGTCTGGACCATGGCCCTGAAAATGCTGGACCCCATTCATCGTCAGGGACCTCGACTCTGTACCCGGATTTTCCACACTTCCCCTGTTGAGAGCTTATACAGTCTAATAAACCTTCTCTACACCTCTGCAGTTTGAAAGTCTTTACTATATGCTTCAAAACTTTGATCCTTACCAAAGCATCCCAGCTGGGGTTCCGTTTTTCTTCAACAGTGGGCCATGCTTTTTCAGAACATTGTTCCTTTTGGCCTTCGTATCCAGCTGCAGTTGGATGAATTGGGTCTGTTCTTGGATAACGTTGTATCCACTGGTCAGCCCATCCCACTATGGCTTATTACAATCCCCAAATGTGACCTTTCTTTACGTCATCTGAGAAAAGTAGATACTCCTGATTGAAAGTTTCGTGTTATTTGTTGAACATCTTTTGAAGTATCCTTCCATTCCTATTTATACAGATGGTTCAAAATTATGTGACTCTGTGGGCTCTGCCATGGTTTTTTGTGGTTCGGTGGTTGAGCACAGAATCCCCTCTACATTTTCTGTGTCCACTGCTGAATTATATGCCATTTTTCTTGCCCTGGATCACATAGAAGTTAAGCAGTACTCAAACTGCACTATTTATACTGACTTGCTTTAATCTCGTCTGGCCCTGGAATTGGTTCTTGTTGGTTAACACCCTGTTCTTTCTGATATTCAAAACTGACTGGCCCAATTATCTTTAACATTTGCTTCTCTCCAGTTTTTCTGGATACTGGGCCATATTGGTATTTGCAGGAACCAGCTCGCTGACGCCACAGTTAAATCTGTCTGCTCTGGTACTATGGCTGCTGTGCCTGTTTCATACATGGACTATGGTCCTGTATTCAAGGCTCAGCTCCATGCCAGTTGACAGTCGACTTGGAGTGAGCAACATGAAAACAAGCTTTTCCAAATAAAACCCTCTATTGGACTTTGGCCATCTTGCTTCCGTAAGAATTGGAAAGAAGTTGTTCTAACTAGACTATGCATTGGTCACAGTTTTTTAACTCATTGTTTTCTTTTATCTGGAACTGATGCTCCAATGTGTAGTTTATGTAACACTTAGGTCACAATAAGCCAAATTTTACTGTCTTGCCGTTGTTATGTCTCTTTAACAACAGTGCCATTTTAAACATGTTCTGTCCTAAGGTTTATCCATAATGTTACAGTGTTATTGGCAATGGTGACACTGTCCATCTTAGAAATATTTTTAGTTTTTAAAGGCCATTAATCTTTTTAATACTGTTTAAGTTTTTTTAATTTATACATTTTTAATGTGATTCCCTTTTAAGAATCAAAGTTCATCGAGTTCGTTTTGACATTAGTAAATGGCCATCAAATAACTCGAAACTATTACTGGAAAGGCCAACTTCAGGTGACTAATACTGCTGTTTGAACTACCCTTTAGTTATTCTGGTGAGTAATTAAACATTCGCTGCAAGTTTTTCAAAATGTTTGTTACTTTACTTTCTGAAAATGGCCATAACATCAAATAACTCAAACTAGGACTAGGACTTCAAACCACTTTAACTTCGACATATCTGTTGCATACGACGCGTTTCACTCATCAGTGAAGTGCATTATTAGAAGATATGATATGCCTAATACTAATATATGATTACGAGTAAGTTATGTTATGGTTTGCCATCATGACAAAAGGCGTTCACGCCATAACACCGGTGGTTGAGTGGTTAATCTAAGAGAACCATCTACCAAAAACATTGAATTTTAATATTCTTGGTGAAATAACACACACAACTAATTGTGAAACATTGCAATAAAGAAAAAAAATTTAGAAGTGACAGAAACGTACATATATTGAGGAGCAGTTTGTTATATCATTAAAGTTATCAATGCATAATTATGTAAAAAAATTTAAATAAAAATATGGCTCCTATAAAAAAAATTGAAAGCAATTCTGAAACCAAAGCCAAAGAAATGCTTTTTTACAGAGTAAGTGCGATAAAATCAGTTGTAAACATCTGTGTTGTCCCAGAGATTAAGCTATTTATTATGTAATTGTTTGAGACTGGTCCACACCCGTATAAAATCTTACAAAATCATGGAGAAGGTCAATGTCTTGAAACTATGGAAATTGATCTTTCAGCGAAATTTGAAACTACCCATCATAACCATGGATTCTACATATACATTGTGTTACTGGAGCAAATTGTTTTTATTGTCTCTCAACATGAGATTACATCATAAGCAAAACATTTTTAAATATTATGCAACAGTTAAACTTACACTTTTACTAGCTTGACTTTATGGTATAACTTGAGAAAATATTTCATTTACACATGATACTTCATGGTATTATCTTTCAAGAGTTTTCACAAAAACGGATACTATATTTGCACATGATCAATGTCTAACTTTAATTATATTAAAATCATTATATTAACAACTGTCTCTTGGATTTTAATAAATGCGCTGTGACAGTGTAACGATAATTCCCTGTAAGATGACGTCATGAATCTCTTGACTTAAAACAATTTTCCGTATTTTAACACATGTATTAATACAGTTTGTTACAACTGAAATATTAAATAAACCTCTTACTCTTTCTCTATTCATTTTCTTTACAAGATTACAGTTGAATTAAACTCGGAGAGTGTCATATGCATATGCCCACCGCTAGTATAGCGGTATGTCTCCGGATTTACAACGCTAAAATAGGGGTTCGATTCCCCTCGGTGGGCTCATGAGATAGCCCAATGTGGCTTTGCTATGAAATAAACACTTAAATATATTTTGGCCAGGTGGGTTAAGGCGTTCGACTCGTAATCCGAGGGTCGCGGGTTCGAATCCCCATTCCACCAAATATGCTCACCCTTTTGTTTTTGACCGCCGCGCTAGTGCAGCGGTAAGTCTGCAGGTTTACAACGCTGAAATAAGGGTTCGATTCCCCTCGGTGGGTTCAGCAGATAGCTCCATGTGGCTTTGCTATAAGAAAACAAAAAACACACACACGTCTTATGCAATTCGATATTGATCACCGGTAAACACACCTCTAATTTTCAATGGATACACATATTTTATGGAAGTATGGAATACATTTCTATACTGTTCATAACTTCTTTAAGATATTGTTCTATAGGACACTTGCTGTTCCGCTATCACTAGTAAAACTTGCATATTATTCGAATGTGCCAGTTATTATCAAGAAATATTTACCTTTATCGTCCTACAACTAAACATAATATATGAACGGTTTTTTGTTTAACTTCACTGTTATATAAAATATTAAATTACATGATTTTTTAAAACTGTCTATGTATACAGTCTGGAGACTTTTAAGAATTACAAAAGTCATACACTTATAGAGACTGTAATTATACAGTACACAAACTACTGTAGAAATATCGATGTTGTTATCGTATATACTTCAAACAGCCTTTAACTAAGAAGAGAAAGGTGATTAGAGCCTGTCGAGTGTGATGTTTAAGGACGCTTTCCAACTTGGTTTAGAAAATATACAAGACAGTTGTTAACTTTAGCAAAAAACATTTGATCTTTAGTACCAGCTGAACCTTGAATGTTAAAATATGAAATCTTTGCCACGCGGTCACTGATATACATAAAACTCTTGAAGGCAAAGTTGATTTTGTATTTATGTAACCTGAGTAATACTTTCATTTTCTGGTATCTATTTCAGTATGTTACATTTAAATCCAGTTTTCGAAATGTAGACACGTACCTCAAATTATGAATCAAGTGATTATTTTAAAGGTTTCTGTTAACATGAATTATAGAAATTGGTGTTTGTCCTACTCTAATATATTATCATATATACTCTAAAATATCAATTACTATAACCATCACACGTGTGTGTTTGTGTGTGTGTATATATACACACGTAAACATATGTAAGATTTAATAATTAAACTACATGAGATTAATGTCCACTTTACAGAATGATAAATGTATTCAAGTAGACTGTGAAGTTCTGTAATTAGAAATTATAGCACAATTCTCTTATGTTTCTGAAACGTAAAAGTCAGCAGACGTAGTCTGTTACATACTATTAAAAAACAGTAATTTTTTTATTATGTCACTCCGTTAACCTACAGTTATTATATACAGTGCCCAACACAGTGTTAGCACTTGAATAATTTTCAGTGGGCTCAGAATAATTTTTCACATAAAAATGTCGATTCACTTCCGTTTAAATTTGTGAAATTTGGTTTGATCAACCTAAAAAATGACCAGTTATTGCCATAGATAATAACAACCTTTGTTATAGTACCAGTCTTAGCATTGCTCAGAGATGATCCAACATCCAATAGTATATAAGACATTTCTAGATTTGAAAGTCTGCTTAATTTTCAAATACATTTAGTATTTTCAGAAAATTTCAACTGTGTTAAGACAAAATATACGTATGGTACTAACTAATCATGTTGACGTTATATCGTCAATGAAAAGTTTCCTCAGTGTAAATTATCACTGTTCACAACGTGACAACGCATTTGAGCATTTAAATGAGCATAATTCTTCTGAATATTTTAATGTTTGTAATAATGATGAAAGCTTTAGAGTTGAACCCGTAGTTTGTAGTGGTTGTAACAAATTTTGTGAATGTGCAAAATTTTAAAAGAGACATGAATCAAAGGATGGTAAACAAAGTGTATCTTTAATCATTTTTACCAGCACGAAAATACTTTTGTCGTTAGTATCAGAAAAAAAAAAGTGAAGTTAATCGATATGGCAAATTCACATGTGTGGGTAATTAAACATGTAAAATAACCATTTCAAGGATTCGCCGAATACATTTCTTTTTTTGTTTTGTTTTTCGAAACATGAAACCAGATTTAATGAGGTAAACTGCTATTATAAATTTCGACAAATTCTGTCAATTCCTTTTTCGCAAAGAACGTACGAATTATACAGCTATAGCACATAATATGAAAGATTTAAACAGACACTTTACCTTAAATTATTTTATTCGTGAAGGAATAAAGCCAGAAATTATCATAACTGATGGGAAAAAAATACGCTTATCGTTTGAAAAGTCTCAGAATTAAAATAATTGAAAGTTACGAGTTTATACCTATGTCTTTATCATTGTTTTCAAAAATATTGGATGAGAAGAACTACCAAAAGGATATTTCTCTTACCTTTTCAATATAAACTGAAGTAAGAAATATTGAGAATCTGTACTGAATGCTCGTTTACGCTCTCCTGACATCATGTTAGGATCCATAAGACGAAAGTCCCTGGATTTTCACTTTCAGCAATGAGAGGAAAAATACATCTTAGACTTTCAAAAATAGTCGTACAGATAAGAGAAGAGAAAAAAACACTGTCAATGTTGGTTCCTATTAATTTTTATTGTTCTCTTGAAAAATGTGTGGAAATTCGCATTTTTCGTTCTTTATTTTTATCTTTAGATACTGTCGACCAAATGTTGATATATTTCGATGGTGCTATCTTTAATTCAGGAAAGAATTACTCACAACCTAAGATGTAGGTTTGTCCGTGTGCATGACCATGTTTCTGTTCGTATGGTTATTATCAGATGGAGATTTATATCACCACGATAGGTTGTTTTAATACATAATCATAGATACTTTAGAGCCAAGTACTTGGTATATTATGTACAAAAATCCGAGAAAGTAAAAATCCAACGTGCTCTTAATGGTGGTGAGAAGCAAACCCTAAGTTATTGAGAAGTCAGTTTCTGCATGGAACAAAACATGCTACTACCATAGCTATAGTAAATGTTATGACAATGACGCAGAGAACGTAGTTCTTAATCGACCCATCTGGGTTATTAAAAATCGCTCATTTAATAAATAGAAGCAACTTGAAGCTCTAAGTTAAAAGATCATGACAATATGAAAGCAAGTATTTAAGAAAATGAAGGTTAACTATACGAATTTAATTAATTTCTTAAGGGACCATACAGCAGTGTTTTCCTTGATGTATAAGATGCCTTTGATGGAGTGAGAGTCAACGGAACAAGAATTTTATAAAACATATAGTGGAACAGGAAAACAATTTTAAGATTAAAGAATTGATATAAGATATGACGAATAATCGGGAGGATATAAACTTGTTTTTATCTCGCACCCTATCTATCTCTTGGAGATTCTGACTTTAAGCTGGTGAAACATGGACATTTATGAATTGAAATACGTCGTGGTAGTGCCTTACCCAGTACTATAAGTGTTCTAATATATGAATAATTTTAGTCAGTTTTAGAAATCGATGATGATAGAAACTTCGTAACTGACATCGAGAAAACTACAAACTAATTTACACTTATTTGAGACTCTCACAATGTTTATTTACAAGAGAAAAGGTTAGGGACGTCTTTAGCAGTTATCAACAACCTGATCATGCAGAAAAGCAATTATACATCATCACCCTGGACATTAGTAATAAAAGCAGCAGTCAATGGGTCTGTGCTTACATTTTGATCCATTAGAACTATCCCCATAAAGTGAAAAAATTAAGAAAATTCACCAAGAACTGTTGAACGTGGACTTACAACCAAGATGTACTTCATGGGCTGTAGTGTGGACAGTATTGTATATTTTTATGCTTATTATCGTGGTCAATATGTTGAAATAAAAATGCTATCCAGATTCAGATCCCACAGACATGATAACGGTATATTTATTCATGAATTTGTTATGAAACATTTTAATGTAAATACATTCTTAATAATTGGTTCTTTGCTAGTTTGTTTGAATTTTCTCGCAAAGTTACAAGAAGACCATCTAACCGTCCATAAGTCAACAGTGTAAGACTAGAGGGAAGGAAGCTATTCACCACCAACCTGCCCTCGACTCTTGGGCTACTCATTTAGCAATGAATTGTGGGATTGACCGTCACTTATAATGCCTCCACGGCTAAAGAGCGAGCGTGTTTGGTGCGACGGGGATTCAAACCCGCGACCCTCGGATTACAAGTCAAGAGCCTTAACAACCTGGCCATGCCGTGCAATTGGTTCTTAAACGTTAGTCTTAAGAGTAACAGTGTTAAGAATAGGGTACTGACTACTTATTTTCAAGTCACAAATATAAATCCAGTGGTTAAGACCAGTGTAGGAGTAAAGTGTTCACAGTTTCTTAGATGTAACGAGTGAAATATGTGGTGGATTTTATTTAGGAATGTGAGTCACCCCTATATCTTTGAGGAAGCTAGTAATAAAGATATGCAATTTTTATATACAGTATGTAGGATGGAGCAGAAATTAAAGTCCATCCTAATAAATAAAGAAAAAGGCAATTTATAAAGAGAAGAACTCACTGTGGGAAATGGAAGCACAATTTCAGAAGGAAGTTAAACTTTTACATGGAAGGGAAACATCAGCTGACAATGAAATTCAGGAAGGCAGAAAGAACACTATTAGAGTGAAAAGTAATGAAATTATTTATAATTAGCCTGTTCTGTTGAGTAATAAAATTCTGCCTTTGGTTTATACAGATGAAGAAATGCTGGAGAAAAAAATAAGATTATTCTAGCTAGGGGTACAAATGGAGGATGTAACTGACAAAGCAGAAATTTTAATAAAGAGGACTAACAGAAGTGTCGTTAGTTGATAAAATACTTTAAGGAAAAAGCCATGATGTAATTATGTCAAGGATAGTCTGCAAACCTACTGTGGGATGAAGTAATAAATAGGTCACTAGGGCTAAAATTATTACGTAAGGATGAGCACATTGGCTAGTTGTACTTATGGAATCAATTCAGTGGAAGAAGGAAGATTGCTGAAATGGATGGTTTACACTTGTTTCTTAAGGCAACTTACTCGGCTTTAAGAGAAGATTTAAAACAAGATTAATAGGGCCTGGCATGGCCAAGCGCGTAAGATGTGCGACTCGTAATCCGAGGGTCGCGGGTTCGAGCCCGCGTCGCGCTAAACATGCTCGCCCTCCCAGCCGTGGGGGTGTATAATGTGACGGTCAATCCCACTATTCGTTGGTAAAAGAGTAGCCCAAGAGTTGGCAGTGGGTGGTGATGACTAGCTGCCTTCCCTCTAGTATTACACTGCTAGTATTACTCGAGTAGCTTTGTGCGAAATTCCCAAACAAGATTAAATAGTAATGATGACCAGGAAAATTTAAATTGAAAGAAAATAAAAGGAAGAGACGTGTTTACTATAGGAATTAGAACTACTAATGAGCTTAATTGTTACTATTGTAATGCTCTAAATATAAAAAAATAAAATATATTACTTTATGCTACTGGCAAGAATAGAGGATTTTGATACAATGGGAATAACTGAAACATGGTTAAAAGTAAATATTTTTGATATAGATTTTTAAAATGGAGAATTTCCGGCTACTTGAAGTGAATGGAATATTAAAGAGAGAAAAAGAGTAGGTTTATATGTAAAGTATGGGTCACAACCTGTTCAAATTAAATATATTAGTTTGGAGATAAAATCCATTTGGGTCGTTATTAGTGGATATAAACGGAAAGGCCTTTTAGTGGGAATTTCTTAAAAAGCACAATAGTAATGATGAAATTTGTGAGAATATTTACAATCAGATTAAGGCTTCAGCTCTTAATGAAATCATGATGGAACATATGTATCAGGTAATATTAAAGTTCAACCGTGAGGGAAATTGCTTTTGGAAATTGTTGAGCTTCTTTGGCAATTAGTGAAGGAACGTACTAGAAACGATGCTATGTGAAATTTATTCTTAACTTCAATTACAGAAATGACTGTGCAAATTAGAGAATATCTGAATGCGTATGATACGTGCTCTATTAGGTGCAATGTTTTTCTGGAAATACAGATAAGGAAGAACGATATTTGAGTCATAATTTAAGAAAAAAATTTTGAACGGATGCAACAAGAATAATCTGTTCTAAATTGGGCAACTGAGTTATTTGGCGACACTGATCAGATGTGTGAATATATAAAGGTAAATTTTTCAATATTCAAGGTAAACATTCTTTATAGAATGAAACGGATAGCTGCAAGGAAACAATAAACAGGTTGGCTCACACAGAGTTTAAGATTTATTAAAGCCATCATAAATTTAAGAAATTTGAAATAACTGGTATGACACTAGATTCACAATATCAAAAAGTTGGTAAAAAAATTAGTGTATCAAAAAGGATATCTTTGAAAAGATTGACTGCAAATTTAAAATTTAACAGTAAGGATTTTGTAAGTACATTAAAAGTAAAGAAAATGTTTTTTCATATGTGGATAAAAATACAATTTGAAAGCTAGTTCACTATGTCTTGGTTGTGAAGAATTAATTTGTTTACATGAAATTCGATCCATTAGTTTAAATTCAAGGCGAAATTACAATAAGTACATTTTTTACTGCAGCATATTTCGTTAGTTCTAATAAATGATTAACTTCTAAGGGCCAGGTGGGTTAAGGCACTTGGCTCGTAATCTGAAGGTCTTGGGTTCGCATCCCCGTCGCGCCAAACATACTCGCCCTCTTAGTCGTGGGGGCGTTATAATGTGACGGTCAATCCCACTATTTATTGGTAAAAGAGTAGCCCAAGAGTTGGCGGCAGGTGGTGATGACTAGTCGTCTTCCCTCTAGTCTTACACTGCTAAATTAGGAACGGCTAGCGCAGATAGCCCTCGAGTACCTTTGCGCGAAATTCAAAAACAAACAACTTCTAAGTTCTGTGTGATTAAAGATAAAATTTATCACTTTAGTGTGAAGACACAGTGGTGATTATAAAATAAATATTTTTTAACTCTAATGAGCGCAATTAGTGAGTTTTATTTGGGTACTTGGAGTGCTACGTACTTGGTTTGTTTTGAATTTTGCTCAAAACTACACGAGGGCTATCTGTACTAGCCGTGCCTAATTTAGCAGAGTAAGACTAGAAGGAAGGCAGCTAGTCATCACCACCCACCACCAACTACTGAACTACTCTTTTTACCAACAGTTAGTTGGTACATAAATAAAATAAATAAAGTATTAATGTACTTTAAATGTACTTCTAAATAAAGTACATTTTGTTTTATGACGTCAGTCCGCGTATTTTTTGAACAGACCTCGTATTATACATCGTGTTTTCCTTGTCTCGGTTCTTCATTATTGAAGTAATTAAGTTATGTAAAATTGGAAATAAATTTAAAAAAAATTAGTTTTTCCAAAGAGATATTTCTAAATCTTGTCCATAAATTTATAGAAAAAAATTAATTAGGAATTTAGAGTAATTCTTCTCAATTTTGATTTTATGTTGAAATTTGCAGACTAAACAAACTTGTCCTTTTACTTTCATCAACTAGTGTTGTATGGATGCTTGGCTACCATTTTAATGCTGGGATGATCATTGGTGTAGTAAATGAAATGGAAATAGCTGAGGTTAGCAATAATGCTAAAGATGAATCTGTTAAACGGTGGATGAAGTCTAGAATGTGGCTTCCAACATATTTGAGGTTGTTGGTTAAAGAGTGTGCAAATAATCCGAATCCATGCAGCAAAAGCTACTTGGTGAAATGTTGACTGAGTATGTTAATGTATTTTTGAAACCAGATGGCTTATTGGGTTGAAGAATATTGATTTGTCACGACATAGATACAGACAACGCACTTTTAATCAAACAGTTGCTGTGCTTGCTTCTCTGGAGCACTAGGACTGACTCCATTATTAAAATACAATAGATGTTGAAAAAAAAATTAACTTTCAAAGAGTACTTGGTCATTTCCAGTAGTTATTATCAGAACAAAAAAAGTGTATTGTTATTCTGTGCTTTTTTAAGTTGAGTGGACACGGAAATTGTTGTTGATTTGATACCTTCCTCTCTCCATGAACAGGTGAGTGTTGAAGGCTCAAAGGTTATAATTAATTCAGGACTTTGGATTTATATATTGGTACTATTTTATAACAGTGTTTGCTGCAATAGACAGCATCTGATGAATGATAACATTGTCAGCCATCAGCTGGATTATTTTCAAGTCTGTTACTACATTAGTAGACTTCAAGTTGATTTACACTGGCGCTGAAACAGGCTCTGTTACCAGCAACTTATGATAGCACAAACCTAACTGCTCCCTCTCGTCTTTTAAGCTTCAGTAATCAGACGAAACGGAATTGTTACAGAAAGATGAAGCCAAGACATTAAATATTACAAGAATTGTATGATAAATATTTTATATTTACATTAAGTTTCATATTTAAAATAGAATACAAATATTTTTTATTATATGCTTTCTCATTCCCTTCTGATGGAGTGACACATGGATTGATTCACATATTGTCCAAGTGTAATTGCCAAAAGAAATTTATGTGTTTTCTTCATACGAAATGGGGACATATAGCCATTTTCTTGTAAATATATATCATAAACGTATACACAGCTTTGACAGGAGATAACAATGAGTATAAAATACTGTATTCTGTGCAAAAACATAATGGTACCAAACTTGTACCTTTTAATTTATTCATCAAATCACAGAAAAAAAAGTGCTACATTTTTCTCAATGTTAGCCTTATAATCCAATTTTTGCTGTGGGATTATTATTGTTAACTAAAAGTATTTGAAAAATTTAAGTTTTCTACCCATACTAGTACTTGTTGAACTATACTTTAGTTGAGAATATACCAAAGATTGCATAAATTAACTCGATTCTGATACAATAAGCTGGTCAATTGATTTCCTTGATGGGTATAAAATTATATTATGGAATTTATGAAAGAAAGAAAATATGAATAGGATAAAACAATCCATTTGGAGAAGGAAGTAAAGAATTTGAGTTGAACTTATTTGTGCTTCTGCCAAATTTCCTCGCAGTAGTTACTAAATTTTCGTGGTGTAAAAACGATGAACTTTTGAAAGCTAGTTACCGAAGATGCCAACTATTTCACCATCAGGTCAGGGAAGCCAAGAAAGCATTTTTACTGTTAATCACAAAGCAAACATCAAAACTAGTTTGAAAAGAAGCGTGTAGGCTTAATTAAGCGCTGCTATGATGAGTTATTTTAAAACTCAAAATTGAGGAACATAGTAAGCTACTTGTGTGTTACCATAGGCACCGCCTGTGTAACTTGACTATTTTGGAATCAATTTTTCATCCACATATTACAACGGCAACTTTAGTTATCATATCGCATCCTCTAGTTTCTAATGTTTATACTGCTTCACTGGCAAATCCAGGCTTTTCAGAAAAGAAAATCGTAGTCGAGTAAGACAAAATATCAGGTTTCTTTACGACATACAGAAAACAATAATTTATCCCCGATCCTGGCTACAAAGACATCTATAGTTTTTATGAGGAGGAATGGACGTACACTAACTACTCCCTTTGATGGGCCCACCAGTTTTTGTTTTATTTTGGATTTCTAATGCTAGTGGCCTAACCAGCCTGAATTTGGTCAGATATCCAGGCCAATGCCTAAGTAAATTACGGTAAATTCGCTACTTCCAAAGTAGCTGAAGCGGAAAGAAAACGTTTGTTTGAATAGTGTTAGTGTGAATAGAGAGAGAAGAAAGAATACACAAGCTGATAGAAGCACGCATTAGTACATAATTATGTCAATTAATTCATAAAATTAAATATGTCCCATGTGCAGAACTGGTAACTTGAACTGTTGTTTTAATGTCATTAAATAAAAGGTCATACCACAATGTTATAATCGTATTCTCGAGCAGGTTCTCCTAAAATATAGACGAAGAGACTACACCAAAGTGCAGTGTGCGATATGAACGTGTCCTGCTAATTAACTACGACACTGTTTAACAATTTTTTTTTAAACTGAAAGTCATAATGAACTACGTGAGAAATGGAGTGAGTGAAGCCTTGCTTCAATAAAGAATGACTTGATAATTCTTCTAAATCTCACAATACTCCTGATTTATATGTGGATTTAAACGGGAGGTACCTATTTTGAACTTTTAGAATCCAAATGGTTGTAGCTTAGCCAATGAGGGTAAGAAACATACTCTAGGGATTTCCTGAACTTTCAGTTATTTATCTTGAAACTAAATTCATAATGTTTAATACCCCCATTGACACAGCGGCACGCCTGCGGACCTACCTCGCTAGAAACCGGGATGTGTATAGCACATATAACCCATTATGTAATTTGTAACAAATTACAAACGAATATCTAAGATGTAGGTCATTAAACTGTTTTCGTCATATCAAAAACATCTTGATGTTCGTAGCAAACTTGTACCAAGCGACTTGCGTTATTTCTTTAAAAAGATAATTTTTACAGCGCAGAGTGATTAGCGCAGTTCCAAAAACTACATTTTTTAAACACGTTGTTTGTTTGAATTTGCTTCTTATAAAAGAAGGCACAAGTCCATTTGAGTTAACTAGTGTTACCTTTCGCTCCTATAGCGATATTATTGGATGGATTTGTCCGAATAATCTGCTAGAAATGTTAATATAATGTAAATCATTATTTGATTTACAAAAAATGTTTTTTTTCTTTGCACTTAAATCACATTAAGAACCGTTATTAGCGTACTTCATAATTTTTAACTTTTCCACCGAACCCTTTGTCATTGACAAAATTATGCTTAAATGGAATCCAACATAGCACAAAGTATACGAAAAGTTCGAAAGGACACACAATTGGCACTGCTGATATATATTCAGCACTGTTAGATTAGCGAGGTGGATATCGGTGTGGCTTAGACTAGAATAGTTACTTGTCTTTTGTTTTTTTTGCTAATTATATTCAAATCACCATTTCTTTGAACTTGACATTATGATGTGCTCTGTAATGTATCTGCATGTAAGTCGTTACAGAAACTGTTATTTTAAAACGCCTTTGTTTTCATTTCCGAAAAAATTCAGTTTTGTGCCAGCAATGACGAGGCAATACTCATAAATGTTTACATTAAACAGACAACTCCATTAATCTGTGCATTACACATTGACGAAATGTTTATTTATTGCACTGGTAACAGAATATCATGTGTTTTTTACATATGTGTATTCTTTTTATAATAATCTGAAAAGATGTTTTGATCACTGCAATCTTCTATAATTTCTTTATTTTAACATTCATGTATTCCACATTCTGAGAATGTTTATGTGTGTCCTTTTACCTTTTCTTCTGTGCAATGTGACCTATTCTGTTTGATTAGGTTCCCTGGTAAGTTAATAGACTTACAACGCTAAATTATGGAGCTCCTACAGCTTATACAGCAGTAATTCATAAATCTCAGCGGGCTTAGTGCCAGGTACACACCAAAACACTTTACTCTCTGCCTAAAATATGCATTTAATTAAGACTTAGAGCTTCAGATGATTCACAATATCTTAGTTACAGTCCAACATAGATGAAAATGATAAATTCTTTAATATTGCCAAATATATACATCAATCAGTAGATAGCACCGTTAAAAAACTCAGATACTAGTAACAAAATTCGTTTTCTAAGATTGTTACGATGGAAAAGTTCAGAGGCGAGAGAATATTTAGGATTGGATGCATTACCAATTCCTGCATACACTTAATATATACATGTGCATTCACCCTACAAATGCAGTGTACAAGTAGTGGAATGGGTATGTATCCAATCCCAAATATTTTATTTCCAAATTTCTTCCATCCCTAAAATTTATTGCTGGCGTAATTATGGATAAGTTTTTAATCAATTATGTTTTACCCTTCAAATAACAATTTATTATTTAGCATTTATTAGAATTTATTTATTAATCATGACAAAATTATTGAATTTGTTCTGATTAAACTATATATTTTCCTGTTTCCACTAGATTTAGTGAGTAGACGTACTTCAGACTTAAATCTCTTTTATATACTGTATTAATTCGACGCTAATTTTTTATTGAGGTGGTTAAAATATAAAGGAGAAGCCTTAGAAAAAAAAATTTTCTTCATGTTCAAGAATATGTTTTCTCATGTTCTTCAACTATACAAATAAACGAATCAAAATTTAATCCAAAAATTGTCTACCGCAGCTGTTTGGCTCGAAATAGTTTGCGAGCTTTAATTGTGAGTGATGTTAAAAACTACAGAAAAAGTATTGGCACAAGTTTTAACAAAAATATTTATACTGAAGAAAAAAGGTATTTAAAGTAAATTTAGCGGCCGTAAAGAACAAAAAATATGCAAGATAAGAGCATTTGTTTAGTTTTGAATTTCGCGCATAGCTACACGAGAGCTATGTGCTCTAACCGTTGTAATTTAGGAATACAAAATTAGAAGGAAGGCAGCTAATCATCCCCACCTCTCTTGGGTTACCAACGAATAGTGGGATTGATTTAACATTATAATGCCCCCACGGTCGATAGGGCGAGCATGTTTGGTGTGACGGGGATTCGAAAAGAGGGCGTGTAAGATAATGCGTAGTTAACAATACACTTTTTTTTTTTTTTTACACCTCTGATCTCCCCATTTACCATTTCACTTTCAAAACTGAACACGATAATAAATAACAACAGAAGATACTAAGGATATACACAACGATGCTTCATAATGTATAAAATAGTACTGTCTGTCCAAATTGGTATGGAGGTTAATTACGTCCATACGAATTTTTAGGTTTGCGTTTTTTATTACTACCTTATCTCCTGTTGATGGATCTTCAGCATATTTGACGAGGTTTGTCGGGTATATGCGGGGACAAGAAAATGTGGAGTTTCACATGTTGAACTTTGCAGTTTTTACAAATATAAGAGAAGCAACTTTTCATATCCTACAATAGCCTTTCATTAATGGTAAATGTAGATGCCCTCCGTCCAAGGAACGTATAAGGAAAGTAACTATGTCCTATATAACCTTTCGTTAATCATGAATATACAACTGCCGTTGAGGGAACGAGTGCTCCAGCTTGTAAGCAATAAACATCTTTCTACTGCTCTTTATAAAATTAAACGGTCAAAATGTTTGTTTATTCTTTAGTGTCATCTTTAATTAAGAGAGATTTGTCTAACATGCGATTCTAAAAATTAGGATTAGTTAAGAAGTTTTCAAAAAATTATATTTTGGTCAATTACATGTCTTTACTGTTGTTTAGACTGCAGTCGACCATAGTATGTGATAACTTGCTTTGACTGACCTGTCAAAAACATTACTTTTGGAGGCGTTTCTCTAACATGAATTTCGGAACATATGGGTTGGTTGTTAAATCTCGCGCAAGAATATAGTTTAGAACAATAGGGTCATGAATAACAGAATGAGGTGGAAAAATGGCAACTTCTAATAATAGTAGTGTAAAATGGAGGATTGACTAGAGATGTAATTTTCCACACGTACACAATTAATGAATATGAAACCGTTTTAACTATTAACTGGAAACTCAACAATGGTTTCCTGCAGTATAAAGTTACATACATATACATCCCTTCATAACATGAGAGTTACTGCGAAAAATATTCTAAGAGCTGTTATTAACCTACAATAGAGCGAGTATATACACTAAACATGAAAATTACACACATGTAGGTCGAAAGTTTAACTCTTTTAGAACTCCCTATATTTCAAGAGTGACCAAGTGAACTAATTTTTCAACATAGATTTCTGCGGAAATTACATTTTGATCTTTTATCTCGTAAGGTTAAGTTACCACAACTTGAAAAAATTCTCAAGGGGAAAAAGTGATGACAAATTCTAAGTCTAATTGAAATGCATGAAGCAACAAAAACCTAACTAGTTTACTTTCTATCTCGAATAACGTTTGTGTGTGCTAAAACTTCTAAACCTGTTTTCACTGATAGAAACAACTTTTTTCTGTTTCTACATACAATATTAAATTTCTAAGCAAAATAACCCCAAATTATTGTCAGAATTACTGAAACATTTTGGTTTTAATGCAAAATTACTTTGTGATTAAAAGAATCGACATTAACGTTTGTGCTTAATGTCACAAAAAACAAAATACGTGTACAGTATTGAAACACGATGTAGTAAAATATTTTCAAAACACCTTTTATTATCTTCCATGAAACATTTATCGCAAAGTAAAAACATGAGATACAGGAAGGAGAAGAAAAAGAAGGCATTGAGGTTTAAAACAAATATTGAAATTCTCTTGTTATGACTACACTAACAGAGGGAAAAAAATTATTTGACGAGATGGATTAAAAAACATTCAAAGTTGAAAACAAAATAACTACAAATATATGTCGTCACACACTTAATTATGTAGGATAAGCAAACTTTCCATATATCAATGAAAAAGTATCTAATGAACTTTCTACTGGAAATGTGTTTATTCTTCAAGTTTACTATTTATCTTCAGCACAACTGGCATAAAATTGTCATCCAAGTTTGCCTCAGCTACCTTTTTCAGCAATGTTTTCAAGTAACTGATGTTACATTTAAGTTGGTCTGTACAAGCAACAAGTGCATGTTCATATTCCAAATTTAACTGGGAACATACAAAATAATCCAAGGGAATTTTACATTCAGCTCGTTCTCCTAATATGTCCCTATAAAAGATTGTGCATCTAGCATTAACTCCCAGCACACAATATAAACCTGCAACTGGTTGATTGCCATCCCTGACTACGAGGGTGCGAAAATTGTATACCAAATTTCGTTTCTCTGATACACTAACATGAGCAAGATACTTAGAGCCTACATAAACGAGATTTTCCCACATCTCTGTTTTACCACTGCGCGTTTCTCGAACTGCCCAATTAACATACTTCAGGTTTTGGTGCAAAGTATAACAATATTCTTTCCGAGATTTTTTGGTTTCACTCTGTACAAACCACCCAGTATGTGGATACTGTTCATCAGCCATTACAATGACTGGAACACCAACGTGGTATCCAGGGTCAAGAATTATTACCCCATCCCGATTCTGAAGTTTAATCTTGACAGTAACAAGAACATGCTCTTTCAAATCCTCATCAGTTTTAGGAAGAGAAGAAAAATCAACAAAATTGAACTCTGTAATCATTTCTGCACAGGATGCTAAAAATAAAATGGATTTCATTTCAGGGAACATTTTACCAATGTGGGACACAAGAATAGAAGAAATTAAAGAGCAACTCAAGCCAACACAAGTTAAACTTCCTGGCACAATTTTAGGTTTGTATTGGACAAAAAATGGCAGAAGAGATAGCGTCTGCTGCTGCTTGAAGTCCTCATAAAACTTCAGAAAGTTTCCGACAGTGTTATATGGTAACTCTGCAAGTTGTTCTTTCAGTACAACCTCAAGGTCCTGGACAAAAACCTGAAATGATGCTTTTGTTGAAAACTGCAAAGGAGGAGGAGATTCTCCCCATTTTGGATAAGGGAAAAGACTTTCACTGAGAATTCTTTCACAAGGAGATAAAGGGCATTTCAAACCCTTACCAAGTTTTATCTAGAAAGGTATAAAATAATGTTTGTTAAAGAGTGGATATAAATCTAACAATGGCCACTAAGTTACAATATATATTTCAAAATGTGTTATCTCATAAAAACAGTTATCAGTGTCTTTGTTTTTAGAGGCATCATGGCAATGGCATCCACAAATAACCACAAATGCTATTTTGAGAGTACTTTAAAGTACTATCAATAAACAATTTTTTTCTTATATGGAAAATTTAGAGAGAATGAAAATAAGAATATTGCATTTGTTGGAAATAATCTCATGACACATGATGCCATAAATTTAAATTTCATGACAATAATTAACAGTCAATGATGCTGTTTCTATGCATATGTGCAAAAGAGTGTCCCAAATAGAATCTTAATTTGGGCACAGTGTGAATTTCTATTTACATTCACATAATTATGCTAAAAAGCCATAATTTGTTCCTTTATGATGATTAGAAGTGAATGAAGTATTTTATAAAATATTGATTTTACTGATTGTACTTGTACTGTCTACAACAAAATTTTATTGATTTTATTTAGATTTCTTATTATAAGCAAGCTAACTACTATTTTTAACTAATTTTAGATAAATATGCCACCTAAAAAATATAAAGGACTTAAATATTCACAGAGAAATGTTCCTCCTGGACCACCCTATAGCTCAGTTACCACAAATATGACAGCAGACTCCAGGTTTTGTCAGTAGGAGATATTTGTGGGTTAACTGTCATGTTCAAAAACAGTATATGTCAATGAAAGAAAATTTCCAGTCCTCAAATGATCTGATCTGTTAAGACAAAGATGGTCATTGTGAGTCAGCTATAGGCAATTCCATGCTTTGTCTTGTAAAGGAAATAGTTAATTTGGAATTGATAGGCTTTGGAATAAGTTTTATTTTGTCTGGAAAACCAATCAGAAACAAAATAGAAATCTCCTTTAAAAAGTATAAAGACCTCAAATGAAGTAGGACATTGCACTGGAAAAATTAGACATTTTCTTAGTTACATTTCTGGACAAAAAACATTTTAACATTGGGGCCAAAGATATTGTTCAAATAATAAAAACATGCTAGGTTCAGATCCAGTGAAGATAAGGAAGACATTCTTTTCTTTACAATATTGGAGAAGGAAAAAAGTAGTGATGTTGGAATGCGACAAGAAATTTAAGATCAAAAACACTTAAAAGAATAAAAATCTTGGAGGAAAGGATGAAGCAGTGGAAACAGGAAAAAGCAACAAGTCTAATTTTTGAAAAAGAAGACGACCAGGAAACCAGTTTAAGTGAACACCAAACGAAAGACAATGATACTCACGTCCAAAAAAGTAGAGTATAATAAAGCAAATCATTTTGTAGACACCTATCAAATCAGTTCATAGAAAATGTCATCCTAATTACCAAAAGCTGGAATTAGATGTGGCCTACCTTTGAACTCACAGGTACTACCTTAGATTGTTTGGTTGACTTAAGTGTTTTATAGCACAAAGCAGCTAGGCTATCAGCAACCAAACATCCAGTAAAAAGTTAAAAGCAAATTTAGTAAAATTCATAAAAGGAAATTAAGGTAAAACAAAACAAAGTTTAAAAAAACAACAAATAGCATAAAACCAATGTTTACATCTAGTCTACAACGTTATGAGAAAAACTACAGTAATTCAAGTTGTAAAAAACTTTCTGTAGCATAACTGTAATTATCATAACTTGCCAGGAAGACTAACAGGTAAGTACAAAAACTACCGACAGTCACCTGAAGTTGGCCTTTCCAGTTCTGGTTCCAAGTTATTTGATGTTAAGGCCATTTTCAAAAAGGAAAGTAATAAAACGGTTTTAAAAGGTGTGTAGCAAAATTATAACAACTTGCCAGGATGACTAATGGATAGTTCAAACTGCAGCGTAAATCACCTGAAGTAAGCCTTTCCAGTCCTGGTTGAGTTATTTAATGTTACAGCCAGTTTCTAATTTCAAATCAAACTAGATGAACTGTGATTTTTAAAAGGGAGCCACATTAAAAAAGGTATAATGTATAAATTAAAAAATCTTAAATGGCATTAAAAACTAAAAACATTACCAAGGTGGACAGTGTTACCATCACCAATAACAGTCTAACGTTATGGACAAAACTTGGGACAGAATACGTTTAAAATAGTGCCATTGGTGAAAGTCATAATAACGACAAGTAAAATGTGGCTCATTGTGATCCGAGTGTTTCAGAAACTACACATTGGTGCATCAGTTCCAGATAAAAGAAAATGAGTTAAAAAACTGTGACCAATGCGTAGTGTAATTAGAACAACTTCCTCTTTCCGATCCTTACAGAAGCAAGACAGCCAAAGTCCAATACAGGGTTTTATTTGGAAAAGCTAGTTTGAGTTTCTCACTCCATGTCAACTGCCAACTTGATGATGAATAGGGTCTAGTATCTTTAAGGACCATGGTCTGGCAGAACCATCGACCAGTGATCCATAGTAGAGTTTCAATCGAATAAGAGCACCGTATGTCTTTAGCATAGAATGTCAATCCGCTACCCAAGTGGTGGAAGAGAATAAATGAAGGATGTTCAGTGCTCTTGTACATTTGACCCGTAGTTGCTTGATGTGTGGTATAAAGGTCAGCTTACAGTCAAAGATAAGCCCCAAGAACTTTGCCTCAGGGACCACCAGCAGCACAACTTCACATATATGAAGTTCAGGATCAGGATGAATACCCGTTGGCAGCAAAAGTGCATGCAAATGGTTTTAGAGAGAGAAGTTAAAGCCATTTACTGTGGTTCACTTCAGTAAAGGATTGAGGGAAGACTGTAGCTGCCGCTCAGTATACCTCATGTTTGACGACTGACATGAGATGTGAAAGTCTTTGACATACAGCCTGTTTGCAACAGTGAGAGGGAGTTGAGTGATGGGATTAATTTTTATACTGAAAAGTGTGACACTCAGAACACAGCCCTGAGGGACTCCAAGTTCCTGAAGAAAAGAATGGGAAAGAGTTGAACCCACACAAACTTGAAATCTCCTATCCATTAACCCATATATATTTATATGGAGGACTCGCAAAATGCTATACATCCATGTTGTATCATAAGCCTTCTCAATATCAAAAATATTGATACAAGATGTTGCCATTTAAGAAAGGCTTCTCCGATTGACATTTCAAGTCGATTCAGGTGACCCATGGTGAAACGCTGTCATCGGAACCCATACTGGGTGGGCGAGAGGAGGTTGATTTGAGGAACTAAACAAGATAAGCATTAACCATCCTTTACAGAGACAGCTCAAAGCAATTTGACAGTACTTTGAAGGAATCTTGGGATCCTTCCCAGGCTTAGAGAAAGGTAGGACAGTAGTCTGGCACCAGGTATAAGGAAAAACATTCTCCTGCCAGATCCAGTTAAAAACAATAAGAAGAACAGCAAGAGAAGCATGAGATAGATGGCACAGCATGTCATAGTGTATATCATTAAGTCCAACTGATGTACTGCCAGCATGATGAAGAGTCAGTTTGAGTTCCACCAATGTAAAAGCAATTACAGTCAGAGACAATCAGCTCAAAAGGAAAGTGGTGATTGCTCTGCCCAAGTCTTGATTGCTAAGAAGGTGGAAGAAGCAAAGGTGCTAGATACTGAGCAAAAGCTTTCACCTAGAGTATCAGCTACTTCCTGGCCATCAGAGAGCAAGATCGAGAAGGGGAAAGAATTATATTGCCCAATGGCCTTTTGATTCTTGTTGCATATGATTTTGGAACTGGTGGTAGAAGATATGCCAGTTGTGAACTTAGTCCAAGATTCCATCTGGATTTGACATCTTACCCACCGAGCACATGCACGGGCCCACTGGAAAGAGATGCAGTTCGTATCTCAGGCCCATTTTTTAACCTTTCTTGCCATGTGGCAGTCAGGGTTCCACCATGTACGGAGATATGGTGGAAAACATGTCGAGGTGTTAGGAATACATTGAGCAGCTGCTTGTATAATACAGTCAGTTACTGCTGCCACACAGTCATCTACAGATGGCGGCAGGATCAAGTTCAGTGAGAGCAGTGAAAGAGGGCCAGTTTGCCTGATCCATCTTCCACCAGAGCATGCGACCAGTCTCTTTCAAGATTATAGGAAAATGACCATTGCCTCATGGATTATTGTCAACCCTCCATGAAAAATGGGAGAATAATGAAGGGGAGCAAATTGAGAGATCAATAGCAGTAAATGACTGGCTAGGTGCATGAAAATAAGTAGAAGAACCAGTATTTAAAAGACAAAGGTTGTTATCAGAGAGCATACACTCTACAGAGCAATCCCTCCTATCAATATCAGCCTTTCTCCAGAGGAAATGATGTCCATTAAAGTCCACCAGGATGAAAAATGGAGACAGCAACTGATCAATGAGAGCAAAGGTTTGACTGATCATATGTCTCTCCAGGCAACAGGTAGAGAGAACAAACAGTGATGGTAGAAAACCCAAGAAAACACTGATGGCTATGGCCTCCAAGGGTGTATCAAGTCAGGGAAGAATATGCTGATTAACCAACAGTGCCACCTCTCCATGCACGCATACATCACACAGCCTATCATTTCTGTAAGAAGAAAACTGCTGAAAGGTGACTGTATCGGTAGGTTTCAGAAATGTATCCTGTAAGGAAAGACATACAGGATCCTTACAGGATGGTAGGAAGCAATCAGTGTTTTGATGTCATTCAGATTACAACATAAAGCAACAGTTCCATTGTATCAGGGTGACCATTTTTATTTACATGTAGGTGAATTGGGTTGAAAACTTCTGTTTATGACTACATCTTTTTTCCTTACTGTCCTTATTTAAGGTAAGTCTATCGACCTCCATGGATCCTGCCCTGGATAAAATGGGCAGGTCATTGCTGTTGGAAGGGGATTCCAGTGACTGAGGACATGAACAAATAATTGTTTTGTATCTTGGGGTGGAAGAAGATGTATCTGAAGAAATGCCTGTACCCAGTACCAAAGGAAGTGGATCTTGGGATTTGTTGAAGTGTATGTAAAGGACAAGATTGGTGTTGAAGTTGATTCATCAACTTTAACCATAGAGGTCAAAAGACTTTTCATTTGGTTTGAGAACAATTCTTTTGGAGGCAAAGAGAGATTTGGCTGCACTCTTGCTGTAGTTGTGGAACAAAGTGCAGCAGCATATGTCTAGACGAGGTGGTGGACAGTAAATTTCGAGCCTCAGGATAAGTAATGTTATAAATTGTTTTCAAACACTTCACCTCTTTTTCTTCAAACCATTCAGGGCAAGAACAAAAGTAAGATGAGTGAGAGCCATTGCAATTGATGCAATGAGGGTCCATTTCACACTTGTAGGCATCATAGTCCTTGCCACTGCAACGAGCACACATCAACATGTGTGCCATTTTTCCACTGAAACGCAGATTTCCGCGGTTTTCAAACGGCCAACGATCACCCACGAGATTAGTGTAAATTCGAGGAGAAAATATGAGCGATTTGGGGGCCGGGTAGGTGGTTTTGAGGAGAAATCATATTTTTCAATGTTTATTGCAGAAAAAAAAATCTGACCGCCATCTTGGAGGCAGTCTCGCTTGCCTCGTTGCAGGTCTCGTGGTCTGGTATCGTGTGCATACCAGACGATAAAATATTCTCTCACGCTCCAAAGAAACAACAGCGATTGAAATATTTAAAAGGAAAGATGTTCATTTTGATCCTGTAGACAAGAGAATGTGTAAGGACATTAGATCAGCAGTTTCAAAGTATACCTCAAAGCTGAGGGAGAATCAGAAGAAAAGGGCAGAAAGGCTTGAGGCCTATGGTTCTGTGAAATCTGGCCCAGCCACCTTGGCTAAAGAAAAGTCCAGAAAGCTGCAGAGGCACAGAGAGCTGCCCATTCAGAGAAGGAGAGAAAAAAAGCTCGAAGAGAGCACTGGAAACCCTTGTCTCGAAAAAAGAGGAAAGTAGCCAAGATTGATTAAAGGAAATTAAGTGATTTGAAATTTGACTAATTTATGCAGCAGAGCAGAAGTTGATATCAGTGACTGAAAAACATTTTATTATCTGCAGCATACAGTGCCAGTGGTTTATTTTAAAGCATATCATTAATTTTATTTTGAAACAATGTCAAAGCTTTCCTTGATTTGCTGTTTCAGTTTGTATTGTGAAAGAATGAAAAATATACTGATATTGAGGTACCAGTAATTTACTGACAAGATTGCATAGATGAACAAGTTTTACTGTAGGTAGTCATGTAGAGTAATTTTAAGTAATTTGAAATTTTAATGGAATACATGCAGCAGAGCAGTAGTTGTTGATGTCAGTGACTGTACAAAATTTAATTTCTGAGGCATATCACTGATATCAGTAGTTTAATATTGAACCATATCAGTAGTTGAATTTTTAAGCAATGTCATAGTTTTCCTTCATATGCTGTTTTAGTTTGTATTGTCAATTTGTGAAAGAATGGAAAATTCACTGACATTAAGGTACCAGTAGTATAATGACAAGATTGCATAGATGAACAATTTGAACTGTAGGTAGTCATGATTAGTCAAAAGAGTAATTTTATGTGATTTGAAAATTGTATGGAATATATGCAGCAGAGTAGTTATTGGCAATGACAGTAAAACATTTAATTGGCAGCATACCAGTAGTTGATGATGATGATGTTATTGATGACAAAAAGGATAATAATGAAATGATTTGTATTTGAAATATTTACTGAGTTATTTTTGGCTTTATTAACTCATTATTAATATATTTTGATTTAGAAAAAAATTAAACTGAATAAATAGCAAATAAACAATCTTAAATTTCATTTATTTACTTTTTATTTTATTTGTTAATTTTAGATATTTTGATATATCTTCTAAAAAATGAATGCAAATTAAAAGAATAAATCAATCTGCTAAAAATTGTAAATGAAAGATAGTTTTTATTAGTTTGATTTAGTATTTTAATTTCCTTTTGTTATTTTATATGATATATATTGTGTACTTTTTCAACATTGCAATGTCAAAAAACAAAGAAATTATGTCCCTAGATTGCACCAAATCACACCAAATAGCATCCATTTTTTTAAATATCCCAGGGAAGCATACCCCTGGACCCCCCTAGTCAGGCGCGGCTGCGCCAGGCTATATACCTTTTCCTCTTTTTTTCATAAATGTCATTGGCATGCCTGCATCAAGAACCTGCGACATGACGTCTTTGAGTAACTCAACTGCTGACACTGGAAACATTGAAGAGGGTTTTGAATGTATGGCTGTACTCTGCAATTAAGATAACCTGCTGTGATGGTGGCAGGCAGACATGGTGATGTAAATGTGTGAATGAGGACATTGGTCAGCACCATAATTCCATCTTTGCAAGTGGATATACTCCTTACTGCAAAAACTCCTTGAGTGGAGAAACCAGCAAGAATCTCAGACTCTGGAATATTCTTTGAATCCCTCTCAACAATAACTTCTCATGATAACTTCAAAGTAGCATGAGGTGTAACCTCAATAGGAATATCCCCAACTGCCTTTGAATGCAAGAGGGTTAACTGTTGAGATGCAGATGTTTCCACCAATATGTCACTGGATTAAAGCTTTTCTACTGATTTTGGAGAGTGAGCAAGTCCCTTTAGTGCCTTCTAAATGAAAAGGGAGACACTTGTCCTAAAGGTTTGTTTAAAGTAAATACAATATAAGAAAATGAGGTACAACAGGTGGTACAGATGGTGAGGATTGCTGCTCAGAATCTTAAAGACATGGTCGTTTACCTATAGGCTGTTTTTCACTATTATATTACGATTTTTAATTGGAGTATCCATAATAAAGAAAATAAATTTTCAGTGCCTACTAACCCCACCTACCATGGAGCCCTATGAAGGGACACACTACAATGTCAAACAAGGACACTGCAGCAATGCCAGGGTTTTGTGAGCACTATACCCAAACACCAGCAGATACAAATGTCCACAAAACCTGTTGAGAACATCCAACACTGGTACGTGGTTGATGGAGACAGAGGGCAAAAGACTAAAGGCCCAAGGAGAAAAATGTACAAAGTTTAGAAACATATTTTGCTTGAAATACACCATGATGTAAATAACATTGAAAACCTTAAAGTTTCCTTAGCACTTGTTTCAAACTGGTTCTCACATGCACCCAGAACAAACACATTTCAGAGAGGAAATTACATGTATCTGCCAGATTATAGGTTTCTGGCAAGAAGATGTGTCCAGTTTAAAATTTCACCAGCCTAGAGCTAGTCACGAAGTTAGATTTACGACAAATGCCATCTATCTGATAGTACTTTTTATGATACAGGACTTAAACAACTGCCTTTCATCGTATGATAAGAAATGGCTTAGAACTGCTGTTGTATTTGTTTTGTACTACCATGTCCTGTGGTACTTTAAAAGTTGTGTATCAGTTCAAGCTACAGCTCAAGATCTTCAAGATTTTAAAATTTGCTGCAACCTCACACTTGACCTGATGTAGCAGCAGAAATACAAGAAAATTTAAGATATCACACATGGTGCCTGACTCCTTAGCTGGTTGTCCTTTCTCTAGGTGATAAAGATCCATCCGAAGACAGATTAGCTATCTTAAAATCCCTTCTTCAGTATAATGTTCCTAATGAATTTTCTCAGAAGAAACCTAACTAAAAAAAAATTCAAATAAAATCAGGTACTAAACTGTCTGATCTGATTTTCCCAAAGTCTTATCTTCTTTTGCATCATTTTGGAACTGAAAGGACTCAACTAGAAACATGGAAAGAGGGAAATCAACATTTGAAGATGAGAAATGTGGAACTTATGAAACGTTTTGCTAAGAAATTAAACAGCTTAAGTGACAAATGACTCTGCCAAAAGATTTATTAAACTAGTTCACAATTATATAATGTCAACTCCTAATGAGGAAAAAAAACAAGATGTTTTCCATGTGGCTCACCAAAAGGCAGCATTTTAATAGACAATTGAAATAAGAACAAATAATCTTGTTGAAAAGAAAAAATAATTATATTGTGTTCAAAATTATATTTTTTTAGTAATATTTTTATAAATTTACAATATTTGTGTAAAATATCAATAAATATTTTAAATTGCATTTGTCTTGTAAATAATTAAATGTTAAATTGTGTTTTTCCTTAAAGTTTAACACTATGCAATATGTTTGACACTTCTGAAAATACTTCATTCTGTTCTAATAATCCTAAAAAATTGTGAACAATATCTTCATTCCTCTATAAATTGAAATAAAAACAAATGTGCCCACAGCTTAATTAGTCTGATTTTGGACACCTAATGCACAATCTTTTGATTGGTCTCTCAAATACTCTGAATAGGCACAATAATTTGGTATGGGTAAATTATTTGTATTCATGGTATTTTATACTCAATTTACACATTTTATACAAATTTTAAGTGAATGTGAACATACTTTATGAATTTAAAATATTAGATGTGTTAACCAACACTTAAAAAAAATGTATTTGAAAAATTCAACCCTTATCTACCTGTAGTTTTCTCAAATTACTGCACATTTTACCATGTGTTTTACTACCTGTACTAGTTACTTTAAGGAGTTGACTATTTCAGTACTAATGATTATATCATTAACTAGTGATTCATTTTGACTTTTAAAGAATTTCTAGCAGCTTTCAATAAGGTGGGAGACAGATTATCTAAGAATTTGATGGATGCTTCAGTTGTAGTTTAAATAAGTACTTCACCTTACACTCACACACTTAGGAATGATCTATTTAAGGATTCCCACTAAAAGATATGTATTAATGCTTTTTTTTATATATATAAAAATATATAAAGTAAGAGATTATTTGTTAATTTATAATGCACTTTCCAGTTACTTTATTTTTAAAAATTCTTTTCAGTAATTGTCACAAAAAGGCAAACCTATTCCAAAATTTCAAATCACAATTTTGTTCTTTTTAAATCATACTAATTCTCTACAATATTTAAATCTCTTGGAGCCTACAACTAAAAAATAATGATGTTAATATCCCCAACTGTTCTTCAAACAATCACTATCATCATTAATAGGAAATGTAAATTATTGCACTTTATAAAAAATTGTTTTGTACAATTATGCATTTTTAAAATCAACTCATTTTTCAGAAAGTGTAACTTAATGATAAAGTAAAACATGAATGTGATAATAGGAAGCATTTATTAAATGTTTCAAAAACATCACAACTCAAAAGGTACAAAACAAAGAAACAATATTGTAATTACAAATATATAGACACAAGAAGTAAACAATTTGAATATTCAAACATAAAACAAGAAAATGTGGTACAAATGAATTGGTTAAATTAAGTGAAGACTTATTTAGGGGCAAGGTTTTTACTTGTAATGTTTCTTTTATGAAATTTTAGTATTGTGTTAGACTGTAGAGAGAACTTCAAAGTTTGAGAAAGAAATCTGATGTTCTATTTCTGTATTCTATTAATAGATAGCAGAGTTGAAAGGGTTTGTAACCTTCCTTGCAGTTTTTATAGATATGTCCATGTGTTCTCATGTTTGTATTTTAAGGTGAGGTTTGGTTTCACTAATGTAGGTTTGTTTGCTTTTGAATTTTATGCAAAGCTACACAAGGACTATCTGCACTAGCCATCCCTAATTTAGTAGTGCAAGACTAGAGGGAAGGCAGTTAGTCATCACCACCAACTGCAACTCTTGGGCTACTCTTACCAACATACATTGTGATAGACCATCACATTATAATAGCCCCACAGCTGAAAGAGTAAACATGTTTGGTGCGACTAGGATTCAAACCTGTAACCCTCACATTACGAGTATAGCACCTTAACCACCTGGCCATACCAGGCCCACTAATATAGGAGGCCTTTAGTCTCTGCATGCATGGAGATGAAATGTTTTTGTAGCAGAAGGGGAAAAAAAAAATTACTCTGAAATTTGAGTCCAAATAACTTTCAGGCCAATTTGGTGATAATAAATGTTACATAATTTTTCAGTCACTTCATAAGAAATCTTTCTGCTGAGATGGTATGCAGGTGTATAAAGGAAGTTTGGGTACAGTGAGTATCTTAGTTGGTTTAACATACAAGTTAAAGTTATTATGTATATTTCAATTATTTACTTATGGATATTTTTCTTGTAATTACAAGTATTGTTTGTTTTATACCTACAGATTATTGGCAATTCCAAAACTTTAGACAAAATGCTTTCTATTATTATGTTCATGTTTAAAGCTTTGCTTCAACTTTTTACTTACTATACTGAATCAACAGCTTCAGTGTATACCACCTTGTAACATGAAGAATTTCACAAAACTTAGTATATACACACATGCACACATACATACACAAGCCAGTTCAAATCATTTCCATGCTAATCCATAACATTTCACAAAATCTAAAAGCTGAAAAACAAATCCTTGAAGAGGAACACTTTTGAAACTATTTAATCAAACATCTAAACTAGGCCATGATAGATACACTACTTTAGGCTACTTCATACTCCAAATACTACAAACAAAGTGATCTTCAACAGTTAACTTGCAAGTAGATAACCCATAGAGAATTTAACTAAAAGTTCTGGTGGAGTTTGGGTCTCAAGACACCATAAAACAAAGTAATTGTAATTTTAGATCTTAATAGTAAAAAGGTTCATGATTCCATCAAACAGAAAAGCCATACATACAATCTACCGCATTACTAAAACTGCTTTAGTAGCTATCACATTCACACACACACACACACACACACACACATTACATAGCTATTATTATACTTGCATATCTTTATTAGTAACAAACTAATTCTCAGAGGAGGTAAAATGCTTTCATTTTGACAGTTAGAAAACTCACATGTATACATTAACTTCCAAATATAAAACTTAGAGATGGAATGTTTTCCTGCCATCCACATGGATATGCTTGGGTTTACTAAAAATACTTAAGAGAAACTGCTCTCTCACAAAACTACTGTAACCAAAGTAATATATTTTTTAATTAAAAACTATTTTTCTAATTTAAATTAAGCAAACAAAACAAGAGCCAGTATTAGGATAATGAGAATATATTTTGGTCCCGAAATGGCCCTGCATGAAACCTTGTCTACATCACCTATAGGTAACAACTAGACATGCTTCGTATAAATCCCATGAACATACCTTTACATGATTTTCAATAGACCTATCATGGAGGTTCTCTAATTGCCAGTGTAGTGGCAAAGTCAGTTGGCTGTAAAGAAAAAAAAAAAACATCAGGGAAGAGAACTGGTAACAAAATTTGGGAATTTTATTCTCATTAGAAAAATAAAGACAAGATCACACAAAGAATTAATTGATGAAAGAATTAAAAAAAAAAAAAAAACATGAAACATTTGCTTTTGGAATTTACCAAACAAAATTCTTTTAAATTTTTTCATTAAAAATATTCTTACCTTGATAGACATTGGCAAATAAACAAGCTTATACATTTTAGTATACCTTAGATTTGTTAATATAATACCAAATTTTAAAACATTAATAGATAAGCATGGTCTAACATGTTTCTTTCAATCTCAATAGCATCAAAAAACTAATAACATTGAAAAAGAATGCAAACTACCACACACTTACATAAGTTAACTTCTTAAATTTCAACAATAAAGTGACTTACGTGATGAGCTGGAATCGAGGCTGTGGTTCGAGTCAAGATGGCCATTGTGAGGCAAATTTCCCCACTTCGTGAAAGTGAGTGGTAATCAGATATTGCATAAACTCATCCTCTTCCAATTCTTTTGAACACTGATCTAGAAAATAAATCCACCAAGTCTTTTTTTTCTTTTTTAAATATTGCATACCTTATAAAAGTTTTATAGAAAAGTTTTTAAACAATATAATCATCAAATAATGGATATGCACTTTTGTTCTATGAACAATTTGAAACACTATGCAACTTGCTTTCATATTTGTAATTATGAAAATCAAAAAACTTTTCACACTTAACAAAACCTTCAATGAACATGTAAAACTAGTCAACAATCAAATGTTAGTAACTAATGCTAACACATCTTCACATTGCTATTAACTGCTACAATAAATTACATGTGTGGTATATAAGCAATCATTAAATCTTCTAAACCTTCTTCTATTTTAATTTTCCATGATAAATTTTACTAGAAATAAGGGAAAGATACATTTAATGTCACAGTTGTACAATAAATTTTACTCTACCTTTAATTTATTATCAACTAAATGTCTTACTATAACTTTCTACACTTAATTACACATTAAAAATAGATTTGTAGTGAAATGATTTAATAACTTCTTCTTTTGCAAGCAGCTCAATTCTAAAAAATTATTGGTGCTACTATAACATGTGGTTCACAAAGATACTACCATAATCATTTTAATGATCCACTAAAACAATTTCTTGCTAAATTATTTATAGGTCTTTGTTCAACAAATAATTTAACAAGTTGTGTGTTCTAAAACAGTACCTAAAAGTTTGGTTATAGTTGCACTAGTTTTGAATGTTGGAACAATTCATTCCAAAATACATTTTTGGCCCCAAAATATTGGTTAGTGGTATGCTGTACTTTATTATTTTAAAAGCATTATTTATAATAACTGACACCAACTGCAAATAAAGTTAAAATGATAATGACAATAGTATCTGTGTGCATTGTGTACCATACCATAAACATCTTGGTAGACTGTGTTATATAGCATCAGGAATGTTATTTTAGTAAAAAATGTATAAAACAAGATATCCAGATGCACTGAACATGACTAGCACACTTGGGCCAATTCTAATGCATACATTGTTCTCTTCTCTTTCAAAGAACAATGTAAACATTTAGGAAACTTTTTTTTGTGTTAAAATGACTATGTTAATACAAAAAAACTTGTGTAAGCTAAACATTTGTAAAGCCATATTAGTAACGTTTTACAATGCTTTGTAGTAGGATGACCTGTTGGATTCAGATAAAATTAAGCAACAAACTGAACCAGCAACTGCACAATCTTGCAACATCTTACAAAATATTTTATAAACAAACATGCCCTCTACAGATATCTATGACAACTCACTCATTTCATAAGCTAATCTTAAAGAGAACATTGCTCAACTTTTCCAAATCTTAGACACATATCCTCATCTTATTTTTTGCAGTAAACACTACATAGACACAAATAGAGACTTAACATACCTATTAATCTTATATGCTATAGAAGTAGTACCTTTTAGTCTTCTTTTATCAAAAGAAACTAAAAAGTTATAACATAACTATCCCCAGAATTAATCTTGTAGTCTTCTACTGAACTATTTCAAACAAAACAAGTTTATATTCCTTCCATAGATATGGAGAACAAACAGTAAACAAAACTCCAACTGAAACTTACCCACACAGTTGCACAGAGACAATTACTTCTTTTGATTAATAACCTAGTACAAACAACTTAGTATTCTCTTATGGGTAAACTATGTCTGATAAAAGAAGCTTTGAATATTCATTAAGTGAAATGCATCATGATAGAAAGCCAAAAAATTTACTAAAGAAGCATTATCTTATTAACCCATTAACTTTGTTAAGACACTACTTATCTAGATAAAAGAAATGTATGGATTCAGTGTACTTGTATTTTCATATGGCTTTCAATAAGGTGGAACCAGTGCTCGAGGTGTAAAAAATAATTAGCAAATGAAAAATTCACATTTGATATCAAATTTGCAAACAGCAATCCCAGGCTTTGCAAGTTTGCACAAGTAGTTTAACCCTATTGCTATAGGTGAGGCATAATACATACAAGTTCGTCTACATGTTAAGTATTTGCACTTTAGCTTTTGATAAAGCATGTGCATCTACACAAAATTTGGTGTACTACCATATTTGTACACAAAAGTCAGTCCATTTAACAAAATATTTTTTTTTACTAAAATCCGAGTGCAAATTAATTTCATGTTATGATTAAAACTATTCTTTGTCTCAAAAATCTCAAATATTAATTGCATAATCTCTAAACCTCCTAAATACATTTCAAATGTTTGTTTTTTATACAACTATATATTAATATATTTTCTATACTCTAACTAGGTGGAGACTGTCATTTGACCAGCCTTGTAACCATCATAAAAAATTAGAAAATGTAAATTATGCTTTATTTGTGTTAAAGCAACTATATATAATACAAAAGTACAAATGTTTAGTTCACATAAACTACACATTTACATGTTTATTTATTTATTTATTATACTGACCTTCCAGGCATAACAATAACTGTTTTCTTTACTTCTTGGTTTACCTTTTTGCTATGACCTTTGTATTCAATTGTTGCTGGACATAGGCTGCTAAGCCTTTTAAGGTTTTGCATACAGAAAATACCCAACATGAAGGTTTTACATGTAGAGTTGAATAACAAAAAAAAAGGAAGTAATAAATAACTACAATGATATTAGAGAATTACACTATAAATATATTAATCCTAGGAACTAAGATGTATTTAAGATTAAAAAAGAAGAAAGAAACTTTGAGCAAACTAATAGACAACCTTGAAAACTTGGATTGAAAGAACATGGTAGCCTCTTCACAGGTTAAAATGACTGATAAAACTATTCTGGAAACATTCTAAGCTGTTTATTAGTTATTCATGTTATATTTTAGGAAGAGTATACAAGAAATGATTTCAAAAAATGGAAAGAGTTGAACAGGGCCACTGTGTTCGTTTCAGTACATAAGCCATATCTCAACAAAATAAAAAGATACAAGGTTCTTATTTTATAATGTAGCTTATTAATATCAGTAATTTGAGTTCCTAATTTGTATAAAACTATAGACTTAGTACTTTAACATCACAAATATCTAATTTTAAACAGTGATACATTCAATATACCATGTAACTCACTACAATATACATTTAGGAGTGTTCTTTTAATATTTACTTTTAAATGAATCTGTATATAATATTAAAGTTTGTTATAATCTATAATCTGATTCCAAACTTATTGACAAATTCATGAAATGGTAGTTCCATAAAATTTTGAATGCAACACAAATATGATTACATGGCTTTTAACTTGTGACCCATCATGAAAGGATTAACACAGGAACACTTTGATAAAAAGGTATCCTGGTTTGTTCCACTTCCACTCAAATCAGTGGATACAACACAAAAGATTTACCACAAAAAAAAAAAAAAATCACACAAATCAAAGGTTGAGGAAAGATAAACTGGTTGGATTGTAGGATAGCCGAGTGAGAAAAAGGAGTTAAGGTTCATGATGTCTAGGGAACCAGATCCATTTCTGGTGGTGTGCCTTTGCTTTTTCTTAATTACATGTGATAGGAATATAATCAGTATACGTACAGAGTTTGAAGGTGATCTAAACTTGGTTATTTCCAATTGTATTGAAAATGTTGAGGTATTACATAACAAGTCATTCAGTTTGTCAAACATATAGCAAATGGACTTTAATTACAGCAGGTAGAAATAAAATACAGTTGGGTTATAGTAATTTGGATCAGATGTCTATTATGAATGAGATCACGCACAACAGCATGGATGGTAAAAGTGATCTTTAAATAATGGTAGATATATCATTGACATTTTAGAATGAATGATGATGATAATTCAATAGGAGATAATTATCTATCTACACATACAACCAGTTAGGCATAAACTGGAATTCTATGTACTGTTTTAATCTCCTTATCGAAAAGATATTAGCTTACTAGAAAGAGATTAGTGGAGGGTTTCTAGGATAATTCTAAAATTGGAAAGTTTATTTTGCACATACAGCTCAAAAGATCTGTTAATATCTCTAGAGAAATGCAGACTAAAAGGTGATCTAACTAAAGTTTACAAGATTATTAGGGGGAGGAGGATTCATTAGATAAAAAAGTCTCCAATTTCTTTGTGTCATTTGTTAAAGACAACAGGATGAATACAAAGCTTAAGATTTAAGAGTTATGTGCTAGGTTCCAGTTAAAATGATTATTTTGGTACATCGACTTATGGAATGAGTAGCTATTGGTACCCATGGAGGGTAGCACTTTACATTTGTGAAAGGGGGGGTTCAAAGATTTGTTGAAAAGTAAATGTTGGACTTTAAATAACCACCCAAGACACTTATTTCCTGTAGCTTTAAGTTTAGGGAAATTGTTTGATTTACATTTCATAAAATCTTCACTTTATACTTAAATTTTGTATGACTTTTGGCTTAAATCTTGAATAAATATATTGACAGAAAAGTTACAATTTAAAAGAAAACATGAGAGGAGACTTTTAAGTCAATATGAATAAACTGCATTCAATTATTGTTTGCAGGTTATAAAAAACTACAATGAATTGAAGAACAGGAGATAATAAACACTTCAGAAAGACACTAACAGTGTTACCAAGCTGTTCAGTTAACTTCTACATTCAAATAAGATAAAATGAAATTATACATTGTTCATACCAACCACAAACAAATGAATATGCTGTGTACCTGTACATAGAAAGTTGTACAGACTATATTTGGGTATTAGAAGTGAACCTGGAAATATATTTTACTAAAGAAAACAAGTTTTCAACACATAACATCCATTATATTACTGGCAGATTGTTATTTTGATAACTCATTTTTTCACTTGTATTTAAAAAGCTTTAGTTTAAAACTCTCAATCATCCTCTTAATCACAATACAGTATTTTTCATTTGAGAAAATACTTAATTCATGTATAAAATACAACTCTATATTTTTAATCAATTTCGTGTTCAAAGAATCTGGTATACCAAATCTTTAAACAAACCAAATGTCATCATTACCAGATCCAGAAAACTGGTAATACCTATGAAAGGAGAATTTAATAAACATTACCAACAGACTAACAAATAAAAATATGCATCATTTTCCTATTCAATTTAAATGAAGATACAACTGTATTGACCATTTAAAGAACGGTTAGCCCACGTGGAAAGTAATAACCACCAACATGTCAAACCTGGGTAAGTATATTAATTTTAATTTACTTCAAAAGGTGAAATTAAAAAAAAAAAAGCATAATATATCAAGTCCAATGTTTATTAATAGTAACACTATTATCATGCTTTGCCCTAACCATAAACTATAATTTGAAAGTTAAAAACAACTATTCATTAACTGGCCTACAATGATAACCTAAGAAGCAAGCGAGTCAATGTTTCTAGTGTTATATTAATTCTTACTTTCAACAAGTTAATGTCAAGATTGCATAAAGATCTGAAAATATTCAAAACAAGCGACAGTAAACACTTTTCAACTTCAAAATTCAAGTTTCATGGCATTCACTAATTCACACTCTATTTTATCGATCGCCCTTTCAACTCTAACACTATACATTACCCACATTGATACTGACAGTGAAGGTATACGTGCCTAATTTCTAATCGTTTCTTTAAAAATTTACTCAACTAAACTCAAAATTATTATGAACACTGTTTTAACAAATGCTGTTTTTAGAATAAAAGCACCAACAGCCTCACGTATTCTGTAGTATAACAAAATAACTCACCCATACAACGATTTTTATCTCCGTTAATACTAGTTATACAAGGATGAAAACCAATGCAACTCTATCTTTCCAGAGAATTTATTCCCTGAAGTTCTACGATTGGCTAATGATTAAACGAAAATTCCAACTTTCCTCAACTGAACTCGTATATCAGAAGAAATCTCACGTGATCTGTTGTTCATATGACGTTTATATAACTGGTTTCATCCACTTTTAACTTGTTTTCTCGCCCAATTTATTTGTTTGGTTTCCTAAAAGAACGATGCATGGAGAATAGACTATATTTTTGTTTAAAGCATTGTCCTAATTTTGTTGCGAAATCTTGATAAACAGTGACACGATTATTTTTGTTTTTTTAAATAGTTTTCTTTGGTTATTACTATTGGGTTTACACTTAACAACAGCATGTTCTAAATTTTAAATAAAATATAAGCATTCAGTCCTGAAGCAATAAGCTTTCTGTTTACAAGAACAAATATACCAAATAAGTTATGTTCCAATGTTTACTGTTCATGGCGAATTATTACATACAATAGTTTGTTACATTTAAAATATTTCATCGACAGACCTCGTAAGTTCGTTTGATTTTTTCACAAACAGACATGGCCAAGTGGATAAGGCACTCGGCTCGTAATCTGAAGGTCGCTGGTTTGAATCCCTGTCACATCAAACATGCTCGCCCTTAAAACCGTGGGGTGTTACAATCTTTCGATCAATCCCACTATTCGTTGGTGAAAGAGTAGTCCAAGAGTTGGCGGTGGGTGGTGATGACTAGCTGCCTTTCCTCTAGTCTTACACTGCAAATTTATGGACGGCTAGTGCAGATAGCCCTCGTGAAGCTTTACGCAAAATTTAAAACAAACCAAACCACAAATAGGGTTTTTCCTATTGAATGTTGCCCACTGGTTTCGATACCCGTATCAAATGTAGTAAAGCTATCCTATTTTGGTAGCTTTGTGTTTAATGACGAATAAACAGCTTCATTAGTTTAAGTTCTTACTATACGTATTTAATACTTGCTAGCTGTTGATGCTATATAATTGTTCCGTTTATAATATAGCATTATGCCATTAGTTAAGTTTGCTGTTTACTACATTTACAATAAGCAAAAAAGTACCGATCTCCAGTGACAGGAAAAGTTTAATTTAATCAATTTAAATTATTTCGTGGACTTCAAAGAGGTTAGTTTTGTTGTACTCTTAGTTTCACTCAAAGCCAAAACTCTGAACTACTTATACCGCCCGCTGCTAAAAGTAATTGTTGAGCATTTTAGTCACACTAAACCTCTCAAGAACATCATCAGTAAATCTACCTTTTTATTATTTAAGTTACGTCACACTTCGAATTGTGAATGTAACTGTAACTAATTCCTAACAATTTAGTGTAGAATATCCTTTTTACGAAATAAATTTTTACATCAAAATTATTCATACCTGTTTTCCTGTCATTTCAGAAGTGAATGTTAAGCTTTTCCTGCATGTGCAGCGTTTCAAACGCAGCATGGAAAGTGCTCGCAGTAAATGAGAGACAGACGAACACTCGTACAGACATCACACTTTGCAATGTATATAAGATCACGTTTCAGACCAATTATCCACATTAAAACTACTAAGTGGTAAGGTTTAATTCCAGTTTTTCCATGAAAACTAAAGAAAAATCAGGTTTCAACAAAGGTCCATGTCAACTATTACCTGACTTGTCACTCTTCCAACGTGAAAACGGGACAGTGATAAAATATCAGATTTTTTGTCAACTATACTTGCTTAATGGCCAGGAGGGTTAAGACGTGCGACTCGTAATCTGAGGGTCGCGGGTTCACATCCCCATCGCACCAAACATGCTCGCCTTTTCAGCCGTGGGGGCGTTATAATGTGACGCACAATTCCACAATTCGTTGGTAAAAGAGTAGCCAAAGCGTTGGCGGTGGATGGTGATGACTAGCTGCCTACCCTCTAGTCTTACCTTGCTAAACTAGGGACGGCTAGCGCAGATAGCCCTCGAGTAGCTTTGCGCGAAATTAACAAACAAACAAACAATACACACATATGCATATATTTATACATCTTATTAGTAGTAATAATGAAAAAACGGAAAATATTAATATAAAATTAGCAACGAACGCTATTACTAATCGACAGGGGGAGAATGAGGCAGAAGGGTTCCTCAGGAAGTTTTTAAATTTAAACCTGAAATGACAAATTCCGAAGACTTTACTTTTCATATATAATCTACAAAAATTTAACCATACATATGACGTAAAACATTTCCAAAATTACATTTTGATCACTGAGATTTTTGGTTTTAAATTGTGTCAGGGTTAAAAACAATCAGATTAAAACTGCATTCATACAGCACGCAGGCGGTGTAGTGGTGTATTTATCCACAGCGAACGTGAACTGGAAGTAATCCAAGAGATTAAAAATAACCATATGGCTAGGCCCATGTATTTTTGTGTAATTCCGCACATTCCTAACGTCAGCTCCAAATGTAAACACTGAAGATGAATTGGCTAAACGTGTTGTTAAACTAACGGCAATTTCAACTCTGTTTTAAAAATAAATGTTATCTCTACAAACCCATTCTTTTTGTTTCACGTGGTTTAAGTCATTTGTATTACTTCTGATTGGTCAATTTCATTCAAGCCGCGCAGAAAGTGTAATAAAAAGTAGAGGTAAGGTCTATTTCAGATCCCCAATGGCACAGAAACTAGTAACTGGGTTTCAATACTCGTGATGGGCAGAACACAGTAACCTCTTTCTTAGCCTTGTTTCTTAACTACAAACAATTCTATTTCATCTGTCCAGAAACCTCCGGCAAGTGGCCCCACCCGTTTCTAGGTGGATGCTTTTCAATATTTTATATCAAACAAAATTCGTATTTTGAATTTTCAATTTTACGGCCTAGCCATGTAACTGCATATGAGAACTGGTAATAAGAACTTAATAATAATGTATTACTTTTTGCTTATATCTCTCTTATTTTGATTTCGTTAAGCGTATAGATATTTAAAGAAAAGCTATTCCAACATTTTATGATCTTCAAAGATTTAGATTTCATCATTATGGGATCACTTGTTGTTGCAAAAAAAAAAAAAAACAACATAGCCCGGCATGGCCAGGTGGTTAAGACGCTCGCCTCGTAACCTGAGCGTCATGGGTACGAAACCCCGTCACACCAAACATGCTCGCCCTTTTTAGCCGTGGGGTGTGACGGTCAATCCCACTATTCGTTGGTAAAAGATTAGCCCAAGAGTTGGTGGTGGGTGGTGATGACTAGCTACCTTCCCTTTAGCTTTACACTGCTAAATTAGAGACGATTAGCGCAGATAACCCTCGTGTAGCTTTGCGCGAAATTCCAAAACAACAACAAACCAAATACATTGTTTCTAACACTAGATATTTCATCCAAGTAAAATTCACTATAATTCGATATTTTGATTTGTATCCGGAAGCTACATATCAAACGGTTTTAGCACGTCATTTAGTAGTGAGGCATGAATATTTTGATATCAGCGGGTGGTCTTAGAAGAATGATGTAGTCAAAGGTGTACCTCTCCACTGATATCTAATCGCTTACCGACCACCAGAATGAGGTTTGTTAAGGTTAGCTGGAGTAGTGACTTCACTTGGAGTGTTTGACGTATTGCAAAGTTAATCAACGTTGTTGTGGTTCCTGTAGCTACCATAAATTCTACTTCAGTTTTGTATTTCTTTGTTGACGCATATATAATGCACTACCTAGCTCTGTAAGAGTTCAATAATCACCAAACTTTAGCTGATTACTGTGGCTTTCAAGTCAGTGGCTATAGTATTTTGAAATCCACAAGTTTACCAGAGACAGAAACTACTATCATTGCTCCCCTGATGGAACAGCATATATCACCTGCTTTGTCATGGGATAAGGTATGTGCAGTTTCATTCATAATACCTCCTAGCCTTTTTGTCCAGAGTGCAATATGGTGAACTATTGGCAACAGTTGCTGTAGTACGACCATAAAAGACCCTGGAAAGCCCCGTTTACCCTAGTATTCCAATAGAGTTGTGTTGAGAAACTAGTATATGCTTTAAACTAAATAGTTTTTGAAGATACTCAAGTTTTATGTGATGGAAACGTCACTATAGGTAAGAGTGACTGAGCTACAGCCACACTATTTAATGATATTGGTTACTTTTTATCCTGAAAACTACTCAAACTTACCACTTTAAACTTGGTTGGCACAGTACTTTCTCTATTAGGAAGTAATTACTTCTGAAAGCTAGATGATGTGGCACCACTTGATAGTCCCTCTACGAACTTATCAATGAAGAAATTCTTGTGACTCGAAGTGTATGAAAGCATACAAGTGATACAAATAATTTACCAAAGTGGCTACTTTTCCGAGGTTCCACTCTTTCAAGCTTACAACTCAGCCTAGTAGATAGCTTGGTTCTCCATTAGGCCAAAATATCAGTGCAACCCAGTAACTTCTTCCTATCAGTCATTAAGTTGCTTTCAATCTAATTGTTTAATGAGTTAAATGCTGCTACACCCACCTCACTATCAGACATTGCACTTCCTATCTCTGCGTTTAGCCATTCCTGATAGTGAGCAACACGCCTGAAATGTTTAAGAAAATAATCCAGATCTTCTGTAGCTGTGTCCTGGAGCATTAGAAAAGATAAATGCTCCACCCTACTGTATGTAACTGCAATTGGAAGTATCGTATTTCAAGTGGACTTTTTGCTGAAGTGTTCACAACATTATGGGCACAGGTTATAACTGGAGCCCAAAGATTTCTATGTTCAGGAATTGGTTTGGTTCATGTTACTGGTTGCACTATTTCTCAAACTTTGTGTGTTTCCAAAATTCTTCCCTTCCAGTAATGGTTCCAGTAGTGCACCTTTCAGAAACTTTCATCTGTCTCGTGTTCTCACTTCACCAACTACTATCTCACATATCAATGAATTAGCTGTGACACGTAGACTTCATTTTCCATCAATCAGTAATTGATCTGGCACACACAAGAGACAGACAAACACAACTCAGTGAACCTGATCACAAACTGGAATATTATTAGCTCTCTCAGAATGTATTTATTTATCATTCAAACCACTTGTAATCCCGTAGGTAAACATAGGAAGTACATAATCTAAACGTATGGTCACTATATATATAGCAAATGTTGCTACATCAAGATATCATCCATATGAGTAAAATTCTGCATTGCTAGTTAACAAGAGAACAAATAAGTCAGTTCTAAGACGTCTTCAGCACGTCTTCGAAAGTGTATGTGTATTTTCTTATAGCAAAGCCACATTGGGCTATCTGCTGAGCCCACCGAGGGGAATCGAAACCCTGATTTTAGCGTTGTAAATTCGTAGACATACCTCTGTACTAGGGTCTTTCAAAAGAGAGTTTAGGCCCAACAGAAGAATAATTCATCACAGTGTGTTGTTGATACAAACTACAAATTTCTCTGCCTAATGCGGGTTTTGAACTCAATTTCACCGTTATAAGCACCGAGACTGAGCTACAATGTAAAAATATAGATACGTTTGATAAACAAATAATTTTTATCTTTGTAAGAAAAAAGGAAAAACAACATCTGGCATATTTTACGTTCAACTTACTTCCATAATGAGTGTTACCAGCAGTGAAAATAATATCAACAAACACTCCCGAGTTTAATGGTTTTATGTGTGTTGAAATAAAAAAAATAGGCCTAATAACTATAAATTAACACTTAATAATGTTAACAAAACATAACATACATTTCACAGCAACCATTGATAATCCTGTCTACTGTAAGGTGAAACATCTTTACACTTTTTCTGAAATGAGTTAATTATCATTTTTAGTAGTTTTAATTATGATTTATGCCATTATCTTCTTGCTTATCTATCTCTGTTTTATCTGCATTTATACAGTATGTTGACTTAGTCTAAACAATCAATAATAAAAATATTGATGTGTTAGAATCTGGGTTTTGACACCCGTGGTGGGCAGAGCACATATATCCCATTGTGTAGCTTGTGCTTAATTATTAACAGTCAATTCTTAAAGTCTCAACTTCTGAATCGACAGGCTTTTGGATTTTGTTCTTGGTAGGCTTTCTGTTTAAGTTATTTGAGAATTTGCTTCTAAATTTGACGTTAATTTAACTTAGATTTAATATTTCTGGTTTATATAGACAGACACACGTGCAAACAATAATAAAATTCCAGCTGTTAGAAACCAGAGAAAGAGATAATGAAGCATAAATTGTGTGTAATGGGACCGTTAACTTAACTGAACTGTTTTTAATGGGACTGTTAACTTAACTTTGCTCTCTGTTCACTGAACAGTGAGAGACAAAGAAAAATCTCATGTTCAAAATACTATGATAAACAAAGAGAAAATTAATCTGCCAGAATATTTGGTAATAGTGGTAGTGAGTTGAGAAGGAAAATTGAAATATGAGATGCTCGAGATGTTTCTTTCACTATGAGTATATAGAAATAATAAAATATATGTTTCAATAAATATATTGCAAGACTGATCCTCTTTTTAGTTCATTTAAAATATTTTCTTTCTTTATTAAAGTTTTTGAATTAAATTATACCAGAATATAAGTTTACGCTATACTCTAGATTTAATATATATATAGACTGCTGGCGAAATCGTAAGGCCAATGAACATAAAGAAAAAAATATGCATTTTGCGCTGTTAGACTCAACCACTCATTTGAGTAGAGCTTCGAAAGATGAAAATAAGAAAAAGGAAAATAAAAATAAAATATTTTTTAGCATTTAATAGGGAAAATGTGAACACTATGAAATTAGCCTAAATACTAGCTGGTCAAAAGTTTAAGACCACACCAAAAAGAAGTCCTAAACAGGGTAGGAAATGCCCAACAAGAGGTCTCAGTAGTGAGTTGCACAGCCGTCATTGCGAATAACTTAAAACATTCGCTTTGGCATGGTCGATATAAGTGTTTGCAGAAGGCTGGCTGTAATGTTATTCCAAGTGGTGAATATGGCTTCACGAAGATCATGCACTGTTTGGAATTGACATCCATTTCTATAGACTTCCCTTGCCATCCATCCCCAAACACTTTCAGTGGAGTTCAGTTTGGGCGAACACGCTGGATGGTCCAATAGAATCACGCTATTCACCATAAAAAAGTCCTTTGTCCTGCGGGCCTTGTGAATTGCAGCGTTGTCCTGCTGAAATATCCAGTCCTTTCTACACAAGCGAGGGCCTTCAGCCAATAAGGGTGCTCTCTCCAAAATGCCAATGTAGCCAGCTGCTGTTTGACGCCCCTGTGTAATCTGAAGCTCTATTGTTCCATGGAAGGAGAAAGTACCTCAGATCATGATGCAACCTCCTCCACTGTGTTTTGTAGAAAATGTCTCCGGTGGGATATCCTTATCGTGCCAGTAACGTTGGAAGCCATCTGGACCATCCAGGTTAAGTTTTTACTCATCAGAGAACAAAATCTTCGTCCACTTTTCTACGTTCCATGTTTGGTGCTTCTCAGCAAGGTTTAACCGAGTTGTTAGAAGTAATATGTGAGATCGCTTTCCTGATGACTAACTTTGGGCTTTCATGATATAAATGATCAGAGGCGAAATATTAGAACTCTCATGCTTTATTGTTCTTATACAACTTTAATCAGCAGGATCTTTAACCTAAACGTGTCACAATTTTGGCAAATAAATGCATATTTCCGCTATCTTGATCTGATCCCATTTGGTGCCATATTTTATGTTTTTAGAAGATTAAATTACTTTAGAATAATTTTCCGATGACTATGAAATTATATCTGAGTTATTCTGAGTTTTAAAACTTTTAAAACCAGTATATATGTATATATATATACCAAATAAAGCTAGTAGCCTTCCTAACAAACACCTTTGACCTAATGAAATTTAACCCATATTTTTGTTGCAAGCGTTTTCTTTGATTTTATATCTTACAGCATAGGAACTTGAGCTTACTTCTATTGTCAAAAGTCAGTAATCAGTGGAACTCGTTTTCGCTGGGTCTCTGAGAAAAAAAAACAACAACAAAGTTTGTGCTCCTCGTTTCTGTTGCAGTCCACTGACAAGATGTAATTGACATCTCCGAGGAACAGCTGGCTGGGTGGCTTACGTCATCTCCTACATGAAAGCTGAAAGATAAATGCAATAAAACTTGTATGTTACAAGTTTATAAACTTTGTTGAACTTGGTTAGAAAAACGAAGTAAAAGAGTAGGTTAGAAAAAAGTTTATGTTATATTATAATGTTGAGTTCAGTTACAAAAATTTAACAATATCTTAAGTTTATTTATTTATTTTTACAAATGTCGTTTCACTGTAAGTGTTAAACATTTTGTTACAAGTTTAATGTGTAATCTCACTTCAAAAAAAAACAAAGACAACCATACATGACACATACTAGCACAAACAATTATTTTGTTGTGACAGGCCGTAAATGTTTACATTTATAATTCTTTTCTTTTTAATTTATACCTGCATATATTAATGTAAATGATGTTTCTAACAGGAGTTAAAGTCCTGAATCTGAAGTGAATAGAATATAGGAACTATTTTATACATCTGTGTGCGTAAGCATTTAGCTAATCCTGTCAGTTCGGAAACGCGACCATATTGTAATAAATGATAAAATGTTCTAGATGTATTGCGTTGCCTGGAGGATAAAATTATTACCTCTGCACTTTGTTTGCAAAGATTTCTATACCCGTCGGATTCCAGTGAGTTGTCTATTATACAAAATACTCACATCACGACTGGATTAACAATGTGGTTGTGAGATATCATTGTTGGAGAAAATTATATCTATCAGCTGATTTGTTCTGCTATCACCAGTTATCCGTTGTTTGATTGGCGATGACGTTAAGAAACTTGCATATGAGGATCATGTTTGTTTCCAGAGGATTGTTTGTCCTAAATAAAGATAAAGGTCCATGACAATAAGGTGCTTGTAAGCAGAGATCATTTAAGTTGTACTTATCTTGTCAACGTGAGAAGAATGTAAAGAAAGAGTAACAGGATGACAACAGAAAAGAGGGGATGGCCAAGATAAGGAGTAACACTTAAGTAAGATTGGCCAAGATAAGGAGTAACACTTAAGTAAGATTGGCCAAGATAAGAAGTAACACTTAAGTAAGATTATATCTAACGGAAATAAAGTGTGATGAAATATCAACGTTGAGTCAGATTTTGAAGTAGACGTCTGACCACATTTACCAATGTTAATTAACTTTAGCCATAAAAAACAACAAAAACAAATAACTAGTTATAGTGATAACTACATCCACGCTTTCAAGTGTCTGCTTGAAATATATTACTTTATACAAAACACCTATAGTTGTTTTATTGAGGTCGTTTTGATGCAAAATTTCCACATGAATATGAAAATAAGATAACTTAAATATTGATAGTGTTTCCTTTAGGGGGCGTTTTTCTATTTCATTCGACATGTCACTCACATCTTCATGGTAAATATGAGCGGAGTTATAGCAGAAAAGGTATTTTAAAAATATGATCCACTTTTAACCATGGTCGCTATGGAAATAGATTTGCCTAGGGGCCCACTTATGTGAAACTGCAAAAGATGGCTAGCCTAAACATTTTTCTTAAGGTCCATACTAGTGAAAAAATAATGGCATCATCCTTTGACAACAGACGGCAAACTCAAAAATGGGTCTTTGGTTCCAAGAGTATATCACATGCTAAATACCTTCTTAATACCTATTCTATCGACTATATACGTAGGGCTAACCAAGATACTAAATTGGCAAAGTACAAATGTACACGCTGAAATACAGACAATAAAAATTTTACTCTAAAAGCTGATTGCCACTCACTGTCTTTTGTTTCTTTAGTCAATAAGCCCAAAAACAATGCAAGAAGTCATCACTAAGATATCAAACAAGAAGGTGACCAACCGTCCAAGTTGTTTACCTTTTTTCTTTTTGTTTCAGGTGACATAACTATACAACTACTTTATCACTAACGTCAATTTACATCTAAATTCACTCTATGTGTTTCTAGGCAATGTACGATGTCATCACTTCGTCGTAATAGCTAGCAGCAATTTTAAAAATCATAATTCTAGTACAAACGATGTTGTTATTACCTCTTGAAGTTAGCTTTCTTACAGAAATCTGATGTTCCTTTAAAAAAATTACGTACAGCTTGAGACAGGAACTACTAGCCAATAATAGATGAACATTAAATATCTGTAAAATGTATAATACTCAATGCTTTGTACACTTTATAATCGGTGTCCTTAGGAAGTCAACCACTATATTATGTATGAAGCGAAAGAGTAAGACAAAAATCAATACACCTAATATTAAAATTTATTACATACATTCACAGAATTAAATAACTACTATCAAAGGAAAAATCCCACAAAACAAATAATAAACAAATTATTTTGTAAATGCAATATGAAGTAGGGATAACAGTGATAACAAGAAATAAACAAGAAAATAGGGATGATACAGTTATACATAAGTCATACCTAAATAGCTTTCAATGTTAAACTTTAATTTAACGCTGGAAAATGCATACTTGACTTTAATATTACTGTAGTTGGAAATTATTTATTATTATGGCTCGTAATCTTATGGTCGCGGGTTCGAATCCCCGTCGCACCAAAACATGCTTGCCCTTTCAGCCCTGGGGGCGTTATAATGTGACTATTCGTTGGTAAAAGAGTTGCTCAAGAGTTGGCGGTGTGTGGTGATGAATAGCTGCCTTCTCTCTAGTATTACACTGCTAAATTAGGGACGGCTAGCGCAGATAACCCTCGTGTAGCTTTGCGCGAAATTCAAAACAAAACAAAACAAAACAAACTTGCTTTTACGAGTTCTCATTATGAGTTTAGTCAGTTTGAACCAACCTCCTTACCATTTTGTATTCGAGTATTTTACAGTGTAACATTAAATTTTAATATAGAGAGTTATGTAGGAGTGAGCTATGTATAACTGTACCATCCATATATTCTTGTTAGCGTTCTCTTTGACGCTGTCATCTTCCATAATTTTATATACAGAAAATATCTTTATTACTTGTATTAAAAACACTTCAATCGCTGGTCAAAATTAGCTTTTCAGTGTTTTGTGGAATATATATACATAATGTGGTGCAGAATTGATTTATGGACCTGCTCTATTTGAATTCTATAGATTTTTCTTGTAATTTACCAATTTAAATAACTATAGCTTCAGAGAAAAACATCTATAGCAGATCAATACAAAATATTTAATGGACAAAAGGCACAATAAGGCGGTGAATAAAAAGAAACAAATAAAGTGTAAGGCAATGCAAATACGCAAGTAGAAATATTTGTTCATGACTAACAGCTTAGTACGACAAGAACAAAAATTGATTCCCTCAATTATACGGAACATTATTCCAGGATTTTCGTAACCAATTAATAAATTATTTATTTGTTACTGGTATCTATATGATAATAATAATTATTATTATCATTTCTTACTTACCTTATTTTTATCTCGATCATTCCACTTACTGAGGCTAATTTTTGCATGCCATTATAAAATGTAAATTTCAACACTATAGCAGCAATGTTTCACTGATCCCTGTTGACAACTGAATGAACTAGGGTGAGAATACTTATCATTCTTTAGAATTCTCATATACTTGTACCTAGGGATGTCATAAAGGTTCTGCTTGAATAAACGTACTGATCAAATTCAGTGTCCGAAGTAACTGCTATGGTACTCCATGCAGTGTCTTAACTATATAGAAAACAGCTATAAAGTAGGTGTCGTATGGTACTGGTATATGCTGGAAGAAATCAATTTAATAGCACCACACAAACAAAACTTTATAAAAACAGTGTTTAACACAATGTATTAAGCATTGTTGTCATGACATGACCCAAAATGCGTAGTAGAGCAATGAATGCACATAAGAGCTTCACGTAATACTGGTTGGACTCTGACAATTTGCTACAGACTTGAAATGCTCCCCAAACACTGTCAAGCATATCCTAGATCGTGAAACCGAAACAGATAAGTCTGAAAATAATAAAGAAAGAAACAGAACACCTCAACACAATAATACAGATATTAAGTATCTTTGTTTATGCAGTTTTTGGCATAAGAGGAAGACTATCACTGATCTCAAGCATGAGATAACCAACCACGTACTAAATAACTGAAAAGTGTTAAGAACTACAGTATCAAGAAGATTCAACTAGCGGTTAGAAAACCTTTACTTAAATGTCCAAGTATTCCTATGAGACTGAAATTCGCTAAAAAAAAAGTACAAAAACTGGACTGTTGATGATTGTAAAAGGATGTTATGGACAGATGAATCCAAGTTTGAAATATTTGGTTCAAAGCTTAGGTTGTACGTTCGGCATACCCAATGGTTTACGTATTATTGATAACTGATTCTACTACCAAAAAGATAATGACCACAAAGATCTATCAAACCTATGAAGAAATTATTTAACTAAGAAACAAGCTGCTGGAGTCATCCAAATGATACAATGGCCCCCACAGAGCCTCGGTCTCAACCACATTGAGCAGATTTCGGATCCGATAGATTAAAAATTTGACAAATCAAAAGTTAGTTCCAAAAACACATTATGGAAGTGTATTATAGACATTTGGACTAAACTTCCAAAGCAATAGGGGACACACAGATTATTAAGTGTTTGCTGAACTCAAGCACTTTCCACTGAATTTCTGTTGTGCTAAATATGAAGATTAATAAAATTTTGATGTTACATCTGAGATTTACCTTCCATTGTTCTGTGAGAGTAACCTGAAATCCATTTTTGACTTTGTCCTAAAACTGTTTCACAGTACTGTAAATTAAAAAAAGATCCAGTTTTATAAAGATGCAAGCATAATAAAAGTTTTCAATTTTATAGAGATAACTAGGAATCGGTATATATGCAACCTAGATAACTATAGTAATACAGAAAGTTTTAATGTCACATAAAGTATTGAAACATGAAAGTAAAAAAATGTTGTTGCTTAAACTTACAACATCCCACACTAAACTACCATTAATTTACTATCAACAGACAGTTGGCGGAAGATAGGTTTTTCAATGAAAGAGAAAAATGAGACAAAAAATACAACAACAGCAAAACAAGAACGATAATAGGGAACGAGACCTGAGTGTGTTCTGTAGATAACATGTACAAGATCAATTCTGTTCCTTATACCAATACAAAAATCTTCATTCGGAAAGAACTTCTTCTTCAGAAGCTGACAATCGGCATCACAAGTAATTTCCTTTCAAACGAAAAACAACCTCTAGAATTTTCTCAGTAACAATCCCATATAGGCAGTATTTAGGGTTTTCGTTTTCGGTCTTTATTTTTTAAATCGGTTTTTATTTTTATGTGTTTTGTGTTTAAGGTTTTATGTTCAGTTTTATGTAGATATGTTATTAAAGTTTTCGCTTTTAACACAGTAATAAGTGTAGTAATATACCGTATATTATCTTAACACGAATTTTTTTTTGTGTGTGGGACTAATAACAGGTACAAGGTCCGGCATGGCCAGGCAGTTAAGGCACTCGACTCGTAATCTGAGGGTCACGTGTTCGAATCCACGTCGCTCAAAACATGCTTGACATTTCAGCCTTGGGGGCATTATAATATTACAGTCAATCCCATTATTCGTTGGTAAAAGAGTAGCCCAAAAGTTGGCGGTGGGTGGTGATGACTAGCTGCCTTCTCTTTTGTCTTACACTGCAAAATTAGAGACGGCTAGCGCAGATAGCCCTCGTGTAGCTTTGCGCGAAATTAAAAAAACAACAAAAAACAAACCACAGCGAGTTAACAGCCATATTAATTATGGGTATTAAATTACTTTTGACTTTAAACTTAGTTTTAATATTTTAGACTTTAATTATATAAATGTTTTATTGTATGATTGTACCACTAACAATTACACCGGATTTCTAAACATATGATTATTGTTAATATAAAAACTGTATAGGATTGTGATTTAGGAAATATATATCGGTAAAGGATTTACATACAGACTGCTAATGCATTATGTAAAAGTGTTATCATAGAACAAGCAGAGAAAATTTAGATGAACCTGCAATCAAATTAAATTCTATTCATATTTTAACATAAATGTTTTGTTAAAAAAATGCCTCCCCGCTAGTACAGCGGTATATTTACGGATTTACAATGCAAAAATGAGGGGTTCGTTTCCCCTCGGTGGGCTTGGCAAATAGCCCAGTGTGGGTGGCTTTGCTATAAGAAAACTCAAACACACATTGCTTAAAAATATTTGCATGGTTGTCACGATTTGCAGCCTGTACGAGTTACCAACTCGGATTATTGATAATGTTTTTATTTTTGCGTGCATCCACTCCCCATGGCTCAGCGGTGAGTCTGAGAGCTTATGATGATAAAAATCGGGTTTCAATACTAGTGGTGCACACAACATACATAGTCCAATGTGTAGCTTTGAGCCTAGCTACAAACAAACCTTCGTATCGACTGTCAACCTGCTGCCATCTTTAGGAAACTTTTGAGAAAATCGTATGTGACGATAGAGGCCGGCGTCGATGCTGGGTCATTTTGGTATGAAAGTCTAGTGCGTATCTTAAAATGTACATTTACAAAATTAATATATTTATATACAATTCTCAACCTATGTAAAAATTCAATCAAGTCTATAGTATATCAGTGAAAACTGTTAAAAACAGTAAGTCGATTTTTGAAACAGTTTTGAATTTATTCGTATATAATATTATATATGGTAATGATAATACTCATGAGCATTGAGAACTAAATAATAATTACATAATTTTGTGTATAATTTAAAAACTTTAAGTAGTGGAAATAATGATGTATGTTATTCACAGTTATGTAAATAAAAATTGATTTGACTGAGCCAGTTAGTGTATTAAAATCTATTTATTGATTAAGCTATTAATATAGTTATCGTAAAGCTTTCAATAGTAATAAACGTATGAATGCGTTATTATTTTCTGTATTTATAAAAAAAAGGAGTGCTTTTCTTAAAAGTTTTCAAATACTTTTGTAACCTTAGAGGTAGTAACTATTTTCTTAATTTAACTCATATTTAAATTTACATGAAAATTCGATTATGCAAAGAAAAAGTACTTACTTTAACACAAATATATATTGATGGTCTAATTAACTGAAATAAATTTTTAAAGCAGTTATGTCACTGCTGTATGTCGTGCTGAATATTAAATAAAAAAGTATTATATGACACTCAAATTTACTGTATACATTTATAAGTAACATAATAAATGTTCTGTTGATATAAAGTCTTGTAAGAGACTGGGAATTTGTATTCCAAATATATGAACAGGTGGTTAGGGTACTCGATTCCAAATTTGCAGGTCTCGGTTTCAAATCCACCTCATACCAAACATGGAGTAGTAATAACGTGAAAGTCGATCCTACTATTCGTTGGGTAGAGAGTAGACCAATAGTTGGCGATTGTAGGTGATGACTAGCTGTCTTTCATCTAGTATTACACTACTAAATTAGAGACGCTTGCGCAGATAACCCTCATATAGCTTTGCGCGAAATTCAGACCAAACTTTCACCTTTTAACATTTTTTTCTTTGTTAAATAAACATTTGTATTTTCGCAGTTAGTTCTATGTTATAGAATTTGTACTATGTTGAAATATTTTGTTTTCTAATTTACATTTTAAAGTTATATGCTATTAACTTATATATTTACAATGTTTACCTAACACTAAAAGTCCGAAACGGATATTAGAGAAATTTTATATAAACTGTCAGATTTATTAAGAGTAAATTATTTTCCCTAATATAAGTTGTATAAATTACCCTATATCTGTTTTCACTCTCACTATGTGTCACGGTAGCTAACAAATGCATGTTAGGTACTGTGTGTTATTACTCAAGACCAATTGTAGAGTTAGTTTAACAGCCTACTGGTCAGGAAAAAAGATTGGATAATGTGTAGCATTATGGAAGTTTAGAGCGCAAATCATTTATTTTTCTCATAATAGTGGCACTTATAGATCCAGGCACATATATTACATCTGCTGTTCATACAAATATGTAGCCGTTAAGGGGCTGGAGGACCAGCCTCAGGAAGTACGTTTGACTTATCAAACATAGTGAATGGTAGTTTCAGATGTGGGACGTTGTGTGATTGAGCACATACATATTTACTGATAATGTTTATGTTCAAGTTTAATTTCACATAAAAGTCTTGCGAATGTAATAAGGCTATATTTCGTATAGAGTGTATTATTACTACCATGTGGGCCTTGATTACGCAATTACTTCAGTTATAAGATTTATTTTACTACTCTAACATTACAGTTTGTATTAATCTAGAGCTATTTGTCTGTCCTGTGTACAGGGTGGCACATAAGTCCCTAACCATCCATATGTTATTATGTTATATTCCATTACGCATGTATTATAAATTTGTTTTTTTTTTTCAGAGAAATATGGCCGATGTAAGCCCATTTACACTTAAAGAGCGTATTGTGACAAGTACATGGATACATGAGCGCTAGAATACACCCTGGATACATAAGATATATGGATGAACAGGGACTTACGGACCTGCGACCCTCGGGTTACGAGTCGAGCGCCTTAACCAACGGGCCTTTTGTGCTTTGAAACAGTAGGTATTTATATACAGCTTTCAGCTTTTACTACTACAGGTTAATGATATTTAATTATATATATATATATTTATATAGTTATTTCAGAAACTACTTAAAATATTGCAGGAATATTTTAAACTACAATTCAGATAACTAAGTTAAAATATACAATGATTAATTTTGTGAAAGTGAATAACGTAATGTTTTTCATAGTTTTAAAATGTAATATTTAAAGAAATGGAGTTACGGTTTTGTTTGACAATTACTCAACATTATTATGAGGTAAATTATTAATATCTAGCTAGTAAAACTACGTCGTTAAGCGATTGAATAAAGTGATAGTTTTTTTTCGGATTGCTTTCAAGTAAAATAGTAGCACAAACTATTTGCTCAAAGTAGTCCAGTTTCTAACATATATCTACCTTAGCATAAAAATAAGTGCTTTATGTCTTCCATGTCTTCATGATAGTAGTTGAAGTGTTAACCTTTTTATCTTTACCTCACTGATAAACAGACAAATGTTATATTTTTGAGTAGAAAAGAATTGAGAAGCTGGCGATCATGCAAAGACTGTGAATTAGAAACAGTACAACCTTTTTTGAAATATACAACAATTTTCATCTTTGATAATGACTACTTCTAAAAACGTATTTAAGAATTGTTTTTCCTGGCCTCTTCTCTATGTTATAGACATAGATTTTGTTTGCATGGTATTGTTGAGCTTCTGTGTCCAGGAAATTTACTCATGTGACAGAGCTTTAAACTTTTTCCTAAGTTTATGAAACAAGGTAGAAATGTAACAGGACAATGTTTTTGTTTTAATTTGTGCATAGTCGCCTGAATTAAGAAGCTTGACCCGACATGTTATAGAGAAATCGACTCGTAATCTGAGGGTCTCGTGTTCAAATCCACGTCGTGCCAAACATGCTCGCCTTTTCAGCCATGAGTCGTTATAATACATGGTCAGTCCCAATATTCGTTGGTTAATAAAAATAACCCACTGTCAACTCTTGGGCTACTCTTGGTAATGACTAACTGCTTTCTCTCCGGTCTTACATTGCTAAATTAAGGACGGCTAGCGCAGATAGCCCTCATGAGCTTTGTGAGAAATATAACAAACTTACAGTCTCTATTTCCAGTAAAATAAGAATCAGCCAATCAGCGTACAATTAGGCTTCTCATAAATATTGATAGATTTTCCCAACTTCAATTTGTCTTTTTTGATTAAAAAATAATGGTTCTCTACCATATGTAAGCAGATAAACTCTCCAATACAAAGAGTTAAGGTAAGATACAGATGGCTGTATAAATTGGTTTATAACATTAACTTGCTTGTTTTCACATTGATTTCACTTGGCCAATAAAGCTGGTCATTGGATAAGAAGACATTTTGTGTAAATTAGATTAAAATACATTCTGTATAAATTAGATTTATATTTATTCAAATAATATTCAAATTCTGGTGTTTTTACGAGTCACTTTTATTAATTTTTATTTTCGTTATAAATTTAATTCGTAATTTTTACTACATCATCTACACAGCAGTTTGTCTTTACTTTTATTCGGCCGTTATCTGGCAGCCATAGTTCTCGGACTTTTTTGTTAAACAGTTGTATTTATTCTGTACGTACTTTCACTGCCTACAAGTATAATACCAGTGTAATCAATATTTCTAAAAATAAACTAGTTGGAGAAATAAGTCACATTTCATCGTGTAGTTTATAATATCATGCACTTATCTGAAACAGAGCTACTCTAATTCAACAGCAATTAGATATTCTAGTAGAATCGTCGCCCTACCTACGGCTGTTTGAGTCATTAATTACTAATCTTAGTATTTGTACCTTATTAAAAAAATGTTAAAAATGTGAACATTTTTTAAAAAAAGGATTTTTTTAATGAGAAGTTCTGCACGGGAAAATGTTCAGGTTGTGTTCGTTAGTCATATGCAACTCATTACATAGGAGTGTTCATACATTTTATTGATATGAACTGTAATGTTTTTTATATTAAAAGTGGTACCGTTTATTGAAAAATAAAACTTTTTAAAAACTCTAGTTTTTCAATACTGTGATTTAAAATTACATCAACAGACATATAATCAAACCCTCACTAACCGTTTTAGTGAAAGTCGTCTTTTTGTTGTGAAAAGAGTACTTTTATTTAAATTTATGTTCTATAATAAGGAAATGATTGTTGTACATACCGCAGTTATTTTTCGTATTGTCTGACTATGAAATACCCAACGTGTGAAACGTTGAATTTTTATTTGTAGTGCCATTCTATAAATGGTGGAATTTTGGTTACATACATATATACTGACATATACGCTAGTGAATTATTGTGAGACAATACTTGACAAACTTTATTACTTATTCGTTATTAGAATTTACTTTTACAGAATAATTGGAAGACATTAATTTGTTTCCTTTTACTGTTTATTTTCATAGTAAACTTGAAGCTCTAACAGTGAAAAACTTATTATAAATTATATTTCAAAAATATCAAAGAGCAGTGTGAAGTTACTAACATCAATTATTTCTCTGATTGAATCCTTACCTTCATAGTCTTAAACGATGTAAAGTTAACAGAAATTATGAAACGACAAGTATTTCTTTGATTGAACTCATACCTACCATAATATTAAACAATGTGAAGTTTTTTAAAATAATGAAACGGCAAGTATTCTTCAAGTTATACCTATTATGTATTAACCAACGTGAATTGTTTGAAGTTACCAAACAGCAAGTATTTCTCCAAATCAACCAATACGTATAATAGTGTTAAACTTAATATAAAAAAAAATCGTCTAATATATACCTAGGCCAGGTAGTTAAGACGCTCAACTCTTAATCCATGGGTCGCGGGTTTAAATCCACGGCACTCCAAACATGCTTTTCCTTTCAGTCGTGGGGGCGTTATATCGTAATGGTCAATCCCCTACTAGTTGGTAAAAGAGCAGCCTAAGAGCTGCCTTCCCTCTCGCTTTACAATTCTAAATTAGAGACGGCCAAAGCAGATAGCTCTCGCGTAGCTTTGTTTGAAATTCAAAAACAAATTAACATATATCTACGGTAAGTAAATTTGTCAAGATAATCTAGTTTCTGTGAGTAACAGTGAATTACTAGTAATCTACTGATTAAATGATTAATCCTATCATTCAAGTAATAATTAGAACAAAAACATTTCTATTTGAAACTGGAGATTACACACTACATCTATTTAACTCAGCTCGAAAACTGCTAATTCAAAGTCTAAAGTGAAAGCTATTTTATTAGTTATGTATATTGTTATGACTACAATAAAAGTATTGTTACAGTATCTGGAGTATCAGACCCCTGGACAGAAGTTATATAAATTCTTGATTAATGAAAAGTTATTTTAAAATAAGGAAAGTTGCTTCCCTTATATGTAACTGTAAAAAAATGCAAAACTGGAAATTTGTATGTTCACCCGAATAGACATAATGAGCTACCAATGCAATGTTGGTGAAGACCCATCAGCACCCTGCGAAGTGGTTATATGGACAGACAACAAACAGTATAATTACATTGTTATAGATACACACGAAAAGGAAAACATGTCTACAGCTGGAGTGATAGGCAATTCTAGATTTCTAAATTCCAAAGTATTTTCAGCGTTGGAATATTTTGAACACGCATTCAGTCTGTGATCTGCAGTCTTTACATTTGAACAAATTATTTTATAATTAATTTGCTTTCCATAGATAAAAAACTCTGTTAGAAAAGACTTATTTGTGTGAAGTGTGAATTGATTCTGGAAAAAATAAGGAAAACAAGTTTTGAGGATAGGGAGATAATACAACTGTAAAAATACTTAAAACATGAATGTTGTATTCAGTAAAAATATCGAACTTTTTTGCCCATTATCTGATAGTACAAAGATAAATAAAAACCACATAGAAGATTATCCCTGATAATTAGCATTGTGGGCCCCACGTAGAGTAATTATGTTCAATTTAAGCATTACAATTGCCATATTACATGGCCAGAAGTGTAACGTGATTACCCTATACAAATGTTCAGCAACTCTATATTTTGAAAGCAAGAAACACCGTAACAAATTTCACATAGAAAACACGTTGCTTGGTAAATCTAAAGCTGAAAGGAAACTTAAGATATGTTTGTATATATCTCATACTAAGACGTTTCAATTTTCCGAGTAACAAAGGCAATGAACTTCTCTAGACTTCATCCGAAAATTGCCTTCTATAAAATACTTTTTCAGATTATCTGTTGGTTTACCAACTTATCTCATGAGAAATCCTTTATCAATCAGTTAACATTAACAAGTTTGTTTATTTTATGATATATAAGCTATGACAACTATGTACTTTCTTAAGTAATTCTTAATCTTTTGCTCCACATCCAAGTGCACATTTTTATGACAACCGCTGCCTCAAATAAAATATTGAGTATTAGTTTGTTTTTAGTTTTGATTTTTTTCTAATCTGAAGCTAATATTAGTTACCCTAGGTCACGTGACTGTCACTTTTTGACAAATGTTTGAATAACTTTAGACACGAAACAAATTGTGGATAACAATTCATTGCCATGATCTATATACAGCTAACATACACGATACATACAGTATTCGCAAGATACGAAGAACTGAAGTCTTCATCAGTTTACCTTAAAATTAATATATCGTAATAAAAACGTGTTCTAAATTATTATGAGGATAATATTTTCGAAAAGGAACGTTTTTATTTGTCTAACTGTTTTCGGCTAGTTAATGTTTTTTTTCAGATTTATATCTTATTGTGTACCCTGTAAGTATCTTAGCCGACAATTTTTGTATATTTATTATCTTCGCTTATTTTCTACATTTTATTTAATTGAGTTAAATCAACTTCATTGAAATTTTGAAATGAAATAAAGACCTTACAAGGGCTCTGTCTGCTTCATATCCACTAAAAGATGTCTGATATACAGTATACAGACGTATTGTAAAAGATTTAATTTACGGTGAAGAATAATTAGCTGTTAATCTGTAATTATTAGGTGTTAAGTAGTTAAAGTAAGACCGAACAACACAATTAGTTCCTTTCACGAAAGAGCCACTTTTTTGAAGAAAGTGTTTTTATTTTTGGTTACCAAAATAAAAGTGGATATTTTTAACCTAAAAGACACTGCGACTAATTATTAGTTCACATAACTCCAAGTTTAGGGATAGCTGAAAAAAACAACAACAAAAACTAACGCAGTAGCTTATTTGAATATTATTTTTGTGACATTACAATTTTTATTCAGATTAGTTTTTTTCCATTGTTTAACAGTTTGCATACAGGGTGTTCGAAACGTCTGGAGCCAGTAATTTTTCAGGTTTTCTTAAGTTCAGATATGTGACTAATTATAGTGCTATCAAAGCATAAGAATGTAAAGTTAATCCTGCTGTTAATTAGTTCAAACATGCTTCGAACTATAAGGATAGCATGTAGAACACGTTCTGTAAAATTCATCGAAAATTTCAGACGTTTCGGACTCCTTGTATAATTAGTTCATGCTGTAACGTTACGCTCTTTTTTTACATAAGATGATGCCTGAAAATTAGTATTTGGATATAAAGTTGAAAGTTACTGAGAATCGTTACTTTTGTTTAGTTTAGAAGAACAACGTAGGCTTAAATAAATCTTCATTTATTCTAGAGAAGAGACTGCTTATTTCAGGGGTCCTCAACGTTTCTTACGCTGCAAGCTACTTTCAAAACCGAAAACACGAGAAAAGCCACATTGTTAGCTCGTTGGATTCGTGATCACACTGCAAGTAGATTTTGTTTTTGTGTATGCTCAAAGCTATCCATGCACGTGACTAGAAAACTCGAGCTCGTAGCATCATAACTATTAGTTTGGGGTGAAGTATGATTTAATTTTGTTTGTTTGTTTATGTTGTGGGATTTTACTATTTGAAGGCTGCCGGCACTAACTGTTCTTAGTTTTGAAATGACTGACTACAAGAAAGCAACTAGTGAACATCTTTATGACGGGATACTTTTTATCAAAGACTTGTGAAATTGATCGAAAAAGTATAACGCTCCAACGGCTGAAAGAGTGAGCATGTTTATATTTTTTTTTCAACTGTTTCGCTGTTGCGAATCGTTTGCAACAACATTTTGGGCATCTTGTTACCGCGAGCTCAACGTTGGGGATCTCTGGTTTATTTAAGGTTTATTTATTTTAGAAATTGAACAGGACTTATCAAACATTCAATTAGTTTTAACTTCTAATCCTTTTAAACTTGTAAACACAATCAAACAGATAGATAAAGAGACACCATGTATTTCAAAACTCTTGACCACTCATATTATGATATTCAGTCCACGATAATGAACGTGAAATTTAAATTAACCACTTTCAAGTTTGTACAGTAAAAATAATTATACTTGTTTGTGCGTGATAATAAAGTATTGTAGTTTCTATATGTTCATAATTTTAAGCTTACAATGTGTTCATGTAACGATAATTTTCACTTCGTTACAAACATGGGAGAAAATAATGTAATTCACCATGTTCTCTTTTGTTGTTATATATTTACACTATTGTATAAAAAATTGCAAAGTCGATTCATAATCAACAGGTTATTGGAATACCTTCATGGTGCCCTCCAGTGGCACAGGGATGCCTAAGAACCTACACCGTTAGAAACAGGGTTTTGATACCTATGGTGAGCAAAGCACAGATAGTCCATTATGTAGCTTTGTGCTTAACTACAAATAAACAAACAGTTCAAGATCAAACAGCTTGCCAGCTAATAAACGGGTACAGTTTTCTTTTTTTTATGATGGCTCACTAAATTCTAAACATAATAAAATATGTTATATTAAATTTTCAAAGCACGCACAACGCTAATTTACAAAGTAGATCTCAACACCAAACTTTAACGACAAACCTTTCACTGAAATGTTATAATTTTATGTTTTACTGTATTCAGGAAGCAGCAATTTTTTAAAAGAAACTTTGAACATAAGTTTTTCAGGCGCCTTGAAGTTTAAAACTTTTTAATGATAAATCAGATTTTAGGGTTGTTGTGCTTGTTTTTTGTTTTACAATTAAGCACAAAGCTACACAATGGATCATCTGTTTTTTTGTCCACCACTGGTATCGAAACCCAGTTACTAGTGGTGTGAATCTGTATACATGCAGCTGTGCCAACTGGGGCACTAATGCACCAAGTTTTTCTCGCCTTTGTTGTATCTTAACCTAAATATGATCAGAGAACAATATATGTCTTTATAGGTCAAAATTTTAAAATTCGTATTGTTAACATACGATGATCAAGAGAATTGTTAAGATGAAATGCTGAAATGTCATGTTGAAAGTAACTTAGTATGATCAAAATGTTGTGCTTATTATGCTAAAATTCAAGATGTGATCATCTGATGAACTTGATTTCGATGGTCTTTTGTACTGTTTTGTTCTTAACATGAAACAAGTAAACAAAATAAAATAAACAATGAAATATATATTAATATATACAGATACGTTTTCCAATAAAATATTTTGAGCATTTTCTTTGCTTTTGTTTGTATTATAATGATGTAAGGATAGCAAATAGGACACTTCATCGCCTTCTGTACATTTGAGCTATTAGAACGATAGAATACGTTCAGTGTTTTATTAAAATGTTCATTTTGTTTCCATTGTGAAAAAGCTATTAATCTACAGTCAAGAGCCAAGAAACGTTTAATCTAGCAGAAAGTACTAAGAAGAGAGGTCTGGTGTTACAAAGTTACAATCTCCGCAAAAATAAACCAGAAAAAAAGGCAAAAAATTAATTAAATTTTTTTCTTTGTATTTGTAACGTTCTTTAAACTATTTGTTTGGATAAGGGGGTTGTACTCGTAATATGAGGGTCGCGGGTTCGAATCCCCGTTGCACCAAACAAGCTCGTCCTTTCAGCCGTGGGGGCGTTATAATGTGACGGTCAATCTCACTATTCGTTGGTAAAAGAGTAGCCCAAGAGTTGGTGGTGGGTGGTGATGACTAGCTGCCTTCCCTCTGGTCTTACACTGCTAAATTAGAGACGGCTAGCGCAGATAGCCCTCGTGTAGCTTTGCGCGAAGTTCAAAACAAACAAAACAAATTAATTGTTACCATAATGGTATCAGCTTGTGACGTACGTTTACTTTATTTAAGATAATTAACTGTACGGAAATAAGTATTCAAACAAAAGTAAGCGTATAAAAATGTAAACAAATGCCAATCCGTTCATGATTACCAGAGTTTGTAGTTAGTTTGAAGACCCTGTCATTAAAAACCACTATGTCATTAAGGTTTCTATGCAAGTCTCCTGTATTAATTTTATTATTAAATAAAGAAAAGGAAAATTAAACTTCAGTACCAGATGTAGCATTAACGATCGCTTGCTATCGTCTATATAATAATGGCTTTAAATTAACAAGTTCATAAATCCATCAGATTAATGGCGATGTAACCACAGCAAGGCAGAACAAAGGAACAAAAGCTTCTAGCGCGCTTAGATCTCATTATAGAAAGGATGGAAACGTCAACTCTCTCATAATGTAGCTTTTTTTTTGTTTTGTATTAACAGCTAATGACGACAGACTGTAACGTTTGAGAGGAAACAACTTATGTGTAACAGAAAGTTCCATATTGTTTATTTTTCAGCTTGAAAATTATTGAAAGTTTCGTGAATACTTTCGCGATATTTCCTGTTTTACATCTGTATCGTTAAGTAGAATGGGGCTAATTCTTCCACATCATTACATAATGTAAACTTCAACACTATGGTTATGATTCGCTAATCCATGTTGACAACTGAATGACCGGGGTGAGAATACTTATCATACTTTAGACTTCCAATGTACCAAGGAAAATGTAATAAGGATTCTGTTTGAATGAACATACCGATCAATTTAAGGTCTGAAATAACTGTCAGCGTACGTCATATTGTGTCTTAATTATATAGAAAAAGTAAGGAGGTAGCATATGGTACTTGTATATGCTGAAAGAAATCAGTTTAATAGCACTCTACAAATAAACCTTGATAAAGATAGTTTTTAACACTGTGTATTGAGTTGTGTTATTGTGTCACGACCCAAAAAGCGCAGAGAATTATCAGTAGAGCAGTGAGTTTGCTTAAAAGCTTTACGTGTTGCTGGTTGAACTCTCCAACAAATTGCTGCAGTATTAAAATGTTTACCAAACACTGTCAAGTACACTCTAGACCGTGAGACCTAGACAGGTAAATTTGAAAATAGGAAAGAAAGACGTAGAACATCTAAATTCAATGATATTCATGTCAACTATCTTTGTTTATGCAGCTTTGGGGACAGAAGGAAGACTGTCACTGATCACAAGCACGAGATAACCAACCATGTACCAAATGACTGATAATTTACCAGATTTACCGTATCAACAACACTCATCGAAGTTGTATGTCTGGCGAAAGAAAGATAAAATATACTTATCTAAATGCGTTACCTACTGTAAACATGGGGAAGGCAGTGTGATGGTTTGGAGTGATTTTCTTCTGAGGTGCGAGGAGACATTCACAAAATAGATGAAAGAATGAACCAACATAAATTCCACCAGATACTTATCCATTATGGTATACCCAGGGATTTGTGTATTAATGGTTAAGGATTCTGCAACCAAAAAGCTTTTGACCTTAGACAATCATACAACCTATGAAGAAATTACTTAAGTAAGAAAGAAGCTGCTGGAGTCTTTCAAATGATACAATAGTCCCCATAGAACCATGATCTCAATCCTATTGAACAGATCTGAGACTTGAATGATCAAGAACTAGACAAATCAAAAGTTACTTTCAAAGAAACTTCATGGGAGTTTGTTACCGACATTTGGAGTAAAGCCCCAAAGGACACTCTAATTAAATATATTGTATCGATGCCTGAAAGATTGTTGGCAGTTATTATAGCCAAAGGGGACACATAAAATATAACAATACTAACTGTTTGTTGAACTCGAGCACTTCCACCGAGTTTCTTTTGTATATATGAAGATTAATAAAATTTTGATATTTCACTTGTGATTTGTCTTTGTCATAACACTTTTGTACAGTACTGTATATACATGTGAATGATCATTTAATTTATTTAACATGTTTCTTGACAGTATCCAAAACGTAAAATGAAAACTAGGTCATTGATCATGGTAGTGTTTCAGGTAGCACGATGATAAAACGAGGAACAAGTAATGGTTCAAAACTTGCGGTGACCTTTAAAACGATTTTATATATATTTAAAAAGAAGATATGAAGACCGGTTTTAAAATGCTAAAACATACGTATATTGGACTATTTATAGCTTAAATAGAAGTGTGTCGTACCTCTGCAGAGTTACAAGGAGGTTAACTACTTTAACCCAAAGTGTAAAGTGATGTCGTATTCTCTGGATTTACTGAAGTACGATAGATATGAGGATAGTAATTGGAAATAACGGACGGAATCAATAGTATAATAATCAAGGAGCTAGAAATGAAAATAATACTTGAGTGAGTTGAAGAAAAGAGACCGAATAAATCTCTAAAGAAAGGAAAATAAATAATTATATAACTTAACGACAAGTCAAAAGAGAATCAGATGTCGAAAAGTACTTCTATGTAGCTCATACAGAAAGAGGGAAAGCGACGTTGAAATTTTCTATCTGTTCTCGAGACGCGTTTTTATATCCTTCTTCCTAGGCTGTGTGAGCGTGACATTATGTACACAAAACAATAACACTACATATCTTATAACATAAACTTTGCCAACGTACCAAATTAAAGTAGGGGAAGTTTAACCTCCAGATATTTCTTAAGTTAAGCGGAGCAATGCTACTGGAGAACACAGATATAATTTCCAAAATAAATCTTAACGAGCATAATCCATGAAAAATCATCTGAAATACTTACACGAGGCACAAGACATGTGTGTATCTAGCATAAGATAGAATGTCAGTATTGTACGAGGCAGACTTTCTGTATTAAAACAATGTAAGTGCTGTAAAAGTTAACATTTTGCAGCGAATATGGAAATGAAATACCGGAATTTTTCAAATACCGCATTTTCTCTCCCTTCTTTTCAGACCGTTCTTAGCAATCTCTACAACAAATCTTAAATTGAATAAACAAAATATAGATTAATTATGTTAAAGTAATCCTTTATTTCTTACCTCATACAGAATACTTACACAGCTCTATATGTAGGTAGTATTTATTGGAAAGGAAGCTTATTAACACTGAAATTTCAGGCTAAAATAATATAACAAAATTGTGGTGCAAAAGTGGCATTAAATTCCACAGAAAAAAAGATAATACAGTTAAATAATTTTACAAATGAACCTTCTAATAATGATTAAATAACAATTTACGGTTTTATATTCATAAGATAATGAAACATCAATAACCCTTTAACTAAATGAAATAGATATAATGTAGAACACAAGAACCTCAATGATATAATTCGCATACCTTAATATTTGCATCACAGAAATACAATTGTTTCATAAAAAAACCATTAATAGTGATTCAGAATAATACTATTTATCATAAAAACATGTAATTAAATCAAGTTACAACATTAAATGTAGTACAATACCAATCAATAAGAATGAAACCATTTAAAATTATTATAGGTACAAAACTACAAGAGAAATGCAATGCAGAATTGGAAACCTTGATATACAAATGCACGCATGCCCTATACTAAGAATTATAAGTAGAAAAATAAAAAAAAACTTATTAAGATAAAAAATATTTTATACGCGTTTATTGAAAAAAAGAACAAACCTTCACTATGTAACCAACATAATTGTTTACAATATAGAACACAACAGACATACGTATTGACCTATTGATCTTTCCCTCACCATGAACTGGCCTGTGATCAGTCAGGAATAGTCATACTGGCTGTGAACCCACAGGCTGGGCTTCAGTGTAGTTGCTATAATTGAAATTGATATCGATAGATCCTCGGTCAACTGCTCGCTCATGGTGTAGTCTTTCATACGAAAATATTGGTATTTTATGGTATTGGTTTGACCAGTGTGTATCTGTTTCTCCTCTACTGCATCACTACCAAATAACTACATCCATGACAGCTACTTTTTACCTGCATAGAAGACTTCCACCAGTGTTTGGTTGTCATGAAATCCGAGGATTACTCTGGAGGAGAAATAAATGAAACTTTTCAACTTTTGATTTCTTTACATGAGATTTCATTAGCACAGAATATTTTCCTAAGATCCTGTGTGCCTCTGATACTCCTTTATATGCGACACATTGTCTGCCAGGTGACACATCGTGTCACCAGAAGGATTCTGCTAACTACTTGTGGTTCTGAGAGTCAACATGAATATTCAATTTTTTTCTCCAATGTTCATAAAATTTTTGAACATGTGTTTATCGTCTGAATTTTTTTTTCCAAAAGCTCTAAACATTTCTCAAAGTGACTACAAAGGAATACTGCAGGTACGTTACATCACTCTACCCAAGATCATACATTTAGTGTTCACACAACTATGTATTATAAATACTATATATTAGTAAATACGTAGTACTATTTTCAGTGTGTTACGAAAAAGAAATGCTAGAAATTTTAAAGGAAAAACAATATACATGTGTAATATCAACTTAAATTGATGTGGCTCATAAACAACTTTTAAAGTTTTCATTTCTATAAATGATTTATGATTTCACGCGCTCATGAATATTTCACATCAGTACAGCTAAAAATAACCAAAACTATTCCTCACGAATATTACATGAATAATTAAAACTATGCTTTTATTTACATATGTTTTGAGCTGATTCGTTAATTTTATTCGTTTATTTCTCTCCAGAATTATTAATCCTAAGTGTAGAAACGTTAGCTGAAAACTCGCCTACGATATTATAGGCAAAAGTTAGATGAACTGCGAGTTTTTAATCAATATTTCTACAGGTAGAATTAATATTTATGCTGTCCATTATAGCACATATCAATAGAAACTGAGATCAAAATGGGCTAAATATAATATTCACCCGCCATTCAGAATCATAAATCTAGTTGTTGTTCTGGTGTCCTCATATAGAAGTCAGAGGCTTATCCTGACTATGTTTTGGTGAGTAAAATTTCATCACTCACAAGATTTTGAAGTATTTTTGAAAATATGATGATGTTATAGGTGTTATACATAGTAACACCCTTAGCAAATATCAAAAGGCATTCAGGTCAATTGCAGCAGTCATTGCAATATTGTAGTGCACTAAAGCACTGAAATATCAGTCAACATTACACTGAGATACATTAGGGTTTATTTCTCGCAGAGTGCTATATATTATTTATGCACCACGAAATCAACTGACTACAGCCACCAGAGCTATTTTTCATATACACACAAGCCTTTAACACAAGTCAGAACAACTAACTGTGGTCTCTCTCACTGCATATACATGCATATTTTAGTAATCTCAAGTATCAATCACAGTATGTTTCTTCGCATTACTTCTAACAGCATCAGAACAAAACGCTACATTCAACATCACAACATAATATATATTATATTCTCAAGAAGGCTGATATGGTTTTTTAAAACTTTAATTAAAATAAGGTACAGAAGTATTAAAAGTTTTAATAACTCGTACCAGTCGTCTTAAAAATAGAGTTTATAGATTGGATTTCATAGTAATGAAATCAGTCATTAGGAAGTTGATGTATGCATACAATTTTTTCCTTTGAAACTTAGAACTTTCATAGCATAATTAAGCTATATATTGAAACTAACGTAGTATTATTATTTATCCCTTTTTACAGTAATTTAGAGTTTTAATTTATAAACATAATTGCTAGTGTACCGTTAACAACAAAGTGTTTATTAAGTCAAATGCTAGAGTGACATGTTTGCTTATTTCTCATATTCGAGAAAGTTCTCTCTGATGCTTATATCTGATATCCAATAAATATACGTCCACTGTGTAAGCACGCACTTGTGATGTCTGTTTCATCATTCGTTGTACACTTACTACATCCGATGTTTGAGGAAAATAACTATAGTGTCTAAACACCTATCTCTGATGTTCATGTTACCAATATCTGGTACTTTTAAAGCACGGTAATGATGTCTACTAAATAATTAATTGATTGGTTATTTCAGTTATCTATGATTCAACGAATAATTACAATAATTACCTACGAAAATATTTAAATTTTGGTAAATTTAATTTTTCATGATAGATTTAATAATTATTCTCCCCACCCTTATTTCATAAGTAAAGTAAAATTAGTTAAACTAGAATACACTAATATCATATCAAGTTAAAACAACTACGTTCAGAAAAGGTACCTCCTGAAATGACATAGTTTATACAAGCCAAGTCTCGAATACATATTAAACTCCTTTAGATCTATATATGTAAAAACGGCTCGTTTGGGTTGAGAAAATTTCGTGAAATAACGAAAATTATAGGAATTGAGAATCTGATAAGACTAGTTTTCAAAACTTTCACCAAATTTTCATCACAATGGTTAGTTTTCTCTGTGAGACGAGCGTTGACAGGAGTTAACGTGCTGTGCTAAGATCTGCGAATTTACGTTCACTTGACGTTACGAAATAAACAATAGGCAACAGTAGATTAACCGTAGCTGCCTGTCTTCTCGACCATCAGTTAAAATTAGAAATGGCTAACACATATAACCTTAGACAGAGTTTGTATGAATGTCCGAAAACAAACAGAACGTTTCCCGTAATTTGAAAAACATTTTAAGCATAATCTATATAATATTATGTTTGTTTTCCAGTTTCGGAATTTGTATTAAAAGTTTTGTTTGTTTGAAGTTGAGCACTAAGCAAGATAATAGGCTATTTGTGCTGTGCTCACAACAGGTGCAAAACTTTTTGCCTTTGGTAGAGTTAATATGATGAACTGCTGATATTCCTTTGATAGATTTCAGGGATATCAAATAAAGTAGTCGTGGTGCTAGATGTCCTCATGTTACACATTCTTCATACATTTGTTTTACTCTGAATATTTTCAAGTTTCCAAAATTGTATCGATTATTTCTTCTGAAACAAAAGTCTGTGTTTTAATAAACTTGCTGTTTTGTTATTAATATCAACGAGGACTAGATTAGTCCTAGCTGATTTGCAGAATATTGTGAGAAATAAAACATGATTTTACTCAGAGTTAGATAACTTATTTTCTTATATATTTGGGAAATTGCAGAAAATATAATATTTGCTTCTTTTCTTAAAAGAGTAAACTTTGTGAAGGCAGTGCTCCATGTCAGTTTCCTTCTTTTTAGGCTACTATTTTGAGCAACATTTTCTCTTATTTAAAAGAATGGTGTCTTCCCATAGTAACTTTTCTGGTGTCAGGCTTATTTTTTGTTCCACGCTTCACATTTGAAATTATGTATGTAGTTAAACTGTATGATTACCTGCTTGTAAGCTACCTGCTTCGAACAAAACTGAAATTCAACTCGGTCATGACTATAATCTTCATACATTCTTATTTATAAAGACTAGAGTGCATTATTTCATTTGGGTACCATCACCGTTGACAATGTTCGGAATAATATCTCACATAGGATGGATTTGCGTAATTTAAATCAATGTTAGAAAAATGAAACAATGATGAGTTTTGCTCGTGCTGTTATTTCTTCATTAGGAAGGTCACAAATAGCGGCAAAAGCATGTGAATATTTATGTCAGACAACTTAAACATTATTAACAATATATTTTGTTTTTTATGACAATAACAGTTGGAGCAATCATATTTGGAGAAAACGTAGTGACCAAGAAATAACTTTCATTTACGAGATGTATCACAGATTACTATAAGCTACTGAACTGGTAAGATAAATAGAAAAAAAAATAACAAAAAAAAATGTTTTTCTACTTCTTCAATCTCTAGCCCCCCAATGGCATAGCGGCATGTCTGCGGACTTACAACGCGTGTCTCGATACTCTTGTAGGCAAAGAGCAAATAGTCCATTGCGTAATTTTTGCACTTAGCTTTAAATAAACAAACAAATCCTGAAACTCCACATATAAATAACACGTTTCACAGTACCCAGAATCTAACAACTTGTGAAACATACAGGAAGAGACTTAAGCTAATTCAAAAATAATGTGTGAGCCAGTAATGTAAAATTATATTAGTTCGAGTTTAAGTAAAATAAATATTAGTGTAATTCTAGGTTTATCACATTCGTATAAAATGCTTAGATACGAATACTTGTACGGGGTGTATACCCCGAATAAAGACATACAGTTTCTAAATTATTAAAAGCACGCGCGGCCATATTTTCGGATCACAATAATATACGGTTCTTGCACTCATTTTTATAGGAAATCAAATGAGCAAAAATCGTGAAAAATGCTAATATCTATATTCCAAGGTGTTCTTACAGTAGTAATTATATTATTTGATCAGCATATAATATTATCCGTAAGGTACGTCTTTAATATTTAAGAAGGAAACTAAATATACAGTTTTACAATTACTTGTAATTAATGTATATGATGTTTAAGTTGCCCTTCATACAACACAATTAACATATCTATACATATTTGAAGAATGAAGTTAATGGTTAAGATAAAAAGTAACTACCTGGAATTGTTCTTTCATTTGTCTTCGTCCAGGGATACGAATAAAAATTTGTTTCTTTTAAATTTCGCCAAAAGCTACTCGATAGATATCTACGTTAGTTGTCCCTAATTTAACAGAGTATGACTTGTTTCTGCCTCCCCACTGGCACAGCGGTATGTTTGTGAAATTACAAAGCTAAAAGCCGGGTTTCAGTACCGTGGTGAGTAAAGCACAGATAGCCCATTGTGTAGCTTTGTGCTTTATTCAAAACAATAACTATTGTTTCTTTAAACATTGATACTTTGTTCAGAAATAGTTATTTGTATCCGTAAGTTACTGAACTTGTAATATCGTACATAACAACAATGTTTAGTAATAAAACTGGCTTGTTTCAGTTTGAGTTTTAAGACGAAATATTAACTGATTATAAAATTAGATTTTTAATACACATAAAATCTTTGAAATATTATAGCATAACGCTTCACAAATCAGAATTTAATGGTATTTCAAAAAGAAATGTAGTAGTTTTAATTAGACCTCATTAACATTTGATCATTTTTAATTATTTTGATCCTCATTCCATTTTTTGTCTTTCATAACTTTTGGTACCGAAATGGATTTTATTTTGAGTCAGCAGAAGATATCTATCAACCTCGGTAATAAGAATAAAAAAATACAATGATTAATTGGAAATTTATTAATCGGGTTTCAAAATCTAATTCAGAATCTTATATCTTCCATATTAGAAGAATAAATTTTCACAAAATTAACTTTGTTAAGAGATCTAAGACCCGAAACAGTGTTCCAATTTGAGAGCCTATTTTTTGTACAATGGGTTTATTAAAGCTTCAGAGTCATCTGGTAATAAGTTCATAAGAATTGTGATGATAGAGCCTTAAAGGAATACCTCTTATAGATAAGCCGTTTTAAAATCTTTAATATCTAAAAGCCGATTTAAACACATTTAATGTATGACTACATCATAATCTTTTGATATTACTTATCTACAATAATATATCGTGATAATCTGGAGAAGTGTCGTGAACCAGATTAATATTGTATTTTAGGTTACTACTACATAATGAATATTTATCATGTTGTAGATAGATACTTTCTTGTGGATAACAATATTTATCTTTTAATATTCTTTGCTCTGGATATTTTTAATTTGAATGTGTAGTGCACTTTGCACTATTATCTTTTTCAGCTTGGTTACATAATCCAATCTATAGTTAATTAAATATTTTATTCTGAAGTTTTCGTTTCTGGCAATCTCTCATCATGCTGTTGAAGCTATACTGCACTTCGATTACCTATCCTAATATGGAAATATATCTATTATTGATTACCTAGTATTCTGTGGTTGCGTATCTAGTATAATATCACATCTCAGATACTTTTTTTGAAAACGAAATATACCACTTATTCTAAGAAACTATTGTCATCTGGTTACCTTCCTCGAGAAGGATCAATAACTAATCAAGTCTATTGTAAAGTATTTACTCGAGAAATGACTGTAGTCTAGAAACATAAGAAAGATTTGTTACCTTCACACAACATGATAAAATACTGTTAAGTCTACATACGTATTTCTTAATCCTCTTTCCTTTATTTTGTTCATCGTCGTATGGACAGAACAAGTAGAGGAAAAAGTCACGAAGTGACATATGATGTTTGTCAGAAAAAAAAAACAGCAAACAAAAACAATTTGTTACAGACGGTGTTTGATGTGAAAACAAAAGCTGTGTTGATATATGTGCCAAAATGATTGCTAGTGTTTTGGCCTTCGATTCCTTTCTTACAAAGTTCTCTGTTTGATGAACACCTACAGGGTGTAATAAAAAAACACAAGTGTCAAGCTGGAGAATTGAATTCTCAAGACTACATCAATTCAGTCTATAGGAAACAGCGTCAATTTCAAAACTTCTAGGCTTAAGTTAACAAGACCTTGGTAATCCAAATGTACATAAAGTTTATAGGAAAAAGGAAGAATTGATCTTCAACTTAAAAGCTTGTTCAAAAGTAAAGATGAAGTTTGAAAGCTTGAGTTGTCAAATAGAAATACAAACTTATGGAGACCATTTTAAAGAGGAACTTCAATGAAGAAATTACTCAGCACAATACTTGTTTATGTCATATTAATCTATAATATTAAGTAAGTATTCCATAGACATTCAAATTGAACAAACGCTATTATTATAGTTGTCTCTGGTGGCTTAGGGTAAACTTGTGGGCTTGTAGTGCTAAATATTGAGTTTATATACCTGCGAGTGACAAAGTACAGATAGCCCATTGTGTAACTTTGTGCATAATAACAGCAACAAAAACAACAAAAATCATTATTATTGTAAAAATTATCATATTTCTAAATAAGTTCTAACTTCAACATTACAATTAAACAATTGTAGTTTTGGCACATTACTGTAACTTGGTACAGGGTGGTATGTCCACTAAGTTTTCGATTTACATAAGTGCAGGTTTGTGAATGGGTTCATGAATTTCAGATTTTAGTATGTTTAATTCAATGTGCATCAAAATATAATTAACTGTAAGTAACTAAGATAAAACAAAATTTTAAGGATCTGCATCGTTTCGTTGATTATAAATAAAGGTACAGAAAATATTAACAGAATCTAGCATTTCTTACTGAATAAACTTAATTTAACGTTATAAATTAACTGTGGATAAAATCTCATGTTTATGATAGTCATTGTTTCAGAACTGTTTCGTTTGTAGCGTAGAAACAACTATGAAACTGAGACAAAACAGCAATATAAGACTTTTTCAAACATACTATTTTCATCAGGTAAACGTAATGTCTAAAAGATACAATTGATACAAGAATAGTACAATTACTTGGCGAAGAGAAGAGTGCTTGCTCGAAACGTCGTAATAAATTTAGTCTCTTTTACATTTTCACTAAACCTAGACTAGGGAAAGCAACTAGTCATCATCACCCACCGCCAACTCTTGAGGTACTCTTTTACAAACGAATAGTGGGATTGAACATAACATTATAAGGCCTCCACGGCTGAGAGATCGAGCTTGTTTGGTGCAACAGGGACTCGAACTCGCGATCCTGAGATTAAGAGTCGAACGTATTAACCCACCTGGCTATGCCGGGCCCAAAAATTGAATGAACCGACAAGTTTCAGGACTTTTTACTCAAGATATAGTTTTCTAACAATGATTGGAATTCATGATGACGAGAAACCCACTTGAAGTAAAAAATGTATTCTCAAGACAGCTAGTATGAATATTAAAATTTTAATTAAACTAAAGTACAGAACAACGTTTCTACCTTTTAGGTCATCTTTGTTGACCTGAAGATGACTTAAGAAGGACGAAACGTTGTTCTATGGTTTAATTTAATGAAAATTTTAATACCAAACCAACCGTCTTGAGAATGATTGGAATTTTATTTAGCATTATCAGCATGAATTTTTTTTTGTCTTTTTAGTTGTGTGTTGTGTATTGACAACAGCTAGAGGGCTGAGTAAGTTATAATGAAACAGATTTGAATACGCATATCAGCAAGCCACATGACAAATACAGCTATTAAATGTCTTCAGTATGGCATGTGTCAGAAGTATATTTTCACTGATAGATACACAAAATTCCACGTATCATGTTTGCTCCCTTTTTGACATATTTCTTCTGTTTAACATTTCTTGAATATTTTGATATATTACACTTCAATGTCTTTGTGTACACTGCTGGCCAAAATCGTAAGACCAATAAACATGAAGAAAAAATATGCATTTTGCGTTGTTATACTCAACCACGTATTTGAGTAGAGGTTTGAAAGATGAAAATAAGAAAAGGGAAAATAAAAATAAAAACCTTTTTTAGCATTTAATAGGGAAAATGGGAACACTACGAAATTAGCCTAAAAAAGGGTGGTGTTACCGAAAATTGATAGATTTTGGGAAGGGTATATGATAGTCCTTTCCGAAGAAAAATATACATACATTAAGATAAAAAGCATGAAAGTTTGGGAATATAGAATTTCCAAGACAGTGATATCAGTTTTACTTTATGACGTTGAAATACAAATGAATATGGATCAATTTGGTTAACCAGAAGAGTCTAGAGAGAGAAAATAATGATGTAACTCAACCGTAGTAAGGAAAATGCGGTATTTTTTTACATGTGAGAATATCATGAATGCAGAGATTAGTGGAAATGGTCGTCCATGTGATTGGACAAAAACAAAAGTACGTAACATAGTAAAGAAGGATCTTCGCATGGAAAAACGACACAAGTTACGTGTACACTAACTGATTCCATGACACATCTGTTGAACTGTCGCATAACTCTAAGTAGCTGAAGAATGAAGAAAAGATACTAATCACAAAACATCTTATCATGGAGAACTCATTATTTTTTGTATTGAGGAAAATGTATGGATAAACTAATATTTTTTTTTTGTTTTCCTCTATTCTGTAATTATGGAGTTTCATTAAATTCTGATGGTTTCAAGCATTAATTATGCAGTATGGAATAAAATCGTGCTTTTCCTATGATTGTTGTATTAAAATTGAGTACTTAAACGTTGTTTGGGAAAGATAATAAGAAAGATAAATATAAATTGGATTGAATTCTTCACTTCTAACGTACGAAACATCTGCTACGTTATATGAATCAACATCCAAATATTCTATTTACATACACAGTATTATTAAATGGAATTTTACATATAAGAGAAGGATGCATATTTTAAAGAGATAAACAATGCCCCCACCTCCAGTGGCACAGCTGTATGTCTGCAGACTTAGAACCTTAGAAATGTTGCCAATAAATGTAAAATTAAACTGCTTTTGTGTGTTACAATTTCATTTTAGTTCTTACACAATGTTACCAACTCTTGTTTTTTCTTTCCCGTAAAGTTTCAGCAAAACATAAGCTCTATTACCACAAATGATAAAACTCCTGTAATATTTTATTCACTAGGAACAGTTCGGCGGCCATAATGACAGCGCTTATTTCGACGAGTAAACAAAACCAGTATTTGGCTTCTGACAAGTTATGGTGAAGGTGCTGAAATACCTATCAAATCACCCTATGTTAAATTACTCAAAACAATTTGTAACCTTAAGTTAATTTTATCGAATTATGATGATAACAAAGCTTTGAAGCCAATAATTACCAGTTACACTATATTATCACCCAGTAACTATAAGCTTATTAGTATTAGTATTACATAAGTTGTGGGAAAAGGTTTGAAAAATCTGATAAAAGATGCTTTGCAAAGTCGTTCAAGAAAGTTTAGAATTTGTTTGATAGTCAAGATGGTTTCATGAAGGGAAACGCTTGCTTTACAAACCTTTTTACGTTATTTGAAAAAGTTACTGGTTAAGTAGATGAAAATAACTGTGTGGATTTGGTGTATCTGGTTTTTCAGATAGCATTTAATAATATTCTGATTAATATACTGTTAAAATCATTTCCATCCAACTTAGATTTATAATTCATATTATGATAACCTATATATATATATATTACTTTATATTTATTATAATTAAAATCCCATCTGTTATTTATTCATCCAAATCACTAAATGATCTAAATCCTTTTGTAAATAAACAGTATCGTCTTCACAGTTAACAACACTCAAGGCCTTAATATCATCTGCAAATATAATATGTTCCCAAAAATTTCTATTATCGTCAATAGGGCTGTAGTTATCCCGCCTATTTTCCTCTTAAAAGACACAGGTGCACTATTAAACCTTACCACTGAAAGGAGTGGGATTTCATAAGTTACATGTATGTGTGGGACGCTATATTTAACCACCTGATGATTTATGTAATGGATGTAGTTAAGAGTAGAATAACTACTCTGCTTTATTTACTTATTAAAATGTTCAGCTTTGTTCTGGCGACCACATTTACAACGCGTGTTCTGACGTATTCCTTTAGCGTTCTTTGCATAAAAGTGTGTGTCAATTTTAAGTCTATCGTTGAAATAGCTAGAAATATATGAGAGTTATAAAATAGCAATTTTTGAAAATTGTGATATCAAAAAGTGTAAAAATCCGCTGTGTTTATGATTTTGTTTTGTCTTTGTACATTTCTTGTGTGTACATGTATCTAAATTGTATTTGTATATCATACAAAACCTGTAATTATTTTCTTTTGCGCAATGTGTTTGCTGTAAACCGTTGAAAATAAATTAAGTTGTAATTGTGACTATTAAGGCCAATCGCCTTACATTTATATAACGGATAAGCTCGTTCTACGAAGCGTATTCGAACTTCACTTCAGGCTTAATGGTTGATTCTTATGTGCCTGTTAGAAATTGTGTTTAGATGTATCGATAGTGCATCATTTACAAGTCACAGAAAGGTAAAGAGTTAACTTAATGTGTTTATTTGGATGTTTATTTATGTAATTGAAATATCTGTTTTTGAAGTTAATGTTATAAATGTTGTAAATTTAAGTTCGTATAGAACAATGCACGTTAAACGTGGTTACTTTTCCACTCATATAAACGTTATGGTATCAATGCACCAAAATGAATGTTGAGTTTCATGTGAGCTAGCATTCTTACACCCAAGAACTGACTAACGCACACTGTTTCTTTTTAATTACGTAGATCTCTATTCTGGCAATCAACCATCTTAAAGTTTGTTGTTCTTCATAGATAAATTGAAACGTAAATTAGCATCTCTTTTGTTTCTATTCCTGCCAGTAAAATCCAACGAACAAGCAGAACCTGTCATTTTGGTACTGATGTGCAAAGTTGTTGCTTTTGTTATTGCAGTCACTCACTGGGTTCTTGGTCATATAATTGAGATCTGCCTTATTTTATTAGCAGACAGCATTTAAATGACGAACATTAAAAAAAGAATGGAAAAAATGATTGTAAACAAAGGTTGTGTAAAGGCCTTCCACTTATATTTTCTCAAAAATCAAGCTGTATTAGGCACCCATACATTGTAAAGATGTGTTTACGAATATAGATTACACCAAAACAGTGATTACCTCTTTAGCAGTACATTTTTTAGAAGGGCCAATATCATTGCAGTAGTAAAGTATTTATTATTACAAAAGGATGTATGTGTGATGTGTAAATAGATGGTAGCATTGTTAGAATATCAGTATATTTCTGACATGTTTATTTTGCTTAAAAGCCAACAGTGTTACCGTTAATATCTTCTTTCAATGCATACTCTACATGAATGGACACAGTCCACTATGTGAAGGTAGTATTGTAGATGGGAACATCTGCTTTCTGTTTGTTGTTTTTATCGCATCTGAACTAAGAAGGTATCACCTATTTTCGTACTTGAAGTCAGGCTGTTACTGAAATTTATATATCTACTTCATCACCTTGTATTTCTTTTTTTTTTGACAGTGGGATGTACATAGTGATTTATGCGGCTTTGATAAATGTTCTTAGAGATATTAGTTTCAGTAATTGCCATCAGAATCACTTGCTTGGCTCTCATTCTCTCACCTTAAGTTTAATTCTATCGTAGTCATCAATGTACTTTCTATTGCCAATTGTGAATGTCCTGACAAATTACATTGTTTATGTAGCTGTGCTCACTATCCCAAAACACTGACAGGTCTCCATCTTGGCCTTGTCAATGATGAGTTATTGACATATCAGGAGTCAATATTGCTCCGGAGAATACTTTAAGATAAGTTACATAAAAATGTTATTCTTAGTAACTTCATAGAATTTTTGTAAGAGTTGAGCCCAGACTCAGCTCACTAAAGAACTTATTGAATCAGGTTTACTTTCATCATCCCTTGAATAAAACATTCAAGGGTCAACTGGGTCATGATTGGGAGGATTAGTGAAAAGCACTTATCTCTTTTCCTATTGATTTTGTAGCCCAGTGGCCAAAACGTGACTTATGTACAGGGATTAATAGTCTTGGAGAGTATATCTCCACCTACTACCCTGAATGCATGGTCTTCAAAATACGGGTTGAAAGAGTTGTACTTTCATAATGTTTCTACATCAGTCTCCAGTATATCCATTGGGCTAGATTATATTCATTAAAAGATGCCTTTCCATCTCTATTCTGTTTCACTAGGTCATTTTCCGACTCATTTCAATCACGTCTTGCACGAAAACTCATTTATTGAATCCATCTATTTTCATTCGTTTGAAACGTTCAGGAAGGACACTAAAATTTATTGCAATATATATATTAATGTTACTTTGATTGGCCATGTAAAGTTTTGAAGAGGATGTTCAATACAACTCATATTTAGCTTTTTAGGTTGAATGACATTTCCTCTAACGCTCAGTGGGGTTTTTGCAGTCAAAGATCATCAATGGACCACCTCAATCGCCTTGGTATGTTCAACAGATAAGCCTTTCCCAAGAGGGATAATTTTGTTGCTGTATTGTTTAATATTAAGAAATTTTATGGAGATTCGGTATCTCATGGGTTAGATGGCTGTTTGCCAATTTTTTGTGCAATTTTTTTAAAGATAAGCTATATTAAGTACCAATATGATAAACTCTATCCAACTCATGTGCATAGGGACTTGGAGTACTCCAAGGTTCTATCTTTAAGTTTTAAGATTGACACTTTTAATAAAAACCTCCTCTAAAAGTCGCAAAAAGGCTTTGTGAAAGTAATTTTAAAATTTTCTCCAAGTTGTGGAATATAAAGAACATTGAATTACAGGTTTAAACTCCCAAAACAGGCTATGTGAGTACAGCTACAAATAGATTTAGGTTTCCCCATTATTGTACATTTTATCTGTAATCATGGATTGCATCATGATTTTATGCTCTATCTGGGAGATGCACAGACTCCTATGGTGGCAGATATTAAGTTCATTCTACATATATTTTATAATACTACGACTTCCTCTTAACATCTTGTAAGTGCATAATTTTTGGGAAGCAGATAGATATTCCATGATATTGGTTTATCGTGTATTTATTTGGTATAAGTTGGACTATGTATCTGAAGTATATACCTCAGTCGGAAAATGTTGGACCACATGTATGAATACAAACTTCGGGTTTTCATAATGGCTTACTTGCTTTCTTTCTCCTGTATATTATTTGAACACTGAGCCATAAGGACCTACAGTTTGCAGTCGATGTTTGCAACTTTCTTAGCAGTAGGGAGCAAACCTACAATTCATATTCTTTCCTGTTCACATAATCTTGTCTTAGGCTTTTGTGTTTACCGAAAATTGTATGTTGTATATAATTTCGCTTACCATGAGCCATACCAAAACTATGAAATATCATTTATACAGACATACTTAGATCATTTAAAGTCCTGGAGTTACAAGGTTAACCCTCATAATTTTCTCTGTCCTGTTGGAAACGTTGGCCTTCAGAAGAATGAGCTGGTATTTACTAGTATTGTGAAGCTTATGTTTACCTCATATCTTAAACCGAAGTCTGTTTTCAGGATGAAGTTTCATGACAGATGACAGAAAATGTGAGATGAGCAATAACTTAATAGGTTTTCTTTTTATTCTTATTATCAGTGATTGGATTATAGAGAGACAATTGTTATAATTAGCTATAATTTCGTTTAAGATTGTACTGTTGTAGAGGAATAACCTATTAATGTGTGAGTACTGCGATATTTAAGCTATTGTCGTCCACATTTTAGTTTTAAGCGATCATTTTACTATTCACTGGTAGCCCATATTACGTATATTTTAATTAGCAATGTCCCTTGATGACTAGGCAGTGTTATCAGAAATTGTAATATAATCCACACTGGAAATGTGGTTAGTCATTTACAGGTCATGGATTGTTAAACTCTTTTTAATTTAATTTTTATATTAAAAATATTCTATGTAATTTCGTTGTTTTATTTGTCAATTTTAACTAATTTTAATGTGTTAGTAGCCTTGTACCAAAAAAACTACAATGGTAACAGCAAGTTCAGATCTACTATAACAGAAAGAAGTTTTTTTGTATGTTTTTCCTCTGAATCCTCCTAAGCTTTTGTATTTAGATCTGTCAAATGTGGGGTGTGTGTGTTTTCTTATAGCAAAGCCACACTGGGCTATCTGATGAGTTTATCGAGGTGAGTCGAACCCCTGATCTTAGCGTTGTAAATCCGTAGACTTACCGCTGTACCAGCGGAAGACGCCGAATGTGGTTTAATCAGCTAAAAATGATTCGGGATGTGTGTCAAGAGGAAGTTAATTTCTTTTAAAATGCACAGGTTTCATAGCTCCACCAGGAGTTGATACTAGGGTTGTTGATGGAATTTCGCTAAGTTTTCTCTCTATAGCATGAAGTATACATACAGTCTATGTACTTCCAATCATAATTAAGGCAAAAAAAGAAACACATTTGCTATTTTTAACTACTTAAACATGAATTATACAATTACGTTTCATTTCGAAATTATATCACTCATTTGTTGGTTTTTTTGCATCTTATATATATACTTTCAAGATATACACATGTTAAGTGAGGTATTTTTCATTGTTTTTCGATAAAACATAATAAAATAGAAAATAAAGTGTTATTTAGATGTTCAGTTTCAGTAACCGTAAAAAATACTATTCTTATGTGCTTTAAATCTTCATTTTACTACTGGCATGTTTCTAAGGAAACAACAACTTATCTTTATATTAATAATTGTTAAAACTTTAGTTTTCAAATCTCATTCATAATTTGAAGGATTTTATATTTTTTGATACAAACAACTCGTAACAACACCTATAAACAGTGTGTAAAGAGGCGCATTGGTATTAAAAAACCACTCCAGGATACGTACTGCCTACACAATTAAAATTTAAGTTCAATTTCAAAGAATGCATTAAATGCACCGCTAACCGGGCAATTGCTCGGTAGGCAGGAATCAATATGCTTCTGAATGTGTGCTTTATTCTAAGACATTTACATAAACACATTATTTCTTCCTTTGCATTTTACACATCAGTCATAGTATGATCGTGTCGAAAAGTAACAAGAAAAGCTTACCAAGAACAGAAAGGACCAATGAAAGAAAAATGGCTGTGAGTGCACAAACAGTCACAACTCCTAGTAAAGATGTAGCATATAGATAACATGAACTAATGATCCTTCTATATTTAAAACCAATAAATGTATCATATGAATGATTTGTTAACTTTTATAAACACCTCACCATGCACAGAAAGAGTAGATACGCTATTTATATTTGTTCCTAGTACATTCCTTGCTTTCGTTGAATTTGCGTTACTAGATAGGTTTATAAATATTAACATGTAATACTGGGTGTTATATAATCAGAGCACAGGATTTCATGTTTGTTTAAAATTCACCATATTCTTTTAATTTATAGAATTTTATCTGTGTGTTTTAATAGTTCTTCCAAAATAATTTTGACACTACATCACAGCAAATCATATTTTAAGGTTGAACAAGAAATTTCAGTTTAAAGGTACTAAGTGAAGAACTGTTCTATCGAATAAAAACATAATTTAGATTCTTAGATTAAAAAGGGCGTTAACTTCCTACCTGCCTTATAGTTTATGAAGTACAACACGCCTTCTTAAATAATGGTTTTTACCTAAAACTTATTCGAGCACGAAATTTTCTCATCATTAATGTTCAGGTAACGCAAAAGAGCAAGAGCTGTGAACGAGAATACATGTATTTTCATGCACATGTTTTATGAACTGTATGAGATTGTACGAAAATATTTTTTTACGATGAATGAAATTCATTTTTAAAAGTTAGTTTAAGTTACGCAGGAAAGTTCTTTAACTAAGCACTATTTTGTTCTGTCCTTCTCGACATCACTGATTATTTGTTCTATCCTTTATAGCATCTGTGTGACACATGGTTAATAATCGGTCATTTGTAGAAATAATAATTTTTTGCTTGTTGTTAAGCAAAAAATAATCCCTGTCACATCAAACAAAGCCCGGCATGGCCAAGCGTGTTAAGGCGTGCGACTCGTAATTTGAGAGTCGCGGGTTCCCATCCCCGTCACGCCAAACATGCTCGCTATTTCAGCCGTGGGGGCGTTATAATGTGACGGTCAATCCTACTATTCGTTGGTAAAAGAGTAGCCCAAGAGCTGGCGGTGGGTGGTGATGACTAGCTGCCTTCCCTCTAGTCTTATACTGCTAAATTAGGGACGGCTAGTGCAGAGAGCTCTCGAGTAGCTTTGTGCGAAATTCAAAAACAAACAAACACATCAAACATGCTCGCTCTTTTAGCCATGGGGTGTTATATGTAACAGTCAATCCCACTAATCGTTGGTTAAAGGGTAGCCCAAGAGTTGGAGGCGGGTCTTAAACTGTTAAATTAGAGACGGCTAGCGCAGACAGTCGTTGGGAAGCTTTGCGCGAAATATAAAAAAACAAACAAACAATAAAAAGACTGCACAATATTTTTCCGTGCTCAGAAATCGAAGGTTTATCAAAACCTGAATTTTAATAAGTGTTATAGGCCCTCAGACTTACCGCTACGTTACTAGAATGTAGAAAAGATAGGGAAATACATTCTGTCTTCGATTCGGTAATGTCTTGAAATCGAGGGCATTCAAGGGGCGGTTCGTTCTACAAAATATGGAAAGGAAAATATGGATGTAAAATTAGTAACAAGGCGCATGATATTTCTACGCACGTGTATGTTTATGCATGCGGCTACAACACATACGTATTTAAATCAGCTTTCAAGACGTGCTGACTCAACTAAACTAGGGCCAAACATTACCAGTTTAGTGTGTTATTAAAATATGATTTATAACAAAATTAATTTGCAAGGAAACAAAATAGGATAACGAACTTTACCAAATAAAAGGTTAAATCACGACAACTTAACTTGTTGGTACTTAAAACTATTACAATATTTTCTGATGTATCAATAATTACAATATTCAGGTAAAACAATTACTGAATTATAAACTTTATTTTGAAATGTTATTAACTTAAATACTTTTTGACATTTTCTATGAGAAATGGTTATTTTTATTTTACAACTAACCATTTAGACCTACTTTCTTTGAATTTGGTCAGATTAAATAAAAGTTAAGCAAATTAGTGAAATAAAATGAGACACTAATAACCGAACATTTGCTTTTTGTAATTTCATTAGAGAACTTAATATGACGTTTGCCAACAAGATTGATACTCATAATTTTCTTTCTTAACACAAATATATTTTAGTATATAAGCCAAAATTTGTGATAACCGTTATTATAAATTGTATTGTTGGTCTAGAATTGAATATTTTTCGATGGTCCACGTCCACGACGAGCAAATTAATTTTGAGTTGATATTTTTACACCTCGTATAAGCTAGCTCGCTTGGTTGGACTTACGTCGCTGACTTTTTTACCGGTGAAAATATTTAATATAATCGAAGAAGTATTAACGCCTCCAGTTAGTTCACTGAAGTTGAACGGTTTGTAATGTTCGAAATTTATAAACGTTTGTGGTCAAATTCTGTAGTTTTCATAATAACAAGCATTAATCACAATTATAGCTTTCGAGGCTTATAGTATACTGATTACAGTTGACAAACAAATAATAATTGCCGTTCAGCACGTCGGTTTAACACATCAGTTATGCGAAATTCTCGAACGCTCAACACTCTTCGAAAACAAACTAGTGTTTTCGTAAAACAAATACTGCTGATTCTTGATCTCGATAATTTTCTACGAATTTAGAGAACAGGCGGGATTTGCGCAATGTACATTCAACAATATACGTCACATGCATAAAAACTATTCTGAAACAAACGTAGACATTAAAATAAATGTGTAATAGTAAATCTGTTACACATTATAGCGAGGTGTGTATTTATTTTGAGTGCGGGGACACAGATCGTCAGATAATCCAAATGATATTTTAGGTATTCTTTTAACTGCAATGTTTAACGAACTGCATTTAGGACTACCATACATGTTTATGAGATTTAGTGTTTTAACACACTTTTCTCAGATATAAGTTAATTATTATATACCTCAATTTTTCAGAGGATGTGAAGCATTACTGTTATCAGTTAAATCTTCAGCTTTCAGCACGAAGAATTCTCCAAACTATTTAATATTTTTTTTTTACGATTGTAAAAAAGTCATGTTATATTATTTGTTCAGACCAACAGCTATAATAGAAATATTGTAATAAAAAACAACAGGCTATAGCCTAAATCAGATTACGAATTGAGAGCTCTAACCACCTGGCTATGCTGGGCTAATTTATATATTGCCTTGCCAAAATATTCACCCATGCACCCCACTTTAAAGTTTCCACATTATATTGTACTCTGAGGTAGCAGTCATGAAACTTTCAAATAGGACTTTATATTTAGGATATATACAATCTACTCCAAAATAAGAGAGCTGAAAGACGCTGACATATGCAATATTTATAAATAAAATTTTAATATTCTCAATTGCATAAGTATTCAACCTCGTTAATAAGGCTACGCTAAATCGGTTCAGGCCTAGCGCGTAAGGCGTGCGACTCGTAATCCGAGGGTCGCGGGTTCGTGCCCGCGTCGCGCCAAACATGCTCGCCCTCCCAGCCGTGGGGGCGTTATTATGTTCGGTCAATCCCACTATTCGGTGGTAAATTAGTAGCCCAAGAGTTGGCGGTGGTTGGTGATGACTATCTGCCTTCCCTCTAGTCTTACACTGCTAAATTAGGGACGGCTCGGTGCAGTGGGCTAACAACCTACTCACTTAAATACCTGTTGAAGAATCCGCAACCGATTGCGGCCCTATGTTCCTTGATGGAATCGAGAGGTGAATGAATGAATGAATGACTGAAAATCGGTTCAGGTGCAAAATATTAGTTTGAAATGTCATAAAAAATTAGTGTCAAGTATCTGTCAGCGTGTAATCAAAGTGATTTATTTTGACGTCAGAGGAAATGCATCTGTTTAAATCACAACCCACGTAGTGATACAACAAACCAAACGTAAAGATCAAGGAGTTTGCCAAAAAGGGTCAGGGATAAAATAGTAGGGAAGCACAGAAAAGGAGAAAACATTATCCCTTTAAGTATGGCTTCACATCACCAGTCACTACCAAGCTCAGACCACCTTACCAAACTAAGCGACCGGAGAAAGAGGAAAATGGCTGGGAATGCCACTGCGAAGCCAAAGCGACTTTGAAAGATTTGAAAAGTTTCATGTCTGAGATGGGAATTGGTGTACATACATCGACAATATTCCGGTCTCTACACAAAGCTGGCCTGTACGGTCGAGTGAAGGGAAAAAAGCCATTACTGAAAATGAATTATCTTAAATATCGTATAGAGTTTGTGAAAAAATATGTTAATGATACTGTAGATATGCGGCAGAAGGTTTCGCTCTCAAACGAGAAATAACTGAGCTTTTTGGACTAAATTTAAATCGTTATGTCTGGCCCAACGCCATTTCAACTGTCAAGTATGGTGGCGGCAGCATCATGTTATGAGAATGTTTCTCATCAACAAGGACTGGGAAGCTTGCCAAGATTCACGGCAAGAAGGATGGTGAAAACTACAGGCGAAGATTAAAGAAAACCTACTGGAGTTAGCCAAGAATTTAAAACTGGATCGAAAACACAACATTTCAGTAGGACAATTACCTGAAGCACTAGCCCAAAACCATGCTAGAACAATTAAAAAAAACAATCGAAAGTGAATGGCATGGAATGGCTTAGTTAAAGTCATGACATGAATCCAATGGAAAATTTAGAGCAAGACTTGAAGATTACAGTCCATCAACAATGTATAACGGACTTGTCAGAATTAGAACAATTTTGCCAGGAAGAATGGAAAAAAATATCACGATATCGTTGTGCAAAGCTGGTGGAAACTTAACTTAAAAGACTCAAGTACTGAATTAGAATGATCAATACTTATGCAATCAGAATATTTCAATTTATAGATTTTCTTTGCAGGATTTTAATGATATTCAACCTTCTTCATGTATGACAATAAGTGTTAAGTTTGATCCTTAGAGTTTTAAATAAAAGTAAGTTCATTAAAAATTGTGTATATTATTTGTATTTCATCTAAATGTGACGTTATTGGTACGGGTGAACACTTTTAGAAGGCAGTGTAGTTTCTTGAAAGTTTTAATACACATGTTTGCATCTTTTAGCATATGCTGCTTGTGATGTTATAAAAGGTAGGGTTGATATATTAGTAGAATTAAACAATGGAAAGAAATGTATTAATATATTAAATTAATTTACTTATCAATACGAAAGGTTATTCCTTAATATATTGTGCGCTAATGTAGGAAGTATATATTATTTTTTTTAGCACACTTGATAGTATATGAGTGTTTGAATCCGATATTTATGTAACAATTCCTTAACGACGATGGAAGTTCATTTTTTTGCACTTGAAACAATTTACAAAACTAATACCTGAAAATGAATTAGTAATGACTAAAATACATATGATGAGGGAAAAGAGATTTGTTTCTCTGAGAAAGTTGCTGGGGGAATAAATATTAATATTATTTACAAATTCCACAGTAAAAAAATTGTGTGATAAACGTACTTATCACGAAATCGAGAACTTAGATTAGATTGACTATCCTGCAAAAAAAAACTTCATGAGAAGTGAATTCAAACGAAATTTAAAATAAAAGAAGTCCAAAAATCACATATGTGTTTCTAGGAAAATCTTTGAGCTTAACTTATTGTAAACCAAGCTTGTAAAGCGTAAGTGTTTTTGTTTGTTTGTAATTAAGCACAAAGCTACACAATGGGCTATCTGTGCTCTGTTTACCAAGGGTATCGATACTCAGTTGCTAGCGTTATAAGTCGAAAGACGTATCGCTGTGCCACTGGAGGGCAAAACGTGTCTGGTGTCAGGTATATGTATTCATAGAACGACATGTATTGTTCTGCTCGTAATACACACATGTGTATAAACAACAAACTTACTGTTATACATTAATTATATATGTGAAGCAAAAATTTGTTGTTGTTGTTTGAAATTAGTGTTTTCTGCATTATTTACTCAGAACATAAATTTTAATCATAAATGTAAGATTAGACAGATCAGTGTACTTGTGACAACGTTTTAAAAAGATAATTGTAAGCCTAAAATCTCTCATCCTAAACGTTTTGTCTCATAAATGACTAACGGCTGTTACCTGTCAAGTATGTTCAGTAGTTTGATGAATGTCGAGAAATATGGTTTAGCCCAAGAATTATTTTGTTAGTGAATTATAGCTTGCAACTATGAAAAAGAAGAAAAAATATTGGATGCAAGCAAAAGTACCCGTCCCCAGTGACAGAAAAAGTTTAAGTTAATATATCAATTTAATATATTTCATGGACTTTATAAAGGTTAATTCTGTTTTATTGTTTGTTTCACTAAGAATCGAAGCTCTGAGCTACTTATACCTCCCATCCTATACAGTGATATTTCAGTGATGCTAACAGCTACTCAACAATAACCTATTGTAAATCTATATTTTAGTTATTTAAGTTACGTTAAATTTTAAAGTGTGAATGATAGTGTGCTTAATTCGTAACATATTAGTGTATAATATTCTGCTTGTGAAATAAAATTTCGCATCAACATAATCCAAGTCTGTTCTACCGTTATTTCAATAGTTAATGTCGTCCTTTCCTTGTAGGCTTAGCTTTTCAAACAGACGACAGACAAAATTTCAAACAGACGTCACGGTTCGCATTATAATTAAGAATTTAAGTTATAATACTTGTTTAATTATAAGTAGTATAGATTTGAAAACTTCTATTATATTTTGTTTTCGCCTTATTCTATGACTTATTTTTCAGAATTACCACCTATTGTGTAAGAAAATATAAATCTGAATTTAATTCGTGTTAAAGTGTTCTTACGTTACATTATATTTCGATATAAATAAGTATTTGCAAGAACTTTTAAAGCAAGGATTATAGGGTGATATCAAAGCTTACAATATCTGTATGTAATACGTAAAAGGCTTGAGAATAAAGTGGAGTGAAAGATTCAACATTACTTCCAGAAAGAAAATATTATTAAAAACTCAAAAATTGAAAAATCTCATATAAGTTGAATCCTATATCTCTCAGACATATACTAGAATCCTGACCTCTATTTACAGTTAATCCGACATGAGAGTGCTGTTTGATAGAGTTTTATACATGTCTAAAGAAATGAAGTCAATGAGCAAAGGATATTTTGATAAGCTATAGAATTCTGTAGAAAAATACCTAACTAATGTTTTGTAACTTTTTATATTTTTATTGAATCTTTTTAGACAAAAATGTTTGTGAGGTGTTTATCTTTTGACCACCAAGCTTGTCAAGATATTTTAAAGTAATCTTTTTATCTAGTTTCATTATCTTACAATAGAACCTTTTTCTTAAAGTAATAAGAAAACACAAAGATCAACCAAAACCTTACTTAGATGACAACTAATACCCACTGATGTTTGTTAGATTAAAGATATTTAACTTCGTTGACATATCCTATATTTTAGTGACTTGTAATTATCGCTGATTGCAGGTAGCAATTATGTACAGTGAAGCAGGAATGCTCTTCAATTATTGGTTTTTACGTTATTATTAGACAGGGTATTAGAAAAATTACTGAATAAGCTATTAAGCATAAAGTACAAAAACAAAAACCTCATAAGATAAATGTTGAAAGATGAAACAAAAACAGAACCGAAAAATAAGCACAAAACTTAATGGAAACAGAAAGAGCAGAGAATATAATATAGTTTTATTCAGAAAAGAAAATTAAAGAGAATAAATGAATACTAAATATTAAGAACAACATAAAATAAGAATAGGTAGAACAGTAAATGACGCATACAAAAATTAATCTCAGAAGGAATACTAGTGGCATTAAGTAAATGTGAAAAAAGTCCGTTATAACGTAAAATCAAAGGAAAGAGTACCGTCTTTATTTACAATTTAAGTAAAAGACGATGACTTTAGAAGTTCGGGTTTTCTTAGAGCAAAGCCACATAGGGCTATCTGCTGATCTTTAGAAGTAAAAGACCTTTAGTAAATATCAGTTTAATCTAGTTTGTCTAATGTTTTCATGAGTTTATAAGAATTTAGTACGAAATGTGGTAGGTGTTCAAATGGAGTAAAATTGAACTTTTTCGTATAATACAATAAATAGTTCATATTTTCGAAATGTTATCATTACGTTATTGTTAACATTTATGTAATTTATCAGTTTTATTTTAAACCGTTCGAAAACATTTATTACAAGATCTAAAATAGTCAAAAATATGAACAAATAATCTCATAAGCAACCTTATGTTTATTACATGAAATTTCGAACTCAACAACTCTATTCTGATGCTGGGATGTATAGCCTTTACAGTTCAAATATTTCCTATGAAAACTGTTTGATAGCGTTTACCATTTAGCATACGTTGAGCATCTTCGAGTATAGGGTTTTGCTCAACGAAAAATGACTGTAATTAAAATATTTCCGCTACAAGTAGTAATCACAAAAGGTACAGACGTTTGAAAACGTATAACCATCCAGTAATTGAAGTCAACGTTAATTGAGAATTTGTTTTTCCTTTCGTGATCGATGAAAAATTTATAACTCTTTTGAGCTAAGACGAAGATTTCAGGTGTAATACATTGACGAAGAAGAGGAAAGGCTTACCATATAGGACTTAAAATACAACGGTAAAACCAAAGTATGTTTTAATTAAGAAAATACAGGCTTATGAAATGTAAAGTAAATGATATTCTATACTTATTGTTATGCAAAATATAACTCGGCTCATACATTTTTAAATTAAAATGTTATTTTTACAATGCAAAATAAATTATTATTGTTTGAGTACCGTGGTTATTAAAACAATGGACAACCATTTTTGAAAGCTTTAGCTGAATAATGTCATAACTTAATATGTAGAATGCTAAAACATCCGTAATTTGTGAAACAACTGAAACTTCTTTTGCTAAAAATTAGAGCTCGTTTCAATATACCTGACGTAACTTTATAAGAAAGTTCACACCCTTTGTAGCAAGGTTTTGTGTTATCAACCACTCGTTTTTGTATTTATTATAAGGGAATAAATCTGCAACATTTGAGTTCCCACCCAACAATTATAAATAAAGTACTTAAAATGAAATTCAAATTAAACTTCAAAACTTATTTTTGTTTTTATTGTTGAGCAGAAGTTAAAAATGGGTTGTATCTGCCCACTGCCGGTAACGAAACCTGGTTTCAAATGTTATAAGCCAACAGATTTGTCGCTGAAGGACCCGTCTTTCATACAAGGGTGAAATAGAATTCAGTCAGTAGTTCTCTTCAATTAGATCAGAAAAATAGCAGCTTTATTCAAGATACTAAGATAAATTTTACGTGGAAATGCTCTTTGAAATGGGTTTCTCGAGACAGAGTGTGTCGCTTTTCCCAAGAACAGCCGTCACAGAATTATTGATTTTTCATATATCCGCTTTTACATCTGGTAAATGTTTGCTAAGGTTCCACCTACAGCCAGTATTACGTTCAAGAATCAGCATTTGTCAATATATTCCCGAATTTAAAATGTATTCTAACCACTTTCACTGTTATGCCGTCCGTTTTTTAATAGTGTGACGTTTATTTCTTATTTAATTTGTTCTTTTACTACAAAATGATAATAATAATAAGAAGAAACTTTATAAAGTTCATATTAGTACTTGAGCGTATTTGTATATTTATGAAATAATTTTTTGATTAAAAAATATTATTTTACAGCCGAGTGACTACGGAGTTAGCCTGGCTAAGAATAACATATTTTATTAGTAGGTTTTCTTTGTTTTATTGCAAAGCTATACAATACACTATTTGTGTTCTACATGTCATGGGGATCTAACCGTGGATGCTGGCATTGTATATTCATAATCATAAAGCTCGCCCGCTGGAGAACTTATTAGTAAGATGTATAGCTGACGACATTATACTAAAATAATTACAATTAAGCAGTAAATAGTGTTTTAAAATTTCTTTTTTTACAAGGATGTACTTACATTTTTGTATCTATTTCCCATCAAGCAAGCTTCTTCTCGTGGGACAGCACCTAATTTACCAGCTTGCAACGTTGAAAACCGGAGTTCTATTCCACGCTGTGGACACAGAAGATAAGCTCAATATGACTTTGCTCTAAATCAAATAAACAAACCTAATTTCTATTTAGAATGCATTAAATTTATTAGTTCATTAGAACATGCTTGGAAAAGTCTTTAGTGCCACACATTAAAAACTCTTTTTCCTTTCATTGTTGTAACGAATTTTATCTCGTCTAACAAAGCAAAGAAATGCAACAACAGAATAATATTTTTTTTTTGTTTACCGAAAAGCTATACAATATACTTTTTTGCTCTGTGCGCCACGAGGAATTGATCTCCGGATAATGGCGTTACAAATCTGTAAAATTACCATTGACCCATTGGAAGGCTAAGAGTTTGGTTTGATTCACTTCAAAGCCAAACATTAGGTTATATAAGCTTTAATTACCACGGGGAATTGAACCATGGATTTGAGTGTTGAAAGTACATAAACCTATCGTTGACGAGCTAGGAGATAATGATATATGCTTAGTGTTTAGTTTGTAAGGAACTGAAGGGAAAGGTAGAGAAAGATAAGAATTACATTTAGTAGCCCATTGTCATGATATACAATCGAACGAGTGTCAAACAATCTGATATTAGCGGTATGATCACAGAGTGTGAAATCTGTGTTGAAGATAAATGGTCTGGTGAAAATTCTTTGTGTTTTCTGGTGGTAAAATTTGCTTGCCTCCTCTTTAAGTCCCACTTTCACCGATAAAATCTTTGTTACAAGTAAGTAATAAATCATTTCAACAGTTTTTAACAAAAATTAGAAGCATAACTGTTTTCAAATGACTTTGAGTTGGAGCTACAAAAAATTGGGAACAAGGCGACATGCCACTTTCAAAATGCAAGGCCAAGTCTATCATCCTTTTGGTTCAGTACGACCTCTTCCCAATACACTGCACAAATGTTTTTACAGAATTCTTTCAAAGGAAATTAAAATTGATAATAGACTGATTGCACCTTTCATGAGAAAACTCTTCAGAGAGGTTAAATAAAGAGAAAGAAATATACGAGGAACTGAAAAAAATTAGTCTCGCAAGAAGTTTCACACCAAAAGCTTGAAATCAGGTGTAGAAGAACTTTCATTTAAAAATTGTTATTCATGCTAATTAAAACAGACAAAATTGACAGTACTGATTGTTGGAGAGGAATATGGAAAGAGTTATTACAGTTGAGCAAACAGATGACAGATTAAAAAGAGTAAATGACACTAATAGAGCATACAGTTGTTTATATTTATGATTTTACATTTTAGCAAGTAATTTATGGTAACCAGAAAAAAATTACTGTGAACTATTTCTGAACATACAGGTTAATGTTTAGGGAAAATGCGCTTAATACTATTTTGTGGGCAAGGTATCTTTTTGACCAATATGCTGTTGATATCTATACAATCATTGAGTCAGAGAGATTATGTGTAATAGATAATCAAAAGATTCTGAGTGCAGAAATTAGATTTATGTACGAGATGCTGTGAGAGAAAATACATTCTAGGATGCCCTCCCACACACACACACTATCATGTATTAGGTAAAATGATTTGTTTGTTTCTGAATTTCACGCAAGGTTATACGTAGGCTATCTGCACTAGTCGTCCCTAATTTAGCAATGCAAGACTAGACGGAAGGTAACTAGTAGTCACAATTCACCGCCAACACTTGGGGTACTCTTTTACCAATGAATAGTGGGATTTACTGTCACGTTGTAACGTCCCAAAGCTAAAAAGGCGAGCATGTTTGGTGTGACGAGAATTCGAATCCGCGACCCTCAAAGTACACATTGAGTGCATTAACCACCTGGCTTTGCCTGAATAAATGTGCATCACATATATATAACATTTATCTTCATTCCCTATTGGACGGAATTTACAAATGAACTGTTATGTAATTAAAAATAAAACCATAATGCAGGTGTTTTTAAGTTAAATGTTGTGGAACATGTGGACTATATACATTACAAAGCACGAAATATTTGGTACTACACACTGTGAGACGTACACTATTGAATGATAAGGAAAGGACTTGCTCACATACTAATTTGGCTTAAAGAAAAAGAAATCTGACCCATTGAAATTGATTATATCTCTGTACATGTACCAAATTCTAATGAAGATCAAATTTTGTCTCAAATTGTAAAACAGGACTTGATTCTTGGTACATATTATTCATTAAACATAAATTTCCAGTTCATGAAGGAAGGAAAATGTAGCAAAATGATTCCAAAGTCTTTCTTTCCCTAAAGAAACGCAGACGTTGATGAAAATCCAATTTACAGTATGAAAAAACCAGATGATAGAGGCATAGGAATTTCAAAGAATATTAAAATTTATAATAAGTTGATTGCACCTTATATCCTTTCCTTATTTTTCCAAGATTTTCAATACTCACATCAAAGTTGAATTATGCAATTCAGTTAAAAGCATAAAATGTATTTAAATGCAGAGATGCAAACCATTACGATTTGAGCGTAACCATTACGATTTTGGTGTATACATTATGACTATACACTCATACAGACAAATATTAGTAATTTTTGCAATTCCCAAATTATTATATATTATATAGGCCTATACAATAAAGTGATAAAATGTTCCCCCATGGCTTGAAAAGGGTGAAAAGAAAATTTCTAGTGAGGTACAAATAAATTTTGATAATAAATATAAGACATCGACCAAATGGCTACTTGCGATAATCATGTTTGTGCTTGAAATAAAAAAAAAATATTTGTATCTCCGACATCTACCAATAGTTTGAGTGCGGTGCTTCTCCATACTGGGTACGTGGGAGAATCCATAGTTACATCATCAGTGCTTGTCAGCAAATCAGCGCTCGCGTAGATGGGTATTTCTCGTTTTCTAAGCGTCATAGAAACACCAATGCGATCGTTCACGAAATGGAAAAAAAGGGGCCACGTTCACCAGATTGTCTTGTTTCTGGCAAATCTAAAATGACTAAAACTGTGAATCAAAATTTTAGGAAAGAGTATAGTGCAAAATATCTGGTCATTGCATCAAAAGTCAGTGACAGTCATGCGTTTAGTACAGTTTGTCACATCGATTTTTCTGTGGCGCATGGCGGGATAAACGATTGCTCCAGACATACAAAATCGGCATCTCACCAACAAAGGCTGAGGCGAAGACAAAAACGATGCAGATAACGACATTTATGAGTAAGAATTCAGAATATGAAACCATAAATGCAGAAGTGATGTTCACGTAATTTGTCATTGCTCATAATTTACCCCTAGCTGTAGCCGATCATGCAGGACATCCACCCAGAAAAATGTTCCCAGACTCTGATATAGCAAACAAATATGGCTGTGCAAGAACCAAAACTACAGCCATTGTACAAATGGTGAGTTGTGGAGATGAAAAATGATTTCAAGCATACTTACTAACAGTGTTTACAGTTTAGCCACATACGGATCCATAGACATGAATGACTCAAAACTGTATCCAGTGGTTGTACGATATCATTACCCTTTGTTTGGAAAAAATGTTTGTTCTCTTTTGACAATGGTGGAATGGAAAGAAGCTTCAATGGGAGAGAATATTTTCAAGATTTTGGACCACGAACTGACAAAGAGGAAAATTCCATGGGAAAACTGTCTTAGATTTTCTTCAGACAGTGCCTCAGTTATGTCTGGTATAGATAAAAGTGTGATGGGACACATCTCAAGACGACAGCCTAGCATTTACTTCAGGAGCTATGCCTGTCACCTCATGAATAATGCTGCCCAGAAAGCTTCCAGAGAACTGCCCTGCCCAGTTTCTGATATATTGATAGATATCTACTATTTTCTGGACAAAAATGCTGGCAGAAAACAACATTTTAAAGAGTTTCAAGGATTGTATGACAAAAACAAGAAAAATTCTACAACTTGTTAACACAAGATGGCTATCACTTGGGGTATGCCTCAACAGAATATTGGACATGTGGAAGCCATTCAAGAAGTATTTTCACTGTGAAAAGGAAAAACTAGATTCAAAAGGATCTAAAAGTGCAGCTCAGTCAGGCAACAAGACTTTAACAGTCAGGATATCTTCTCAGCCACACAGGAACATAGTCAAGACATCCTCTCAGCCACACGAAAACACAAGACAACAGTCTCCAAAAGTAGACAAAGGAACATTTGATATAACTCAAAGATTGAACTAAAGAAGAGACAATCAATAAAAAAGAGAAGAAAACAAAAGCTAGCAAGGAAGTAATCAAGAAAAGTTATGCGTAAAGCAAGTTAGATAAGTTAACAGTTTTCTTGGACAACAAAATGAACTTATTATTTTGTCTTTTTATTCAGTCTGCAATTCCTCTATTTGAGCAAGCTAATTTCATATTGCAAAGAGAAGAACCTTGCATACACATTATGCATAGAACTCTGATTACAGAAGTTAAAAATATACTTGTTAGATACATCAAGCCATAATATCTTGAAGGCAGCATCACTGAACTTGACTACAACAATGAATCCTTACACAAATCTGATGAGGCAGTTTCTATTGGAAATGCTGCCAAGGAATACATTGTTAAATATGAAAAGGACCTGGACCTGATCAGCTTCTACACCAGTGTCAAGAAATACTATATTGCAGCTACAAATTACATGATGAAACATTTCCCTCTAAATGATGAACTTCTGATTCACGCAGAGTTGATCTAAAACTGAGAGTCAGCAAAGATTTCTCTTCTCTATGCTACTTCACAGACAGGTATCCTGTCCTTGTCAATACACATAAGCACGACACTACTGACAAGTTGGAAGAGCAGTATTTGAAATATCAAACTGATACTTTCTCAGAAACTGTCCTGCAGTTGAATGTTGACATATTTTGGGTTCAGCTCTCTACAGTTAAGGATGGAAATGACAACTAGAAGTATGACATTCTATATAGGGTTATGCTTGGAATTCTTACAATCTTCCATTCTAATGCTGACAGTGAAGGGATAATTAGTTTAGTGACTAAAAACAAAAGCAAGTTTAGACCAAACTTGAGCACCTCAGTTTTGAGCACTATTATAACACACAAGACAATGTTGTTATAACTCCCAACCATCCAGGGACATTCTCATGAAAACAAAGGCTGGAACAGCTGCAAAACTATTACAATAAATGTCATAAACATGATATAAACTAGTCCTTACACAAATGCTTTTTTCTGCTTACCGTTTGTGCATGTTCAATGTTGTTTTACCAGTATGTTTGTTACTCTGAACTAAATGAAATAATATTTTTAAATTTATTTATTAAATGCACAAAACACAGTCATAAATGAGCAATCTATAGCAGTAATAAATAGTAATAGTTATAATAATAATATAATAATAAACAGCTTAGAGGCATTGGTCAGGCCTAGTAGCTGCAAATGATAAAGGGCTCTGTCTACAATCGTAATTACAATCAGTCATTTGAAATAGTTGGCATCTCTGTATTTGTTAATAACGGTTGAGATATGGCTATTTTTGGTATTGAATGGGATGGTAATGTCGAAGATGGTTTACCAGTCTGGAAAATACACAAGTACGGATAAAGCAGTTTTGTGAATATTTGAATTTCCAATATAGTTGTGCTTTTACAATATCATTTATGGCTAGTGTTATTTAATGATAAAAATATTTTACAGAGAATCGAATAGCCACCTGAACTACACTTACTGTCTTTTGTGAACCCCAAAGGTACCAACATATATTTGCTAAATATATAAAAACTTGTGTTCAGAAGTACCATACCATCCAATATAAGCCCCAAAATGTAAAGTCGTCAGAGTTCTTTGCAATTTAAATATTTTGTTAATACATGGTAGTCAACAGAGCAATACACTTAAAGAAGCAGCTACCACAAATTAACCAAAAAGTATAGAATTTTATTTACAGTGATGTTACAAATGTGATATTTTAAATACTCTTCAATTGAAGAAAAATCATAATGGAAATATTTTCAAAGGAATGCTTCAGACAGATTTCCAATATTATGAAGTATCTACTGAACCCTTAATCATATTTGAAGACAGTTTTAAACCTTTGTGAATGATTACTGTTGTGGAGTAATTAGGAAAGTATCATACAACGTGTAAAATATTTTGAAATTTCTTACTGAAAATGAAAACGGACAAATTATCAATATTTTTCTTAAGCCTATCCTTAAGTGTTCAAAGTGATAAAGGTAGCATAATATTCTTTAACGCTCCAGGTGAAAAAATTGTCTCTAACTTGTTCCTTGCATACATTTAGGTCGGAAAAACAAATTGCTTTTATATCGTCAGGAATTGCAGCAACATTGAAGGAGGAAGTATAGCCCATATAGCTTTCAAGATACATCTTATTTTATCTCATGTTGAACAGCCTACTTATGGTACAAAGAAGGGGACAGCAAAGACATTGATGGTCAAAGTGTAAAATGATAATATGGAATACATGCACAAACTTCATAACTTGGTTAAGGATGCAAAAGAGCTAAAGAAAAAGGTATATCTTAATATTTATCAAAATTATCAGTTAAGATAGTTGAGTAAAAAATCAACTCTTTCACTTCAATCACACTGTTCATGACATCAATGATCAATTACTGTAAAATCTTCCTGGACAGGAATTCACCTACAGATCAATTAGCATTATTCCAGATATATATACGATACTTTAAATTACTCAACTGAATTTCTAAATTTTCTTGAACCAATAGGAATGGCAGAACATATTTTGAAGTTAAAGGTTCTTTCAGCAATAATGTTTAAAAAGTTTGATCTTACAAAATCAGGTAACAGCACAAGATAAGTTGAGACTTTATTGCCACGTGTTATCGAAGTAACAATTACAATTGTTTATACCAAAATTGAAGTTATTTTCATTCCAAGAACTGCTTTGCTACTAAAAGATTACCCATTTTAGTTTGGAAAGCTTCAATTCTTAGTTACAATTTTTTGACAATGTAAATTAACAAGGCACCAAGTAAAAGTTTAAAAGTTGTTGGATTGTTCCTAAAGTAGCTTTGCTTTTCATATAGCCATTTTTATATATGATGTTCAAGGGTTGGATTTCATCAAAAACCTCTAGAGACTGCTCATTTTAAAAGTGTGTAATTCTTTCTGCCTTAATTACGAGTAGCATATAGTAGTTATAAAATGTGGTAATTAATTTTCTTCTGATGTTAGCAGTGTTCCACAGTGTAATAGGGTAAAACATGAAATGTATTACACTCCTTACACAGTATTACAAAATACATTTAACAATCTATAACACTATTTTGACCATATATTATTTTAATTTGGTTATAACAAAAATAGTTATCAGTCTAATGTTTGGCTGATGTGAAACAAAAGTTATCTGTGTGATTATTATAACTTAAAGTAATTTAAAATGTTGCAGATTAAAAAGCCATAAATATATATATATATACCAATCAGAACCTATTCTAAAATACATTAGAAAATAATATTTAGTAAATACGTCATTAGCACTGGTTGCTAATTTTAATTATCTATTCTACATATAAATAAGCATTAAAATTTATTTCGTCACATGACTTTCCGTCACATCAATTAGTCTCGTATTCATTTCCAACAAATTAACGTTAAGAACTCCATGGTCTGGTGGTTTTGGTGCACGACTCGTAATCTGAGGGTCGTGGGTTCGAATCCTCATTAGATCAAACGAGCTTGCTCTTTTAGCTATGCACGCGTTATAATGTTACGGTGAATCCCACTATTCTTTGATAAAAGGATAGCCCAAGGGTTGGCGGCGGTGGAGATGACTAGCTGCCTTCCCTCTAGTTTTACACTGCTAAATTAGGGACGGTTAATGCAGATAGGCCTCGTGTAGCTTAACGCGAAATTCACGAAAAAAACAACCAAACATCAAAAACCAGCGGTAGAAAGATGAAGCAAACGCTTATAACCAAGACAGGCACAGCTTCTTCCAAGCAATAATAATGATTTATAGTCCTGACTCTCAAGATCATTGTAAACGCAGATGGTCTGACGCTCCTAAAATATAATAAAACCATCAAAGATAGATGGGAAGAACATTTCAAAACGATTCTGAACCATGAGAAAAGGTCATTTATTTTTCTTTCTTCAGATAAAAACAATGCAGTAAGAAGATAAAAAGATATTTCACTACGCTGAAATTCTGTTTCAGTTGTTACTTAGTGTGCTAAAATTTCACCACGTCTATGTTGCTTCAATTAAATAAATCAGTTATTAATATTTATATTACTGATCGTGACTTGACGCTTGTTAACGGTAGTTTTACCTAAAATATTGGTGACATATAATAACTACCATATGATAATTGTCCTCTGACGCAGTATTCAAAGGATCCCATCACGATTCACAATGCTCCAGTTTTATTGACCCAGCTTCTCCATTATCAACAGTTTCTTTTGTGGCCGTCCTAAGATTAATTTTCTACGTGAAAATAAAATTTCTAGGAAACCTGCCAGTGTTGTCTGAGCATGTATGTCAAGTTTGATTCCACTGGCGTGTGAGTCCAGAGAGGGGAGAAGGAATACAAAATCTGATGCCATATTCGAGTTGAGAGAATCTGAGAAAAACCTACATATAGATATTAATGATGCCGATGTAACCTTATGGGTTATTCCCCTTATAACTCCCTTAGTAGTGGGCTATGTCATATAGATAAGAACATATCTTGTCACTTTTGTCTAGCTAGCTGCAAACTGTAGGAGAGGTTCTCTGACAAATGAGAAACACAAAACACACAACGTGAATTCATCTAAGATAATATTAATGTCTTATGCAATTTGGAAAGTAAATTATGGTTTAAATAATGCTCTTGTTTAATTTAGCATGAAGTAGATAATCTCCTCAATAAATTTTAAATATACGGTATTGCCCCTAATTAACATACTCTGGAACGTTTCAAAGTACAAAGGGAGTGTTAATTAGAGACTAATTGGAGTATACGATAATACCTCTATCATAAAAAATATATTTATGAAAAGTAGGAACACTCATAGCCTGTTTATTTCTAACTTTGCTATAAGCATCACTATTCACTATTACATAGTAATCATTATTGGTAAATGTTAAAATATCCTGTGAAGCAGTTCCATCATATACCAGATAACCTCATTTGATCGACACCGCTGAAGCGTCTTTAAGGTGTTCTGCTACGGCGAAAGCTCATTTGTTGAATTTCGAGGCAAAGCTACACGAGAGCTACCTGCGTTAGTCGTCTCTAATTTAGAAGTGTAATAATAGAGGGACGACAGCTGGTCATTACCAGAAACAGCTAACTCTTAGACTACTTTTACCAATAAAGGGATAGGCCATCACGTAAAACGCCCCCACGGCTGAAAGGGCGAGCATGTTTGGTGTGACTGAGATTCGAACCCGCGACCCTCAGATTACGAGTCGAGCGCCCTAACCAACTGGCTATGCTGGGCCTCGCCTCGTTGGTAAAAGAGTAGTGCAGGACTTGGCTGTGGGTGGTGATGACTAGTTGCCTTCCCTCTAGTCTTCCACTGCTAAATTAGTAACGAATAGTGCAGACAGGCTTCATGTAGCTCTGCGCGGTATTAAAAACAAACAAATTCTGGTTTTAATTGGTATTCACTTCCTGAAGGTATATATAAAGTATATGTTGCCAATAATCTTTGTATTTTTTTTACTTATTTGTTTTAAAAGTTAAATACAGTCAACATACATTTTTTTATTTAACATTTGTGTATGCGCTCTGAGTAGAGTAATAAATAACATGAACCAACAAAGTGATACTGTTTGGAGCCATTTAAATTTCACTTTCGATTTCTGTATAATTATCTTTATTAAATATTGTTCTCAGTATCTTTCTAAAGCCATGTAGTGTTATATATCATAGACAATCAAAATTGGTTGTTCTATAAACACTCTTAAATTAAATATATGGAGATGAGTATGATGCTTGTATCAGTGATGTTGTCATCAAATATACTTCTAAGTGACGTAAAACATTGAAAGTTCATGGACATTGTTGAAAGGGCTCGATATATAAAAGTTCCAAATACATGGACTTTATTAGTTTTCTTTTCTGCAGTTAAATCACTAGATATATAGTTTAACCACAGAAGCCAGAGGCATGAATATGTAATTGTGTGACAAAAATATTGCCCAAAGCATGTATACTTCCTACGTCAGATTATGCGTTGTTAGTGACTTGATACATTATACTATATCATGATTTTATAACACTTTTTATCAAAATTGCTTACTGGAGATTCAAATGTAATTTTATCGGCAAAAAAAAAGCTCGTCTTTTTTAAAATGAAAACAAAGAATATTTTTAAGAAAACTTATCAATGCTATTTCTATACAAATCTTTCTATAAAGTTACATTTCACTATAACCGAAATAAGAGATAGTTTCTTTACAAGCTAGCTTTGTGTTTGATGTTTTGTTGAAAGTTAAATATATTGAAAATACATTTTGTTATTATAATTTAACGTGTGTATACGCGCTTGGAGAGGAATACTAAACAATCTAAACAAAGTGATTCTGTGAACAACATATCTTGCATCCTTTAAGTCTCACTTTCGATTTCCGCAACGTTTCTGTCTGCACTGGGATTTCTTCAGACGTGTGTCTAATACAATGTTTCGTACTTGCGTTCTATTGTTATTTACATTCATTTGAGTTAAGTTGTATGTGATGTTTGCCTAAAGTTAAAATTAACACAATAAAATAAGATAGAAGGGAGTATATTGTTATTTATTATGATTTATTCTTATAAGCAGCTATTTAGCGATGTTTGTAAAACACACTTTCATGCAAATGAAGTATTTTTGACTTTCCGTCTTTTTTTCATCAATAACATTACCGAATTTTTTATATATATTATTTTGCATAAAAATTCCTGATGTATGTTTCACGCTAACATCAACTTTTTTGTAAAAGTAAATACATTGTAATGACACTGAATATGTAAATAGCTGAGACATTAAACATAACAAGATATTCTCATATTTTTATTATATATTCAGTGCATGACATAGAGTTTATAATACTAATAGAAAATCAAAACTAAAGCATAGCAAGGTTAATGTAGAGAAAATAAATTTAAAGGTCAGAAATATAAGTTTTAATGATACAAAAATGTTAACAACTTCAATAAATAATGTTGAGTACGTTTTATTAGAAACATTATAAGTATGTAAATTAGTAAGTCAAGTGACAACCACGACCGATATAAAGTAGAGGTAGAACAGAATGTATAATAACTTTATTTTAACATTGTTTGGGTGTGCAGGTAGTATGATGTCGCAGAAAATTGATCGCTTTTCGGAAAAGTTTGTAACATTCTTTCAGATACAAAATATTCAAACACGAAAATGATTAAGATGTGTTCAGACTGGAGTTTAAAATCTCAAGGTGTGGATGTCTTTTGTGTTTATCATTTCAGAAGACAAAGGAATATGTTTGAACTTGTGGCACCGGAACTATGACGAACAAATTTACAGTGTTGTACTACAGCCACAGCGAGAAAAGTGCGGCGTCTTACAGCGGATAGGAATTCATGAACACAAAGATCAATGGCAAAATTCGTTCTTCCAGGAAACAGCATGCAAATTAATCAAGAAAGATCTCCGTCTGGAAAAATCAACAGAAGCCCATGCACGCTAGCTGATTTTAGTTGAACTGTCACATGCCTCGAGTATCTGGGGAATTAAACAAATGTACACACTATTCCACATGAACACATACCAGTAAATCACCTCTAGTTTTCTGTATTATTATACTGTTCAGAAGGGTGCCGGTAAAACACTTTTAATCATACACTAGCTTTATCCTGAGACAAATGCAAGGAGCAACTGCATTCTTTGGACATACATGTACAAAACATTGTAAATTCGATGAACATGAGCAATTTGTTTGGTAATTTTTTATGCATCTAGTAGACATAACGATTAGACATATTTTATTGATTACTATATTTGTGTTCTCAGAAACTACAGCAGGAAAATAACTTTAATTTATCTGGAAAGATTTAGTGAGCTTCAATCAGGCTCAATATTAGTATCAACATTTTGAAAAGTGAGTACTATTCGAAAAACTCTGACGACGAAACTTTAGAAGTTAGAAATATTCTGATAAAGGTCATCTAAGCTACCAATGTTTAACAATGTCCCACTTTGACTTCATCTTTATTATTGAAGAATGCACAAACTAACAAGTAAATGCGGAGAAGGAAACTTTTATTTAGACTGAATGATTCAGTGTGTTGAATGTGGCTACAAAAACCTTTAAATGAATATTGCTACACCTTTGTGCAAATTAATTGAAAGAAGACGGAAAATTACGATTTTTACAATTTTTTGCGTTTTATTTCTGAAAATCCAAAAATTACTCACAAATTAATACATGATATGACTGCCTTTATTTTTCAGAAGATCATTAATCCGCTTTGTCATCGAGTCCACGAGTTGACTGCAATCGTTACTAATTTTTGGATCGCGGTACCACACCTCAATTATAACCTCAATTAGCTTATCTTTCGTAGTACAGTCTTTTCCCCGAAGTCTTTCTTTACAAATTGCCCAAAGATTTTCAATAGGATTCAAGTCCGGAGCGTTTCTATGCCAGTCCAGCACCTTTACTGTAGTAATAAAATTCTTCACAAGTTTCGATGTGTGACACGGAGCCAGATCTTGCTAAAAAATGCCAGGTCCATCTAGAAATCTCTGTTTCAATTCTGGAACGACTCTTCTCTGCAAAACTTCGATGTACTGTGGTCCACGTATAATACCTTCTACGATATGTAACCCTCTGACGCCATAGTAGCTGAAAAAGTCCCAAAACATCTTCTTCAAGGGATGTTTTACGAACTGATTGATGTGAGATTCTTGAAGTTTCTCACCTGGAATTCTGCGAACATGCAGACTTCTTTGACCCTGTACAAAGAAATGAGTCTCGTTACTGAATAACATTTTCCTCCATTGTTCTTGCGTCCAGTTCTTGTGTTTCAGACCCCAATGATACCGTTTTTTTTTTTCATTGAGCTGGTAAGAAGATGTTTTTTGACTGGTCTCCTTGCCCTTCTAACGCCATTTCGAATGACGTAATATTCCTCAAAATTTTGTCATATATATGAAAAATAGATCGACCGTACTGTAAAACACAGCTAATGACGCCGTCTGTGTGAAAAAATGACTATTAAAGGAAATCAGCGGGTCCAGCTAGCCTATACCGGCCACCATGCTGAAAAATATTCTAAAATGACCATATGTTTCAATTAATTTGTACAAGGGTTTCGGTGTAATTACCACGAAATTATCATTGATACCGAGGGGAGTATATACGGAGATACAAGTATGTCTTAAGCAATACTTTCAGTATTATAACGTATTAAAATGATATTCATTGAATATTTGTTTATATTTTTGCAAACTATCTTCAATTTAAGAAAAAATAAAAATCACTAACACATGCATGTTTAAAGCACACTTCTCTCAGTTGAGAAGGAACTACGACAACATTTTAATCATTTATGCGTGAACGTATCATAATAATCCATGACGAACTTTGTAATCAAAACAAATAGCCTGTCACTGCTGGTGTCTAATACCGTTAAGTACATGCATGAATTGGTGAAATAAAGACTATTGAAAAGCAAATCAAATAATGTTGACGAAAAATTCACAGAAAGAAATACTGTAATACTGCTAAACAGAAATGTAAAGGCTATAAAAGAAAGAAGTGATAAAGGAAAACCAGACATATTTAAATCTTCACAGCATTTCAGTCCGAGATGTCTTTCGTCTTGTGACTTTAAACTTGTCAAAAATATTTGTTCATCATTTACAACATTTTTATATTATAAGAGTGATCACTGTTAACCTCACAGTTATCTTCTTTAATACTTACATTTATATCTATACTTGCATATATAGCTGTTTAAACAATTTTACGGTATGTTTCCTGTAACTTTGTTTTTAAATTTCGCACAAAGCTACACGTGGGCTACCTGCGCTAGCCGTCCCTAATTTAGTAGTGTAAGACTAGTAGAGGGAAGGCAGCTAGTCATTACCAGCTACCTTCAACTCTTGGGCTACTTTTTACCAACGAATAGTGGGATTGACTGTAATATTATGACGACCCCACGGTTGAAAGGGCTAGCATGTTTGATACTACGTGGATTCGAACCGGCGACCCTCAAATTACAAGTTGAAATATGTTAGTAAATATGTTTGTGTTTCGCTACAATGGGTGCATTTCGCGCTGTAGAGTACTAAGGTTTCATAAATAGCCGTGGGGAGTTTTTCCGCTCGATGTCTCCTTTTCTTCTTATTTTACTGAGTGCAAGAAAATATCACTATTCACATGAGAGCTTTAAAAACACTTATTTATTTCTATAAGAAGTGTCAAAGGGGAGATGTTCAGTTTTATTCATTTTATTCTACATGGTACAATAAAATCATGCATATATATAATATAGACGTGAAAAAAATGACACATACATACCTATATATATATTAACACTGAACAGTCAAGTAAAATAAAACAATCAAAAGGAAAGACTACGTTAAAAACAGTAAATCTAGACCTCTATATAATAATAATTTGTTATAAACAAAAACAAGCACCTCCAAAAAACAAACAAACAAACGCTGCACTAATCGAAAGGATCCCCAGGATAGAGGCAATAATGTGGGATATGAAATGTACCCTAGGTTTTGGAGGTGACTGAGAAATAAGACGTACATTGTAATGGGGATACACCGTTTATCAATCTCAACTTTTGTTCGTTAGTCTCTCAGGAATAATAAGATACTCAAAGGAATATAACTTAGGAGAGGGAGGCGTGGGTGCTCAAGGTCACAACGTATATGTATTGTTTTTTATAGCAAAGCCACGTCGGGTTATCTAGTGTGTCCACCTGTGGGGATAGAACCCCCTGATTTTAGCGTTGTAAATCCGTAGGGGACCAAGCCCACAGCGTCCCACATCTATTCACTGCCTGCAGACAGTTGTGGTTAGGTGACTGCTCTCCAGAATAAAGAAGAAGATAATGAAAAATATATAAACTGAACAACAACAAATATATACTCAGACGTTTCTTTCTCTACATGTTTTTCCGCTTGTACTCCTATTTTCGAAATATTTCTTTCAGACTTCGTGGAAAGTCTCGTTGTTTTAGTGAAAGGCCCTCTCAAAAACATATTTGTTTTTATTAAGTTTTTCTCAGACTGACTGGGGGCGTTATAATGTGACTGTCCATCCATTATTCGTTGATAAAAAAGTAGCCACAAAGTTGGCGATGACTGGCTGCCTTCCCTTTAGTCTTACGCTGCAAAATTGGATAGGGCTAGCGCAGGTAGCCCGAGTATAGCTTTGCGCGAAATTCAAAAAACAAACAGACAGACAATTAACATTTACTAAAACTATTAAAGAAAAAAATGTAAATAAGACCATTTTACAGACCAAGGAGGAAACATTAACTTGGTGACGTCTCCTTGTAACACTTAGCAAATAATAACTGTTAAAAATTAAGTACATTTATGGTGTTTTTTCTCCCTAGGTAAAAGCCTTTATTTTTACGTCGCTACATATGTTCTTTAAACTGATTCTCTTTTCCTGCTATAGTAATCCTTGCCAAAGTTGGTAACTCAGCTTTTCTTAAACTTCCTAAATTCAGAATGTTTCGTAATTAAAGTTCCATCCATTTCTGTTCATTGGTCTACTTCTTGCAGCTTTAACAAATTATGCTCTAAAGAATCATTGTTGAAAAAATGCGATGGTAATCAGGAATTTTGTCACATTACTGGTCGTCGGAAAAAAAAGTCATTTGTAAAGAGCCGTTTTTGTCCACTATTCCTCGAAACTTGAGCCGGTTTGATCCTCTACGAGGACAAGAAGTCTTTTCATGTTGGCTAAGATTGTAGAATCTTCCTTTCTTAGAGTATTGATTTTTGTTCTTTTTTGTTGTGTCTTATCAACGCTCGAGGATTTATTTGATAGCTTGCTAAGCTTAGATAATCCTGATAGACCGCCTGCGCCTAATGACCCATGGTCTGACACCATACTCGACTAAATACTAATACATTACCTTTTACAGATAGAGTAATATCCAAGTCTTAGGTTTATAAAACACGCTGTGTGAAGGCTTAGGCTGCAGAATGTAGTTTATAGTAGTGGCGTACTAGTTTAAACTCATTTTATTCACTTTTTATGACATTTTCTTTATTATTATTTTTTAAAATTATAATTTGTAATTCCATACTTCAATAACATATATATAATGTTTTATATGTCATGGTAATGCTTTCTTGTCCCCTCTGGATTAGATTTTACTATGTGTTACATTTAAGTGTCTGTGTTCTCCCATTGATTTTTTATTGCTTTCGTATAACTATTCTTCTAGAGAGAAATGGTTTACACAATTAATAAGTTCAAAATATTTCCAACCTTTCATTGTGTTGGAAAAGTTCCACCCTTTGCAAAAAAACAACAACAGGTTTCTGTGGTAAAGAATTGTCTTTCCTACTGTAAATCTATCTACTCATACAGAAGTACTAGCTTTCGATTGATCAAAGGCAGTTGGATATGTGGCAATAAGTGGTGAACTAACGCACAGATTTTGAGATTAGGAAGACTCGTTACAAATAACACAAAACTGATATAAAGCACGTGACTCACGGTGTCACAGAATTTTGAAAGGTAAAATATTAATTTTTGGTACTTTTTAATTTTGAGAATATTTATTGTTCTTTAGAACAATATTTCACGTTCATTGATAATTGTTGTCAAAGTTTTGGATTCTTTTTTATCACAAGCAATTTTTTAATGGGCATGGTTGAGCTAGCTGATAAAGTTAATTTTTACTATCAATTATTAAATGAGACATAAAAATCTGGAAAATAAATTACTAATGTGAAGAATACTACCAATAAGTCAAGCTTACATTAAATTGTTTTCGAGACTGTTAGCAAAAATAAGTAATATAATAAAGACAAATTATTTTATGATATCAGACCAATAAAGTGAAAGAAATTATAAACATCGTACCAAACACTAGATCAAACCTGTAATTCATTTTATAAATAACACTAATTTATGTAGTTTAATGACTATGTGGTAAGGGTATTTGAATAATTAGTAGTATGAATAATTAGTCTTAATATAATTAGAAGCCAGTGCTATAATTCCGCAAGAAAGATCAGTTAACTCGAGTTTTAGTCTTTCACATTTCTACTTAACTAATAAATTACTGGGATCTGTTTATGAACGATATTAATTTTCTATCAACGATAGTTCAACAGCTCATGAAATTATTAGTCGGATAATTTATTATATTTGGCCTTGTTAAACGTTTCTTTATTATCGCTATTTTTGATAAATATTGACTTTGTATACTTTTCGAACCCATAATTTGGAAGTAACATTTTACAAGGGTCAAATAAATAATAAAGTATTTACACGGTTAATATTGTTAATATTATGTGATGAATTTCCAGTTTAGTATTTATTCATGTTTTGTAAGTAAACATAGTTGTTTATGTTGCAGAACAAAAGAGATATTGTTGTGAGCATCTGATTAAGATTACCTATGTTCTTTACTTATTTCAAGTGAGCTCAAGCTGTTCAACCTTAGTTTACTCAACAGGATTTAATAAAATAGCAACAAAAAATATCATAAAACAATCAACATGCTTGTAATCCAAAACGACCAGTGAAAAGAGCATCACCAAATTATGCCAGATTAGAGATATCAAATTATCTTCATCAATTATATTAAGGTTTCCTGCTGGTTAGGTATATGTTTGAGTGAAGCTGTACTCTAAACTGTTGGATAACTAAAAGACTCAGAAACCAATTAAGTTAGCCAGTCTATTCCCTTTATTTGGTTTCATGTAGTTTCCTGTAATTCTAACGACATGTTCTAAAATTACATACAATTGGGCTTTGAGAAATTGATGTGGTTTCCTGTGCGATTAATCACAGGCACTTTTAATGATCGGAAATTGAACTGTTTGTTTTTTCATTAATTAATGTAAAAATCAACAACACAGTAATACAAAAAAATCTATCATTCTTAGATCCTTGTTTTTCATGAAGAGACGTGTGAAGCTTGAGGGTTTGTGAGGTTTGCTCAAATGTTGCTATTACTGAAATATAAGCTTTGAAAATATATAAACTCGGTTTTAATAAAACTTATCAGACCAACATTTCAAGGGATGTGTTAAATTGTATAATGTTTGAAACTTTATTATGATAACTATTTTATAGTTTTGTTATCAGGTTACAATTTAACTTATTAATTGAAATAATTTAATAGATAGTTTGTCTTTTTTTCACAGACTAATTATGTTCTTATTTTATGTTATATAATAAATATGGGTTAATCTGAATGTCATTAATTGTACAATAAATCATTGTATGAAGTAATTCAAAATTGTTTAAATGAAATGTTTAGAAGTCGTCAGGGTTATTGGGATTTAATAACTGAAAGAAGTAACTTAAACTTTGCCTGGTTCTATGGTCAGATTAATATAAGAGATAGTCTACTGTAGGGAGTAACATGAGAAAAGCCTAATTCTATCAGTGATATCAATAATTTTGCTGAACAGAAATTTTGGTATAATCTAAATCTATTGTTTGCAATAATTATTAAGAGCTACTCCATTCATATTACTGAGTGAGTATGAGATAACCTCACTGCTTAATTGTGAATTAAATCAGAACTCATTCTATGAACTCATTTTAGAATAGTTTGACTGTATCCGGGGAACTCCACACAGCTTATTCAAAACTAACGATGGTACATTTAATTAAGGTCTAATTAAGTTGTTGTTATTGACGGGTGTGTGTATGTTTTCTTATGGCAAAGACAATCGAGCTATCTGCTGTTATTGTTGGAGCTGTTAGGAAATATTCTGTTCTCTAGGGTCAGCAACTCAAGAATAGACTTATTTAGTTTTCGTCTTAATTTATTGAACCTATCTGTCGTCTGGTTGAATGATCAGGAGAACTAAAAGCTAGTCTAGTGCGCATAGTGACTCAGTGTTGGCCTGGCTATGTTTAGGTAACTGATAACTTATTGAATTGATTACTTGGTTCCTTGTTAGAATAAAATAAAGGATAATTTATGGTACAGAATAGTTTGGAGGTATTCTGACTCTTAGATAACCAATTAAAGATGAAATTAAGTTTAATTTTTGAAGTGGGTGAAGGGTAACTACCTTTTAAGCCAGAGTAACTCACCTCTGAGTGTGCGAAAGCTGATTTATTTTCCGCTATTATGTGAATTTTGACGCCTTGACAAATTGTTATACACATAAAATTAGACTAGTTCTGAAAGCTATCACATTTTGATAACAAATTATGTATAAGTGATTTATCAGGTAGAAAACGAAGTTTTATAATCAATATTTAAAATACTGTAATACCAAAAGCATATTTAATACGAACGTTTCGAAATTTCTTTAAATACCATCATCAGAGTTAATATCGCAGAACACGTTACTTCATTATCTTATATATACAAAAAAACAACATTAGTACTGAGTGGGTTTTCGTATTCAATCGGAAGCTTAGAAACAATAGAGTTAAAGGGTAACAGTATAATGGAATGACATACGCATGTTTAATAAATAACATTGTTAAGCGAAACTTTTATACAGAAAGGTTAAATATAAGCATAAACATTGTATCTTTATAATAACAATAAATATATATTGTAGACAATCAGAATACAGTATTGATTACATTAATGATAACAGGAAGGAGTTGGTGTTATTTAGAGTTTGGTGATCACTGGAAATAGAGAGAAGTAAAGAATTTTAAAGTTTTCTAGAATTATGTGGTGGTTATTATACTTTTATTGAGCAATTGGAAAGAAGAATCGGACGGATTAATTAGCTTACATCCGTTTCTCGCTGAAATTCCCATGTGCTCTTGTGCACGTATTTGTAAGCGACGTGTAACTAACCAATATAAATAGCTTTACAGCTACAACAAATGCATTTATATACAACCGAAAGGAATGGGCAGAGCGTCTGAGTTTCTTAAGTTATTTTTACCATTTTAATGTATATACAAAACTCTTAAATTATTTCTAGTCGGGGCTAAAATTATATTAATGATGTAAAACGTTACGCTTTGATTCTATGTTTAATTAAACGAGGTGGCACATTCATTTATAAAACATGTAATTCCTGAAATGACCTTTTCTGGTTTTAGTTTGGTTATTGGATAAAAAAATACTTTTTATACTGTTATTCATAATATAAGTATATGCAATTTTAGCCACTTTTACAGACAACTTATTACTGATATTATTATTGGAAAATTATTTATTTATTTTAAACATTAAGTAACACTTGTTTGTACAGTGGAAAATAATTTCTCATTGAATCTTTTAAAGCATAAGCAACTGTACGTTATAGCACTGAACAATGTTTAGGTAAAATAAATTTGAGATTCACCAATTCATACTGAAGTGCCTCTTGAATTTTATATCAACAAATGTTTGCATAGTAACAATAGTATAGGTTATTCATCGTTTTTTTTTTTTACCTATTCATCACTCAAAAACTTTCAGGTAAACTTATACCACGGCGATAGATGAGAAAATATTTAAAACTAGAATTATTTATTTTTTTTTACAAACGGTAGCTGCATTAATCATAAGAATGAACACCTATTTAATGTTCTTCCGCTACATGCACAAATTCTGGTTAAAGCCATATAGTTGTACAGGTATTTTTCCAGTGAATCAGGTATAATTTACTGCTGGAAATCTTTTTTACTGAAATATCTTATTTGGTCTTCTCCTTAAACAAAATGTGACAAAAGCTATTTTGTGATTAAACAAAATAGTGCGGAGATAGGATATGTGATAAAAATTATTTTGTGATTAAACAAAATACTACACAGATAGAATATGTGACAAAAGCTACTTTGTGATTAAACAAAATAATGCACAGATAGAATATGTGACAAACTATTTTGTGAGCGAAACAGAATATTATAAGTAATCATTTTTTTCGTTGTTTCCACATTCACTATTCTTATATCATAAACATTTAAATTACTAATATGTGGCTGAATCGTAAGATTTTACCATTACTTTTCATACAATAACCTTGTGTCTTTGAGGGACACGAACCAGAAATTTCGAAATTCATGGTCCGAAAACGTTAACCGCAAGTCGCAATGTTTTTCAGGATGATGACCTATTTTAAAATATCGCTTTTACCAGGTTGTGTATAAAAACCTATCTCATCATTTGAATTGAGCTATGGTTAACGAAATAAACATTTTCCAGGCACTTTCCCACAGTGGCCAGGTGGTTAAGGTACTCGACTTGTAATTTGAGGATCGCGGGTTCGAATCCCTGTCACACCAAACATACTCGCTCTTTCAGCCATGGGGGCGTTATAATGTGAGGGTCAATCCCACAGTTCGTTGGTAAAAGAGTAGCCCAAAGAGTAGCTCATTGAAATGTATGCATAATATTAGAGATTGATCATTTCGTTACTATATGTTTCTAATCATAATTTTAAAGTCGTGTATGATGCACCAGGAATGAACACGATCTACGGTTAATGGACACCAATAGTGAGTCCGTAGATTCCTGGTTTGTGTTCCTCAGCCTGTGGTTTTTGTATAAAAGTAATGTACATATCTCATGATTCAGTTATAGAAGAGTATTTCAGAAGTTGGCTATGGATGCTCTTGAGTAGTTTTCTTCCCTTCAGTACATCAGTTCAACAAAAAGTATGAAATATACAACCAAATAAAATGGATTTCGATGCAATCGGACTGTTGGAACGGGATATGAGAAATCCTTGTGCTCTTACCTTTAGTGTGTTGTTGAAAACGTTAAGGGAGGAATGATGTCCTTTAGATATGAAAGTCTTACGAAGGGGCCTTTTGCAACGTAAACAAGGCAGAGTGATTGATAGTCCATGACATGACGTGGTGACATGGACTGTAACGACATGGTAAGACACCTGGAATTATATGAATTTGTAAAATATTGTTATAAATATAATAAAGTCAGTTGCATGCACAATTTAGTATTTACTTTCATCCGGAGTTACATTTATGTTGCCTGGTGGCATATTTTTGTGATATAGGGTTTTGACTGTTTGAGCTGTTAAGTGCTAATCATTACCTATTATTCAGGGCCTTGGTGCTTAGACATCTATAAAGTTAATTACAATTCAAAGTGCATTTTCGTTTGATGCCAACTCAACATGAAATATGTTTTCAGGCAATTTTTTAACTATACACTCTCAAAGATACACAAGCACTGTCGTAAATAGTTTCAATGATATTGTTATTGATTCCAATAAAACGGCAATGTTTATTTTACTGGTACGTGTACAACAATAAAAAAACAATAAGTAAATATGAAAAATCAATCATTGTTAGAAATGTCTTTGTGAGAGAGAAGAAAATGTTAGTAAAATCATTCTTGTAATGGCGTCTTTTAAAATTTGTAGTGTATATTGGAGGGATTTACACATTTTTGGCAAAAACGTTTTGACAAAACGACCTTTCATTCCAGATATATATATATTTTTTTTTATTTTGACCAACGTTTCACCTTTGCAGCTTCCTCAAGATTAATATAGACACTTGTAAAGGTAGTTTTCTCTAAACGTTTTTACCAAAACAAGTTTTGGTATGTTTAATAACTTTTATTCAGTTGCTCAAAGTGAAAGTATTTATATAAACATGATAGTACTGTCTGTTGTGTGCTCATACAATTACTTTGCAGGGTGTGGATGCATGGATCTTCACCAAAATGGTATGGAGGTTCATGCGTGAGTATACATAAATGTTTGGTTTCACATTTTGCAGTTTTTATGGAATTTTATTTTTACTTTGTATTATTACTTCGCCCCTTCTAGACTGATCTTCACCACATTTTGTTTGGAGATTCATTAGGTACATCGAAGACATATACACATTTTCAGTTTTGTATTTTGCGTTTTTTACTCTAACTCTTCTCCATATTGGTAGATATTCACCAAATTTAGTATGACGGTTTGTTGCATCCATGCATCCATTCAGACTTGCTGTTCCACATTTTGTATTTTGCAATTTTATGGGTCTTTTAACGTTTTTTTTATAACTGTATGTAAGTGAAGCAGTTTTTTCATCTTAAAATAACCTTTCATTAATTATGAATTTACATAACCTCTGTCCAGTGCACGGGTACCCCAGTTAGTAATGTACACCCTTGTGCAAATTAATTGAAACAAGATGGAAAATTACGATTTTTTCAATTTTTCGTTTCATTTCTGAGAATCCATAAAGTACTCACAAATTAATACATGATATGACCGTCTTTATTTTTCAGAAGATCATTAATCCGCTTTGCCATCGAGTCCACGAGTTGACTGCAATCGTTACTAATTTTTGGATCGCGGTACCACACCTCAATTATGACCTCAATTAGCTTATCTTTCGTAGTACAGTCTTTTCCCCGAAGTCTTTCTTTACAAATTTTCCAAAGATTTTCAATAGGATTTAAGTCTGGAGAGTATCCAGGCCAGTCCAGCACCTTTATTTGCGTTGTAGTTATAAAATTCTTCACATGTTTCGCTGTGTGGCACGAAGCCAGATCTTGCTGACAAATGCCAAATCCATCTGGAAATCTCTTTTTCAATTCTGGAACGACTCTTCTCTGCAAACCTTCGATGTACTTTGGTCCTCGCATCATACCTTCTACGATATGTAATCCTTCGACACCATAGTAGCTGAAAAATCCCAATACATCTTCTTCAAGGGATGTTTTACGAACTGACTGATGTGAGATTCTCTAAGTTTCTCATCTGGAAATTTGCGAACATGCAGACTTCCTTGACCCTGTACGAAGAAGTGAGTCTCATCACTGAATAACACCTTCCTCCATTGTTCTTGCGTCCAGTTCTTGTACTTCAGACCCCAATGATACCGTTTTTTCTTCATTGAGTTGGTAAGAAGTTGTTTTTTGACTGGTCTCCCTGCCCTTCTAACGCCATTTCGAATGACGTAATATTCCTCAAAATTTCGTCATATATCCCAAAAATAGATTGCCCGTACTGCAAAACACAGCTAATGACGCCGTCTGTGTGAAAAATGACTATTAAAGGAAACAGCGGGTCCAGCGAGCTTACACCGGCCGCCATGCTGAAAATATTCTAAAATGACCATTTGTTTCAATCAATTTGCACAAGGCGTAAATAAAAAACTATGTATATTATGTAGAGTTAAGTAAAAAATAGTTTTACAGGTGTGTTGTAAAGATCTTATAAAGTTCAAGTACCCCAACCATTAGTTTGCTACTTTAATAGCTCTAGATTCTTAGCCCAAAAAGATTTTGTTCCATTTGATAATAATTTATTCACCAAAACTCATTATTCTTATAAATTAACATTTGCTGTTAACTGAATGACTGAGGCGTTGCTTTTTTAACTTAATATATATATATTGATTCTTTTGCAAACTCATAAATCTGTGTTTATACACATTTATGTTCTATAATATAAGCACATACGTGGATTTTATAAACGTTATAAGCTCACGACAGTGTGGTCAAATAAATGAAGTTAATTACGATTTCAAAGTGTTTTTTAAATAATTATTTTATCTACAATATTTGTTTGCTAGAATAGTTTGACTCTATGTAATAAATTATGAAATAAACTATAATATACATCTCATACAATTCACAAAATAAACAGTTTTGTAATGTCATTTATTACATAAACATAAATATTTCGTATTTTCTGCTTTATAAAACAACGCAATGAACAGTACATTCGAAATTCCAATCAATATTACCATTATATTACAAAACACACAACCAATGAAAGGATAACCAGAACTGACAATATTTTAGATATTAAAAGGCATCAAACACTTGGTTAACATATGAAACGAATGATGGAAAGGGCAATATTTTATAGCATGCTACGTCTTGTTACATCTAAGACATAATTTCCAAAATATCTTTAACTGTGTAGGAAGCTGTTAGTTTCCTATGAAGAATATCTTACCATGACATTGTTATGGACCAACAGAGAATGTTAATTATTTCACACATAACAAAACGTCTTTTAAAATAAATGTATCTCAAAACCTGTCAAGATTTATGGACAGTAAAGCTTAAGTTATCGATTTTATTTAAGAAATTAATTATGCTGCTTGTATTTTGTAGTTGCGACCATATTGTGATTATTTTGTGAATAATAAAGTGTATAAGATATATTGGTTTATCTAGATTGTTTATAAATTGTGCTATCTACATTGAACACAAATGTTCATCAAAATACTATGCCAGGTACAAATATAAAAAAAACTATGAAGGTCATATGTTTTGCACAATTTAGACACCATCAACATGTGATAAAAAGGTCTAACTTATTTTAACAGTTACTGCTGAACTCTTCTTGTACAAAATATATTGATATTTTGTGTCTGAAAAAACTTAACAAACACTAACATCATTACAATGATTTGGATTAGATGACAATAAAAAAAACAATAATAGGAAATTAATTCTATTATCCAGTAGAGATCAACAAAACCAGTTCTTCAGTGATTAAATTCTCTACTTTTAGTCAATTACTCGTAAGGAAGAGAAAGGAAAGGCGTTAGGATCACAATCTTTATTACCAGAGTACCTGAAGAGAAGTAGTTTTGCTGTGATAATTTTAGGAAGGGAAAAAAATAACTTATTTCAAACGAATTGAGGAAAAATACACGTGTCATAAAAACGATTCAAGAAATAACGTATTTATGATAACATGTTAAATACTTGTGTCGAAACATTTTGTTTCAAAAACAAAAACTTTTTGGCTGATATTTACCATCTTTAAAATAACATTTGTTTCGCTAAACCAGTTAGCAACTTTGTCTTGTGAAGGCAGAAAATATTGTTAAAAATCATTATTCTAAATCGCCCACAAAAAACAAACAAACTGTTATTTACCTTTGTAATTCTTCCCATGGTGAAATAGGGAAAACTGTGTTTCGTTTGTTATCGCGCTTTAATTGCGTATTTACAATATTATTTTAATTGTGGTTGCATGTCAGTAATAGTCTTAGGTTTTGATTGTGTGTGTTTTTTTTTTAATTTCGCGCAAAGTTATGCGAGAACTATCAGAGCTAGTAATCGAACGTTAGCAATGATAGACAATAGGGAAGACAACCAGTTATGATCACCAATCTTGGGCTACTCTTTTATCAATGATTAGTGAGATTGACTGTCATATTCTAACGCTCTCATAGCTGAAAGGGCATCGTATGTGGTGTTATAGATTCGAACTCGCGATCTCAGATTGTGAGTCGAGAGCCTTAACTACTAGGTCATGTGAGAGCCTTAGGCAGATCATTTGAATGAAAATGTACATAAAAATTAAAGGCGGATATAATTAATTGCTTATGATATTTTATATCTTTAGTTATAATTCCCAAAACGTTTACTTCTAGCGTGTCGTACACACATATTAATTGCAATATATTTATAAGGTTAAAAGTTTCTCAAAATGTTTCTTAACAATGAGAATTACATATTGATGTTTTGCCAACCAATTTTTTTCACAATAGCATACGTAAATGTTCCTTCCTAACACTGTATAAATTGATAAATAGCATTCGATCTAGTGCTGCAATTTAATCATCTGCATTCTGTGCATTAATTTTGCTCAGTGAATTCCTTTTCTTTTAATGTTAGAAAATATTAGGATGTGCCATAGTAACAGTTCTAATTCGGATACCATACTATAAAAGATTCAAGATTAGTACAGACTTCCACTGTTTTTGCCTTTAAGTCTAAATGACAGTGATAGTAACAGACACATATGAACACCGATATTCTATGGTAGGAGATCACACGGATTAGACATTTTATGACACATATCGTGATCGAAATTTAAAACTTACCAGACTGCTGTCATGGTTGTGACGAAAATGACTCTTACTACTACTAGTGTCTGATTGGGTTCGTGATGCAGGATTTCACCTGCTAACAGTTAAGTTACGTAGGTAGTTCTCTGAAGGTATGTGTAAGTCACGCTGTGTAATAAGAGTTATATGTAGTCATACAGCTGACTGTGTATTAGGAGTTATGCAGTCATAAAGCTGACTGTGTATTAGGAGTTATGCAGTCATAAAGCTGACTGTGTATTAGGAGTTATGTAGTCATACAGCTGACTGTGTATTAGGAGTTATGCAGTCATAAAGCTAACTGTGTATTAGGAGTTATGCAGTCATAAAGCTGACTGTGTATTAGTAGTTATGCAGTCATAAAGCTGACTGTGTATTAGGAGTTATGTAGTCATACAGCTGACTGTGTATTAGGAGTTATGCAGTCATAAAGCTGACTGTGTATTAGGAGTTATGCAGTCATAAAGCTGACTGTGTATTAGGAGTTATGCAGTCATAAAGCTGACTGTATTAGGAGTTATGCAATCATAAAGCTCGCTCTTTGAAATACTTATTTTCTTACTTCTCTTCTGCAACGTATTTGATTCAGACGGAGATGACAACAACTTCTGTAAAAGGTTTTTTATCTTCCTCCTCTCTGCTGGTCATTGCTGACCGGAATGGATTATACAATTTCTAAATAATTCTAACATAACGTCGAAGGTAAGAAATTTACAATTTAAGCATGACTTTATCAAAGTTTCTCTCTATTTTATAAAACTGTCATTTATAGCTTAACAAAACCTCTGAACCTAGTTACATTCTGAATATTCTTTTCTCTTTTTCAGTAATTATAACTTTTCAATTCTGAGACCTTTACCCTCCAAGAAATCTGTGCTGCCATATAAATATTGAACCATACCAAAATAAATTTTGTTTTTGAAATCACACTTTAGTTTGTTATATTTTTTATGGCGTCATAAAATTCAGAATATAATCATCATTGTTCTTACAGCCAGCAAACCAAGTTTCAAATCAATTCAGATATAATTATACATTCATAATCATAAACGACTTCTATTTTGAAACTTTAGCTACTCTTCATTGCAGACATATATAACATTAACAACAAGGACATCTATATCCTGATCATCTGTAATCCCAGTGACAAAGCGGAATGTCTGCGGATTTATAACGCTAGAAACAGGGTGTTTATACTTGTGGTGGGCAGACCACAAATAGTCCATTGTGTTTAACTTTAAACAAACAAACCATCTGTAAGTATCCAGTATAATTCGAAGTAAAATCTTCTGTTTATATTTTGCCGGAGCTATTAATTAGGGACTTTCTTTTTTGGCACGTTTGGTTGCTTATAAAATAAGTTGATATTAACGACATATAACATATAACCTTCACGAACGTGCTTAGCGTGCGACGCATTTGGAGTTTGTGGCTGTATATGTATTAGGCATGTAGCATCTTGATCGAACTAATCATTCCTTGATAATTCCAGTGAGGTTAGAATAATAACCTTGAATAAGGCAACTGGGTTGTCAGAATTTAATCATACATCCGTTAATGCTGTCACTCGCTCAAATGTAGTTGGTATGTTCTGCTAAATCATATCGCCTTAAATCTCGTAAGCCACTTCTTGCTATGTCTGTTTTCCAGAAAAGCTGCTCTAACAATATCCATATTCAAGTGTGGGAATGATATACCTGTTTATAACATGAATGATCCTTGATCTCACTCATAACTACCATTATTCTCCATAAAAAGCGCATGTTGTTGTAAACACTTAATATTTGTCGTTTGATGCTGTTATGGGCCGGATGTAGCTTGATGGGCTTCGGACCTTCATTCCTCATTTCTTGCGATTTGCACTTCCTGCTCTTCAAGAAAGTAGGCTTATGGCTTAAAAGCATGACTTATCTTGTGATTATTGTCCCTCCTACATGTGTTTCTACACGTGACTCACTGCCTTTGATCCTGCTTTTCCTCAAAATTACCCAGATAGTATTCTGTTGTCAGCACTCTTCATAGTCATTACCAGTTCTCTCCATCATAACAACTAGAACTTTTGTGTCTCTGACAGTATAAGATTCTTTCACAACCCAGAATTAACCGTGCTGAGATACTTCATGGCTGCAGTGAACTCTAAAAATGTCTGTTGGTTTCAACACTCTGAATGCAGCCATTGCTTCATTAGCCAATTAGCAAGAAACACTATACTTCAGTTTTAAACAGAAATAAGTGAAAAATCCTTGTGATATTGATGTTAGCAGCTTCGAACAGCATCAGTTCAGATCATTATTATCGCAGAGTCTAAAGAAGTACACCTCGCATATCCATAAATAATTTGCACATTTTGAGACTTGGGTAACCAAGCCTTCCATAATATATGCAGTTGAAATATGCTACAAACTAATGTCACCATACGTGTGATATAAGTGTATCATATTCATACTCCATAGAAAATCACTCCACGTCAAGCATTTTATAACTGTTGTGTTAAAGAAGAACTGCAAAAATTATGTGTGCAGTATCTTTTTGCCATTACAAATGATAAATAACATGCTTAAAATTAAGTACAGCCATCTAGATAACATTTCTGTTCCATTTTTATGATGCAATAAACCATTATAGATCCTTAATATCAATCAACTTTGACCACCAAGATAACATCAGAGAATAAAAACTTAACTATTATCATCTCCATCCATATTTATAAATTGTACATCAAGCCCCACATGAAAGCTAGAAGTAAACAACAATTGAAACCGGTTTGTCTTTACTAATGAAAACAAAATTGAACAAGGATAAACTTTTTGTGAGATGATGGCCGATTTCTTCGCAACAAACTAAGCATCAATTTTCGTTTTAACATTAAGCCAAGGTTTACGATTATGGTTTATGAATGTTTATTATGGTTTACACGAATAGTTTATGGATGTTTATAACATTACCTCTCATATATCTTTTTTATATTTGGCCGTTTTGCTTTCTCAAAAAACAAGACAATTACCTTCCAACATATTAGTTTCAAATAATATTTTAATGGCTAATAAAAATAATGCACAAATAGAAAATAGTTATTTAGTTCTAATCATTCTACTTAAACTAATAACTACAAAATATTAAACTATTTTCCAATATTTAGTATTATCTCTGAATATAATTGATATCCGAATATATCAATATATACACATGGTGATAACCTATTTACTAAAAAAAGCAAAAATAGATGTGTAAACAATCGGCTGAAATAGAGCTATGCTCATTATCAAGCTTCAAATAGATTGTTTATCAACAAGAAAAAACATTTGTAAGAAACTGTTGGTATTTCCACAAACTTGAAATATATGGGAAATATCACACCTTCTTCGACGTATTTTTTAAAACAAGATAAGAAATACGAAAATAAAATAATCTGGTTCTAATATTACAAATGAAATATTAATGCTTTTTTGTTCTAAAATTTTAAATTAAGTATATTTTATTTGGGAAAAATCAAATCACCTATCATTTTGTTTGTTATGTAAGCTCGGAGTTGAAAGCATTTTCTTTTAAAGTTCTTTCCGAAATGGTGATAATTTGAAAAATCCTTTTTCTGCTTTTATATGACTGAGCTGTGTAAAAGTTCATGTGTGGATATAGTGATCTTAAGTTGGTAAAGGACTAAAGACAAAATTTATATGAATATTTAAAAGAAAGAGTTAACATAAAACTGGAAAAACTGCATTAGAACAATAACGCTAGCGTATTAGAAACCAATACTTATATCTATATAATTAAGGTGACGAATATTAAATACTTTATATATTTTATTTTCTCTGTGTTGACTTTAAATACTCCAAGTTAATGAAATCTTTCCGTATATATATTTTTCTAAAACATCATAACAGTCCAAACATACAAAACGCTTACCTGTGCGCTGGTGATCATTACATGATTAACCTGGTGTACAACTTGCTATCAAATTCCAGTTCTTTAAAACATGTTTTCTTTTCTTTAAAAGATACTGACTTCAAACGGTTAAAATTTTTTATTAATAATGTGTGTACAATAAAATATATTATCTATAAATGACGTTTTTAATATTAAAAAAAAGATGAATAACACAATGAAATTCAACATTTACCCAAAAACGAACGTTTCTTCTTTCTGTTATGTTTTAACACAAGTATAGATTATAAGTCATCTCTTTCAACAGTGGAAAATCGAACCCAGAATTTTAGTGTTGTATATCCGTAAACTTCTTGCTCACTGGGCTTGCAATTTGCGGGTAGCAGGCTTGAATCGCGTCACCAAACTTGCTCGCTCTTTCACATATGGGGCGTTATAATGTTTCTGCCAATTTCACTTTGTATTGGTAAAGAATGGCCTTGGGTGCTGTTGACTAAATGTTTTCTACTAGACTATCATTTTTAGATTAATGACGGCTGGAGTAGATAGTTTTTGAATGAACTTGTGCAAAATTTAATTAAAAAAAAAACGGGCTGATCACCGATCGGAGGGACACGAGGAATTAAAGGAAAAATTATATTTACACACTCACACATATCATTATGTTTACTTTTTCGTCTATTATCGTTGGTATGACACTTTACAATTTTAATTTATTCCACTAGAGTTTATGTGAACTTCATTAAGTATCATAATTTACATGATGTTTATAAGTTATCCAACTGCTTTAAAAAGAGAACTAGTTTTATTGTTAAATGTTAAAATTCGATTGTGCTGAAAATACACTCTCCATTGTTCTGACTGCTGAGAGTCCTCTGTGTAAAATATATTTTATTTTCACACCTTGTGCCTCTAGCTCTAATCATGCGGAGAAGTGATGTAGCTTGGCATATTTGATTGGTTAGTTACACGTATTTTTACAGCAAGCTGCAGATAGTCCTTTAGGCAGAGCTATCTAACCGTGAAGGATAATAATATTAAAATTTAGTAACCACATATGAAACATATTTTGATACTTCAATGCGTTTTCAAAAAAACAAAAGGAAAGCCAACTTCGTTACACGAATATAAGATTCATGTTTACTAATGAAAAGGCATACAATAACTTGAAGGTTATCATGATGAATGAAAAAGACTGAAATTAAAAAAAAAGAGAAAGGAACAGTAAAAGTAAGAAACACCGAGGAAGGAATTTAAATTTGTTTCAAAGATTTCTCTAAACGGTCGATATAAAGATCAGCAAGTTTTATAAAAAACCTAAGATAAAGCTGTCTGTAAGTAACTTCAATTAAAGAGAATTGTATAAAGTTTTTTTTTTATTTTTTAGCTGACACAAGAAAATAAAACCATACTTCAAATACAATTTTTGTTTTGAGTATCAGCGAATGGAAGAGGTTTTGTCCGATGAACTGATCATAGATAAAACAACAAGGAAACCCTCAACAGTCACAGCGTTGCAAGTTATTTTTTGGTTGGATTAGAGAAAATTAATCTAAGAGACTTTTCTTGTTCATTCTATTATATACTATATTTTTGTTCCAGCATTACTAAGAGTAATTACTGTTTCGGACTCAGGTCAAACCCCTTTTGATTGATATATCTGATCACGCCAAAGGTCTCATATATTAATCTACTCTAATTCTGTCCAAAGGAATCAGAATCTGGTGGTAGACTGGTAGAGATCACAATGAATAATAAAATCGAATAGGGTATACGCGCACTCCACGCTTGGTATTGCTGGTGCACAAAAATATGGATAAAACAATGGGAAAAAGGTATCGTAGATTAATTCACTTTAATTCTGCCAAAAATAATTTGAAGTACCGCGGCTATTGAGGATTTCCTCTTGTTGTGTTTAATAATAGTAGTAGAGGAAAATATGATTAAACAATATTTTCCTCACTAAATAATATTAACGGGAACAAAATTTGTTCAGTTGTTTAGCTCTGATATCTGTGAATTTTAATGAGATTGGTCAACGAAAGCCTCTCCTGAAAAAAAAACAACAACTCAACTTACATACACATACCAGTGTTACCAGATTGTGATAATCTCGTAAAATATTTTAAATTCCTCAACATTTACCTTTCAGTTGCGCAGCATTTTGTCTGTGGACTTAAGAAGGCTAAAAACAAGGCGTCGATATCCGTGGTGGGCAGAGGAAAAATATCCCAATGTGTTGCTTTGTGCTTAACTACAAACAAACAGTCTACTGATTTTGACATATGTATAAATAAAGTAGAGTTGTTAACCTTTCTATCCTGTGTGTCTATTATCTAAACATCGAGTTTTCGTGAAGAACAGGCCGAAATAATTTCGTCTAAATTGTGGAGGAATTCGGGCATGCTTTGACAGAATTGAAATGAATTGGTTAGAGTCTGAGAGCCATTTTAACCTGTACGATATGAAGCTGACGCCATCCAGAAGTGTCGTTTAATGCTAAGCGTTCGTATACGTTTCTTGGCTGATCGCGTGCTACAATACATCTGTATAGTGAAAGACGCTCTCACGTGCCATTATATTGTCCTAGTGAAGTCACAAAACAAAGGCCGCGAGTGAATTTGCTAGTATATAAAAATATAAACTTTCGTTACTTCTAATATCGCCTCACAGTGATTCTAAAGGCTTATAACGCTAAAAATCGGGGTTCGATAGCCGGGGTGGACACAGAACAGGAAGTCCATTGTGTAGTTTTGTGCTGGACTACAAATAAAATAAGCAAACAAATATTTGAAATATTTATATAAAGTAAAAGCATATTTTAATTGTGTTATACCAATTAAAATAATTACATTTACCATTTCTCGCTAGGAGTGAACTTGAAAGACATAAGTGTAGTATTTATTCCTTAGTAACTATATCATGTAATCACTGACATTTCTGCATAAAACTCAGAAGACACTCCACCGTATTCTTACACAGATGTTTGCCGGACCTTCGTTTCTATTTAATAATTCATGTTAGTTTTTAAACTTTATTATTCCTAAAGATTCACGGATATTATTTGCTCTAATATTCTCAAGTTTAGCCAATATTACTGCTTTTTCTATAGTATCTTATGTTTTTGTACATGTCCTGCTATGGCTGAATTTTCAGTCCTTTCAGTTTTTACACATCTCTTATATTATTTGGTTTGGTTTTGAATTTAGCACAACGCTACACGAGGATTATCTGCGCTAGCCGTCCATAATTTAGCAATTTAAGGCAGCTAGTCATCATCATCCATCGTCAACTCTTGAGCTACTCTTTTACCAAGGAATAGTGGAAGTAACTGTAATATTATAACGTTCACGTGAAGAAAAGGACTTACGAGGAGTCGAACCCGCGACCTTTAGCTTGTAAGTCAATAACTCTAACCAGGATCTTTTATGCTAAACGATATTTTAACTTTTGGTTGGTTTGTTTGTCCAATATAAAAACTTTCACATTCGTTTTTATAAATTCTAACCTTCCTCATTAACTTTATACTATTTAGTGTTACCTCAAATGTGTTTGTAAAACAAACACATTTCACACATACGTCACATGAAAATGGTAAAAGTGGGGTGCCCTTTAATAACACTTCATTTAGTTTATATATATATAAAACATTGTTAACTTGATGGATGGTTTCTTCTAACATACCATTGTTAGATTCGTTATATTTGTAGTTTTAATTACCAGGGTTTATTTTCAAACAATGATTTTTGAAACAATTGTATCTTCTACAGAAACCTTTATAAAAACTTTTACTTTCAATACTGTACCTTATTTTTACTTCCAAATCCGCATCTTGTTTTACTTATAATACGGGCCTGGCATGGCCAGGTGGGTTAAGGCGTCAGACTCGTAATGTGAGGGTTGTAGGTTTGAATCCCGGTCGCACCAAACATTCTCGCCCTTTCAGCCGTGGGGGCGTTATAATAGTACGGTCAATCCCACTATTTATTGGTAAAAGAGTAACCCAAGAGTTGGCGATGGGTGGTGATGACTAGCTACTTTCCTTCCAGTCTTATATTTCTAAATTAGGGTCGAATAGCGCAAATAACCCTCTTGTAACTTTGCGCAAAATTAAAAAAAAAAGCTTATAGTACTGTACCCTGTTTTACTTGCAGTACTCTAGTTTGTCTTTGTGTACAATACTGTATATTGTTTTAGAGCTAGCTATTTCACTGTTGTATCCAAATTGCAATACAACAACATGGATGACACGATCTCCATCCTTTATTTCAATGATCTGATGATTTTGAATATTCTGCGACTGAATAGAACAACGGTTATTATGAGAGAAATCCATGATACTAAAATGTTTGATCACTTTTTTTTTAATCCATCTGTAGAGAACAATGCTGTTTTCCAAATTTTGCAAGTTTTGCTTTTTTGATCAACGACATTCAAAAAGTCATCTTCTTGGTAAATACGATTAAGTCAACAGACTGCCTTCAGTTCTTCCTGAAAGAAGATCATGTGAAGCCGATTCAATGTGTTAGAGTTACAATGTGTTACACTCAGCTAGTTCTGTTGCTCTTCTTACAACATATTTGTACTCAAGTAGCGAGCTTCAAGCGACTGAATCAATTTATACAAATCGTTGTAATTAATCGTACTTTATGACTTAGCATATTTTATGAGACTTTTAGAGCTGTTTTTAAACATGTTTTTGACTTCATACACGATAAAATTCAGATGATGGGACAAAATTTCAATTGCTTGTTAAGTACAATGAAATATAATATAATGTCTTTCAGGTGGCTTGAGAGAGTGTCAGAAACATTCCCGTGTTGTGTTTGCTCTTTCAATCCCAACACATGAAAGATATTGTAAAAGCATCTAATATCACATTTGCCCCGTCAACCTAAGACTTGCAACACAGTTAAAAGCACCTACCATGCAATTTGCTCTATCAACGCCAAAACTGGAAAGGGCTAAAATCATCCATTATGTTATTTTCTAACATTTCAAACAGAGTTAATTTGTTAATTAAGTTTAATACACACAAGACATAATATTAATAATTCGACTGGAGAAAGCTTGTTTTTACTGTATTGATAATTCTAAGGGAACTCATTCAAAAAGAACGTCTTTGAAGTACCACTTCCATACACGAGAAGAATGAAATCATGCTTATGACTTAATTTTTTTTTATTTTCAAAAATCAAATTAACTCTTATAGACGTTGGCCAAAAACTAAGTATAAATTTTAAGCAAACATATTCTTCATTAAACTCATGCTAGTGTTTTGTCTTGTTATTTTTAATTACTGGTTAATAGTCTAAATAGACGAAGTTCAGCCTTATGGACCGCTAATTTGAGCACAGGAGGTTTTAGTGTTGTGGATACAGAGGTAATCAAGGATGATTTGTCACGTGTTAATTTCATTTTTCAGGCTTAAAAGTGGTATACTATATAACTTTGCTGTGGCATGATCGTGTTAATCTTTGTTTTGTGTGTTTTAAAGAAATCTTATAAACCTTGTAGCTTGTACACTGATCAGATCTATAATCAGCTGTAATCAACTTGGAATAAAAGGGAACTCTAAGAAAAATTACAAACGCAAAGAGTTGTTTACACAAGTCAATATATTATTTTTTTATTGGTGCACGAGTTAACTGAACTACCTATTTTCTACAATTTTTGTATGTGTCTTTTATGTTTTTCTTATAGCAAAGCCACATCGGGCTATCTGCTGAGCTCACCGAGGGGAATCGAACCCCTGATTTTAGCGTTGTAATTCCGTAGATTTACTGTTGTACTAGCGGGAGACTATCATTTTTGAAAATGATTAAGTGGTTAAGGATAGTATGTTTTGCGCACATAGCTCTTCATATTTTGGCATGATGGACAAGAATAAAGGCAGTGATTCAATGCCACACAATAACAGAAAGCACAGAGAGCAGTTGTGTGGGAAATGAACGCTAACAATGAACCCGTGAATTCAGAATCCGAGTATACTAATCAATGGGCCACGCCTGACTCGTTATATTCACTCTTACTTCAAAACTCGCATTCTTTCTCTACAGTTTTTGTGTACTTCTAATTAAACTGTTCTGGTGTCCTAAATCTGAAATAAATGTGGTAGTCAATTTCTTAATCGTTGTTTCGTGAAAAAATTTACAAAACAATCCAATTTTATTATGACTCATCAGACCTCCATTAACTTAATGCCCTTTTTGGTTTATGGTTTACCATTCATATGAAATTAGAATATTAAAACTGTATTATTAATAATTGATAAAAATTACTTAAATATAAGTTTAGAAGTATAAATGTGGATTTGTGGTTTAAATGGAGAGTAAAAACAAACAAGAAAACCTCCTTTAATAAACAACAGCGAAAAATAGCAAAGCTATAGATAGAGAAAGAAAGCTTCTGAGATGCATCAGATTAATTGTTCTTCAGATATAAATGGTGACGTAATAAAAATATTAATTTTATTGTGCTTTCTGCAACTTTCTTACGTTTCATGTTTTCATGACCAACTGAGCACAGTTTGAACGTTTATAATTTCAGACTCCAATTTAGTTGAATAATCTTCACGTTGCCCAAACTTTCGACTCAGTTATCTGATCGTTTTACACCTGCCACAAGCTGAGGTAATTGGGTCCAAACCTCCGTAATGAAATAAAGCTAAATCAACATATTTATTGTCCAATCATATTTGAATATAACTCGAAGTTAAGAGTCAGTACTTTATTGTGTCACTTGTAACTTTATCTTCTTTCACTTGGTGGTTTGTTCGTACACCACTAAACCTCCTGCAGTGTGATTCAATAAGAACTGTGTTGAAGTACCTATATGTTGGTAGGGTTTATAATATTTTGTTTTGTACAATTTCCGGTATTATAAAATCAGTTACCCTAAAAACAAACAATTATAAACAATTTAAGAAAAATGTACTTCCATTAGGGTCCGGCGTGGCGAAGCGTGTTAAGGCGTGCGACTCGTATTCTGAGGGTCGCGGGTTCGCATCCCCGTCGCGCCAAACATGCTCGCTCTCCTAGCCGTGGGGGCGTTCTAAGGTGACGGTAAATCTCACTATTTGTTGGTAAAAGAGTAGCCCAAGAGTTGGCGGTGGGTGGTGATGACTAGCTGCCTTCCCTCTAGTCTTACGCTGCTAAATTAGGCATGGCTAGCTCAGATAGCCCTCGAGTAACTTTGCGCGAAATTCAAAAATAAAACAAACAAATAATGCTGACAAGAATTAAAATAACTAGTTTTGGGAACATTTTATCTTATCAGGGCCATGACTAATAGAGCTTAAGTTTCGTTTTTTATTATATCGTCGTTGTCTTCCTGATGATCGTGTTCATATTATAATACAATGTGCCATAAAGAAATTATCTTAGTACTTTATATAAACTAAAATAAGGACTTTAGAATATGATCACGCTGTTGTTGAACCAGTATCTTCCTAGTACACATACTTAAGTTTTGTTTTTTAACGCAAAACTACACAATGAACTATTTGCCAGCTATTCACAGCAGGTAAAGGAATTCTGTATTTTAACGTAAGTTCGTGAACTTAATTCTGATTTATTTTGGGACATTGTGCGTAATATTTTTTGTCGGTTTTTGAACGTAATTATATTTTCTTACAAAAGTTCTATACTTAGTATAAATAAGAAATTCAGACATTTCGTACTGTATGCCAGGATGTATTCTTATTTTCACACCTATTGTCCTATGTTTCTGCCCCCTCCTACCCCAGTGGCACACCGCTATAAACCAGGTCCCAATACCCTTGGTGGGCAGAGCACACTGTGTAGCTTTGTGCTTAATTATAAACAAACAAACCTATGTTTCTGTAGTGACTAAGCTTAAACTGACAAATAGTGTTACATCAAAAGCGTTATTTGTATTTTTCTAAACTTTGTACAAATGCAAATAGCTAATTAAAATTTAAGATTATGATAAGAATACATGATTTTTTTCCAGCAAAGCCCTTTTTATGCTCGACAGTGTTTTTTTTTAAATTGGTGTTTTCATTAGTTATTAGCTTCTCCAGTTAGTATGGATCAACCAGCACTTACCCAGTTTATTATCGCAAAACTGTTTTCAACATTTAGGGTTCAGTGTGAAGAATCAATTGTGTTCCACAGAGAACCACATTCTATACATGTTATCACCAGTAAAAAAGAATGTTCTGAAGTTTTATTCCACAAACATAATTTGTTATTGAAAACTTCATTCTCTTTAAAATATTGCTAATATCCGTTTCCTTGAGGTCACTTGTCTTTCTGATTTTAAATTATCTAGAAAGTAAGAACTAGTTTCACTTAAAAAGTGTTGAAACGTAAATGAAAACAATTTCAATTTTCACTTTTGTTCTTACATCGTGTATGTATAAGAAATACATAAACAGGAATATTCAAATAACTGAAAGTAACTTTTAATAATAAAAAAGTAAAAGTAATTTGATTTTCTTTTAAGTTTTAAGGATATTCAGCTTCAATAAACAGTATTATATACTTTATTTCGAAATGATATTAGGATATGCTTACGACGTTCAAAGGTGTTTCTCAGGTAATTATGAGTTACCCAGGAAATAACAAGTGGTTAAAAATGCTTGCAGGTAGTTCGAGCTTACTGTACAACCAAGCAGGCATCGTTTGAATTTAGTAAAAACACTTCTGAATTGCTTGAATACTAAGTATGACGAAGCATAAGATTTTATGACAAAAACTAATTTTGTGCTACGAATCTAATTCAAGAAAAAGCTACAATACAGTTCATAATTCTTATTATAAATTTGTGTAGAAGTTACGAAGATATCTCACATTTCCAAGTTTAAATAATTTTTATTGATTGTGTTTAAAATTAGAATTTTAATTCTATGTTATGTGTTACAATAAATAATTTCTATAAATTACACGATTTACTGAATGTCGCTTTAGAGCGCTGTAAGTAAGAAATGGCGTTCATTATACCAAGACGACTACATGCAACTCAAACAAACTTACATTCCACAACAAGGTGAAATAATTTTATAACGGTTTTACTGTCTGATAAAGTTAGAGTATATGTTGTTCAATATTCGCAATTTTTAACATAAATAATAAAGTTTGTACTGATTGATGATAAAATACAGGAACTTTTACGTGTTTGTTTGTTGAATTTCACGTAAAGTTGAACGAAGACTATCTACTATAGTCGTTCTTAATATTTAGATGCTAGACTAGACGTAGGGCAGTTAGTTAACACCACCCACCGCCAAACTTACGGTCACTGTGACAGACAGAAAAGGTGGATTTTATAGTCAAGGCTCTTTTACACCCAGGGCTCCAAAATAGCAAGTACATTTCATTTTACCTTATTGGCGATAAGAGGACCCGAACTACAGAAAAGATCCTTCAAGTTAACCACCGAGTGAAAAACAATCAACAAAAAATATTCAATATTAGCTCCAATACGAACATTTAGTGACACACTAAGTTAAATATTTATTATAAAAACAGAGAAATAAGACGAGTTAAAGAATACAAGAAGGAAAACCGTGGCTTTAAAAGTTGTCAAACGTGCTGTAGTAATTACATCTTTGAAAAATTGAATTACGATTCCTTTCGTCAGGCTGGCCTGGCATGGCCGAGCGCGTTAAAGCATGCGCTCGTAATCTGAGGGTCGCGGATTCGCATCCGAGTCGCGCTAAACATGCTCGCCCTCCCAGCCGTGGGGGCGTTATAATGTGACGGTCAATCCCACTTTTCGTTAGTAAACGAGTAGCCCAAGAGTTGGCGGTGGGTGGTGATGACTAGCTGCCTTCCCTCTAGTCTTACACTGCAAAATTAGGGACGGCTAGCACAGATAGCCCTCGAGTAGCTTTGTGCGAAAATTCAAAACAAACAAACAAACAAACAAACAAACCTTTCGTCAGGCTAACCACTTTCGGAACAATTGTTCTTGTTTTTTGTTTTTTTTTGTTTAGTGAATCTTTGAAATCTCACTTCCAAAGATTAACTTTCCTTGTGGTTTGGCTCCTGCATAGCAACTGAAGTGGCCATATTGCGACAAATATTACAATTTACATCTATGTTTTACATTATAGTTCTTAGGAAGAACTTAGCCAATCGGCATCACAATTGTTAACTTAATTGGTATACTGTCAGCCAACTATCACAGCATGATGGATAATGTGTTTAATTTTAACTTTAGCCTTCCCAGTACAAAAAGGTTAAAACGATTATATTGAAAAGTTTTATGACATCTGTGGAGAAAATGTTTCTTTTTGTTTTGTTTTTGAAATTCGCACAAAGCTACTCGAGGGCTATCTACACTAGCCGTCCCTAATTTTGCAATGTAAGACCAGAGGGAAGGCAGCTAGTCATCACTACCCACGGCCAACTCTTGGGTTACTCTTTTATCAACGAATAGTGAGATTGACCGTAACATTATAGCGCCCCCACAGCTAAAAGGGGCGAGGATGTTTGCCGCGACGGGGATGCGAACCCACGATCCTCAGATTACGAGTCGCACGCCTTAACTCACCTGGGTATGCTGGACAGGAGAAAATGACACTGATCTATAATGCAAGTTTGAATTTTTTCCTAATAAATTGTTAATTGATTTTAATTCTACATAAAACGACTGTACTAGAAGAATAAAACGCATTCTGCGGAAAGCCGAAATTATAAAGTTCAAAAGAATCCCTATTAAAGTGTTTTACTGATTACTGATCTAAAGTGCATGATAAATCTGATATTTAACAAGTACTTTAAGATGACTTTTCACAATATCATTTTGTTAACCATACTGGACACCCAACTTATAATAAAATCGGTATATACAAACATAATATTAATTTCACTGCTCTCTATATAAATAATATTGATTTCCTACGTTATCCTAAAGTGTACAATAATCATTTTTATAGTTATCCTGGATAAAACAAATTCCTTCATTTGATTATTTCCAAAGATCTAAGATTTGATATTTTATTTATATGTAAGAGAACACATAGAGCGAATTACCCTAATAAACTCCCTCGTAATGTAAAGAGAAAATGACTGGAAACAGCTTTCTACTATAAATATGTTCTCAACTGTTGAATTTGACACACAGTGTATTGAAATATATGATAAAATGTCTGTATATTTATGTATTATAGTACTACATAATGTATCAAAATTGCTTATGTCACACATAATGGTAACCCGCTGGTACAACGGTAAGTCTTCGGATTTATAACGCTAAAATCAGAGATTCAATTCTCCTCGGTGGACTCAGAAGATAGCCTAATATGGTTTTGTCATAATAAAATACACACATAACGAGAGGACGCTACTGAAACTGTATGCTGGCTGAATTCTGTTTTCAAAAGTGTTGAACCTATCTTTATTATTTTTTAAGAGCTTTTATAAGTGTCAAGGTTTTGCTTCAGTTAGAGTTAGGTCATGTAAACCATTAAAATCTCTCTTGTGAGTTCCTTGTCTGTAATATAAAATAAAATTCTGTAAAGAGATGACAAAAACTCCATAGCCTAGAGAGAGAGTTAAGTCTCTCTAGAAATCTCAGAACATATTTTTCTTTTTTGTGCTGACAGTTGAAGCTGATGTAATGAGGAAATAGTTTATTTTGGTTTGGACTTGCAGGTAAACCTCGTGCAGCTTAGTTAATAAATCTGTCGTAGGGAAGATCTGAGTTGTACTCTAACTGTTTCTCATTTAGTTCTTTTATTCGGACACGTTTTGAGGATAATTGGGAAAACCAAAACTTGCAATCGGTGATATACATTAAAGACATTTAAACGTAATAATCATGAAATATTATTTTTGAGATACCACTTGTGTCAACAGTTTTTTAAGTAATTTTAAAAGCGCATATAAGCTATCAGAACGACGACTTCGAACAATATTTAAATATACAAAAATGTAATGACAAAGCCAAATCAATTACAGTAATAAAAACAAAATGACAGAATTCTAACCACACACTGGTTAAAACCAGAATGCAGTTGGAAGTCTGACAAATATTATCTTCTTCCTTTTAATATATTTGGAGTCTTAGTCTCTAAAAGATAATTTCTGTGTTATATTTAAAACCCTTATATGAACTAGTAAATTGGCCCGGCACAGTTAGGGGGGGTAGAGCACTCGACTCGTACTCTGAGGGTGGACGGTTCGAATCCCCATCATACGAAATGTGCTCACTCTTTTAGTCGTAAAGGTGCTATAATGTGACGGTCAACTCTACTAATCGTTGGTAAAAGAGTAGCCCAAAGGTTAGCGGTGGGATGGTGATAACTAGCTGTATTCCTTCTAGTTTTACACTGCTAAATTAGGAATGGCTAGTCTAGATAGCCCTTGTGTTGTTTTACGCGAAATTAAATGCATAAACAAAGCATAATATGTTTTTGTAGGGTTGAACATTAATTGAAAATTGTATAAAAGGTGTGTTTAGAATTAGAGCGTGAGAGATACATTATTTCATCTTATATATACTTTTTCTCTTAAAGAAGTATAGTTTCTATTATTATAAACCTAATAAGATATTTTTTTCAATAAATAATGCTTTTAAATATGAACCAAACAAAATGCTTGAGCTAATGAAAACTTGGTTAACACTTTACAAATGTTCAAAGTTTGTGAAAGTCAATTGTATTTTTTGTAGTGCAAGAGGTTTTTCATGCTGATGGTGCAACTGGTTAACTACTGGGATACGGGAATTGGCGGCCTGGCATGGCCAGGTGGGTTAAGGCGTTCGACTCGTAATCCGAGGGTCCCGGGTTCGAATTCCGGTCGCACCAAACATGCTCGCCCTCCCAGCCGTGGGGGCGTTATAATGTGACGGTCAATCCCACTATTCGTTGATAAAAGAGTAGCCCAAGACTTGGCGGTGGGTGGTGATGACTAGCTGCCTTCCCTCTAGTCTTACACTGCTAAATTAGGGACGGCTAGCACAGATAGCCCTCGAGTAACATTGCGTGAAATTCAAAACAAACAAGCAGCATGATGAAGTTGTATATAAAACACACTAATGCTCTTTAATTGGTAAAACTCTACTTATTGATAAAGTGTTGTGCAAAACTACTATTCTTAGTTTTCTAACTTGTTATAACACTGGCCACATGTGGGTTATACTTTACACATATTAAAAATATAGATAAATAGATTGGATTGCAATATGTCTTTTGTCTCGCAGACTATTTGATGTGCTCTAGTATTCACGAAATGCATTTTCAGTAATGTATTGGAGAAACATGGCTTAAGTAAGAATATTATGCACTCTTTTTTTTCATAAAAACCTTACGTGACCAAATAACAAAATGCAATATTTAAAAATAAAGTAGGTTTAACAATATTTTCTTCTGGCAAATATAACCTATCGTTATTACGCTTTAACAGAATGCAAAACGACATCTACACGATAAAAAGTTTTATTTTAAAAATGTTTTATGTATTTCATATTTTTAATACTACTGTATCTGTTGTAACCTATTTGGCCTGGTGAGCTCTGGCATTCATCGAAATGCGTCGTCGGTTTGTTTGTTTGTTTTTGCATTTCACGCAAAGCTATATGAGGGATAACTGCGCTAGCCATCCCTAATTTAGCAACATAAGACTAGAGAGAAGGCAGCTAGTCATCACCACCCACCACCAACTCTTGGGCTACTCTTTTACCAACGAATAGTGGGATTATTCGTCATATTATAACACCCTAACCGCTGAAAGAGCGAGCATGTTTGGTGTGACGGGGATTCGAACCTGCAACCCTCTGATTACGAGTCGAGTGCCTTAACCATCTGTTCGTGTCGGGCCGCGTCGTCGGTTATGTATATCTTGGACACGGTTGGGTTGAAATATTAATAGAGACATTTTAATAATCAAAAATACATGTATCTTGCTTTCATAATGTAATTACGTTGTGTGATGTAGAAGAACTAAAACGAAACTGAAGAAGCATACGATAAAATGGTTAATTAAAACTAATTAAGTGTACCTTTTGATATACCACGTGATAGATGTGATTCAATCAAATTAGTGAAAATAAGAGGCGCATAAAGGATTAGCTTTTGTATTTAAATTTCCACAATTTTGTGTATTTTATTTTATTTATTTTCCGAAATTTGTAATCGTAGATCTTTTTAAATTAGCAAACTAATGCATACTCGTTACTTCTATGGAAAAAAAACAACAAAGTAACCATAGATTCATAGAAAATTTTCTTTCTTAAAACAACATTGAAATTTTTTATTAATCAAAATTATATTAAACCTTCTTTTGTCTTATATTATTGCCACTTCTTCAAACATACTGCATTATGACGTAGCATTCGTATGCTTGCTTGATATTGTTTCCCATAAATTGAATAGAAAAAACAACAACAATAATTTACGAGTGGCACATAAGTGTGCAAAAAGTATTTAAAAAATCAATACGTTGAATTACCTTCATTAAAACACTTTATCTGCCTTCTAATAAATTTCGAGATTACGTTTCTTGCAAGTATTTCAATCATTTGTGAGTTGAATCAATACTTGTATAAATGATTTCATACGAAGATTAAAGAATGTAATGAAACGAGGGTTGCAATATATCCGAGTTATGCTGTGTAACCTTGGAAATGTATTTTTTTCTAACTGAATTAGATCCCAAAACGGTTGTAACTTATTAGTATTCTAAATGCGCATTATTAAAACAGAAACAAACAAAATAAGATTATGTTCCTAATTAAATTAAATACGTAGTTTTTAAATAATACATAGCCTTCTTATGAGTATTAGATCGTCTAACTGGATAAGGTTTGCTCTTAGCTTCTTCGTTGAATCTTACTAAATTATATTATCTTTCAAAATGGATCAGGAATGTTTTTCTATAGATCTTGAATTTAGCTTGCAACAAGCTGGTGAATATATTTTGTGATCAATATTTAGAACAAATATTCATCAAAATTCTGGATTGACATACATCCATTATTTCAAACATTTTGCATTCAAACCATGAAATTATGCGTAGGAAATTCTAGAAAACAAGAAAAACTTCTGCTTGTTTGGAATTTCTATATTACTCACACGGTGAACTTAATGGTGTAGAATACAAAATATCAACTTTCAAAAATGAGAATAGACAGTAAACTTACAGTTTTGTTATTAAAAATGTCTCAGCTATTTGCTTCAATATCGATTCTCGGTTTCTCCTATAACATGCCTGAAATTCCATATTGACGTGTAAACGTCATGATAGCAAAACTTGTATTTGAAGCAAGTATAAAAGTTTAGATATATAAATATATCACCCATTCTTTCGATTTTCTTCCTGGTTTGGATAACTAAACTTTTCCACGTACTACATTAAGAGTTTCATGAAATCCACTAGTCATCCTACGCAGACTCATCTTTTAAGAATTTTTTCCAGTTTAATAGAACAAATACTTTCCATTTTTTAACCTTTCTGCGATAAAAGTGCTTGAATAAATACTGTCATACAATGTTTTAATGTGTTTTGTTTTTCTCTGCTCCTATCGATTACAAAGAATTTTTGTTTTGAGTAGGAAAGGTAAAAGAAAATTCTCCTAGAAAGTGAGTGCTTGACATGTTTGACAGCTTGGTAAAGAAACAAAACAGATAGCAAAAAATATAAGTTATGTTTACTTCAACAGATAAAGCTAAATTAGGGAAAAAGCAACAAGAAAAGAAGTTATCCATAACTCAGTATTGACAAAAATGGAAGGAAAATAATCTACATAAAAAGTGTTAGTCATACTTAATTCAGTAGATTTGTTTGTTTTAACATAAAGCTACACCACTGCCTATACGTGTTTTGCTCACGACAGGTATCAAACATCAATTTATAGCGTTAAAAGCTCTCAGTCTTACCATTGAGTCACCGTTGGAAAGTAGGGGAAACAGATAAGTGAGAATGGCAGTTATAAATAAAAGAAAGGAAAACGATGAATAAAACTGGATATACCTAGAAGCAAAACAAAGAAAAATGTGTAACAAAGGAGAGTTGTTTTTTAATTAACCGATAAACATACAGTAGCTGACACAAATGTGAAGTTATTTATAACTTTGTAGGCATGAAGAGAGAATAACAGATATTGTTAAATCTTATAATAGCTCGATAAAAAAAGAAGAGTGACAGAACAGAGCAACAGAAATAGAGGAATTATTTGAGAAGGAGGAAGTGAAACTTAGTAAAAATGGCAAATTTCTTATTAAAACAGCAGAAGAGAAGTTTGGTGAAGTGAAACTGTACTCATGACAAAAAAGAATTTATTCCTGATTAATGGTGGAACATTACTGGAATGGTATATTAAATATGAAAAGATATACACACTGTGTTACAACACTGAAATTAACTATCGTTTTTTTCCCCTAATTCGCTTAGTGAAGAAGTGTAGAAACAACTAGTTAAGCTGATACTTAATAGCGGTTTACCTATTTGCACCTCGGGCAGAACGACCACCTCTTTTCTTTCGGGTTGATCGTCTCCATAACTATAATCGTCCCTTCGTATTGGAGGAACTCAAACTTGTTCTTCACCAATCTGGTGGTACACCATTCGGACCTGTTTGTTTGTTTGCTTGTTTTGAATTTCGCACAAAGCTACTCGAGGGCTATCTGTGCTAGCCGTCCCTAATTTAGCAGTGTAAGACTAGAGGGAAGGCAGCTAGTCATTACCACCCACCGCCAACTCTTGGACTACTCTTTTACCAACGAATAGTGAGATTGACCGCCACATTATAACGCCCCCACGGCTGAAAGGGCGAGCATGTTTGCCGCGACGGGGATGCGAACCCGCGACCCTCAGATTACGAGTCGCACGCCTTAACACGTTTGGCCATCATTCGGACCTGATGATGTTTCCTACGAGATGACGTGTAATTTTTCTCCTGCCTCTCTTGCTATTCTTCTTGTTGCTTTCGTTTTTGATCTGATATTTTTCCTGATACTTGGTGTCGAGCTATTGTCCTCCTTTTCTCTAAGCCTTAAAAGGATCCCAAGACTCCTTCTAACTATCGTCCAACTGCTTTGGTTAGCTGTCTATGTAAGGTCTTTATGATGATGGTTAATATTCGTCTTGTTTGGTTCCTTAAATCGAATACCCTCCTCTCGCCCACCCAGTATAGGTTCCGTCGACAGCGCTCCACTGCGGACAACCTGGTTCGACTTGATACGTCATTCAGGGAATCCTTTTTCAAGAGGGAAAATATTATTTTCGTGTTATTTCACCTTGCGAAGACTTACAACACTATGTGGAAGTATAAAATTTTGTGGGACTTTTTTTATGGGTTACGTTGTCATTTACCCGTATTCATCCATAACTGTACAGGCGATTCCAAGTATGTGTGTATTCGATACTTTCCTGTTCTTTTCCATAGGAACTTGGCGTTCCTCGGGGCTGTCTTGAGTGTCACTCTTTTCAGTATCAAAAATAATGCTACCAATATATAACTTGCTTCTTTTACTGCAAACAGGTTCTATGTCGACGACTTCCACATCTTGTGTCGGCCATCAAACATGAGGTTTCTTGAGCGGCTGCTTTAGAGCGTTTTAAACCTCTTGTTAACGTGGACGACAGAAAATAATTTTACCTTTTCTTTCTCCAAAATCGTATGTATGCGCTTTGCCGCCAATGGTGTATACACCCTAATTCCGTGATCCGTTTTTGTCATGTTGTTTTTCCCGTTGTCCCTAAGGGAAATTTCTTGGGGCTTGTCTTTGACATTAAGCTGCCTTTCATTCCACATATCAAGCAGCTACGCGTCAACAGTACAAGGGTACTGAACATCCTCCGCATCCTCTCTTCCACCTCTTCAGGAGTAGATCAATGTTCCATGCTTAGGATCTATCAAGTCCTCGTTCGCTCCAAACTAGACTATGAATATCTTGGCTCTGATTCTGCCAGGACCTTGGCCTCGAAGATGCTGTACCTCATTCACTATCCAGGACTTTTGATCTCCACGGATTCTTTCTCCTTTTCTATAGTTCATAATTTGCCAAGTGAGACTCACGAATCTCCCTTCTCCTCCACTGTTTGCAACTTTATTTGCAATATGCCATGAAGATTTGATCTTTACCACAGTTTCCCACCTGGGGTTATGTCTTTCTTCCTCATTTGGCTATGCTATTTTGGAATAGATGGTCTACAAATAATCCCTTTGGCATTCGTATTCAGATGCAGCTGGCTGAGTTGGGTGTGTCACTGGATGACGTTGCTGTCCCTACAGATCAGAACATTCTGCTATGGCTTATTACCGTCCCCATCTGTGACATTTCTTTGAGTCGTCTGAGGAAGGCAGATACCAACGATTGAAAGTACCATATTTATTTCTCCCGAATATCTTACGAACCATTCTTACACTTTGGTTTATATAGATGGTTTGAAATTAGGTGACTTTGTGGGGTCTGCTATGGTTTGTTGTGACTTTGTGGTTTTGTGGTTGCTCACAGGATACCCTCTACTGTTTGTATTCACTGTTGAGTTGTATGCTATTTTTCTTGCCCTGTATCATGTAGAATCTATCCATTACACACATTGTATTATTTGCTTCGATTCTCTTAGCTCTCTACTGGCCCAGTAATCATGTATCTCAAGACGGCTGGTATGGGTATTTAAACGTTTATTAGAATAAAGTAGATAACAAAGTTTCGACCTTTTTAGGTCATCTTCAGGTTAACAGTATTGGTTAATATCCATACCAGCCGTCTTGATATACAATTTTACTTCAAGTGAGTTTCTCGACATTACGAATGGCTCTGTAATTGCTTAGTGTTAATTTTCACCCTGATGTTTTTCGATATTCAACAACAGTTGGCTAATTTTTCTTTATATTCTGTTCATATTCAGTTTTTAACACCTGGCCGCGTTCGAATTTGCGGGAATGAGTTTGCTGACACCACGACTAAGTCCATATGCTTTGATGCCGTCACAGATGTGCTTGTCCCATATCTGCACAACGGTTCTGTATTGAAGGCTTGGTTTCGTATTAGTTCGCAGTCGACTTGGAGTAAGCAACATGATAACAAGCTTTTACAGATCAAACCTTCTGTTGTTTTTTCGCTTTCTTGTTTTTGTAAGAATTGAAGGGAAGAATTTATTCTGGTAAGGTTACGCATTCGCCACAGTTTTTTTAACTCATGTTTTCTTTTATCTGGGACCGATGCACCAATTTGTAGTATTTGTGACACTCAAGCCATGATAGCCCATGTTTTATGGTTCTGTCAACAGCATCATTTCAAACATGTTTTTCCTACCGGTTTACCCCTGACGTTGGACAGTGTCATTGGCGGTTGTGACTCTGTCCAATTTCCTTGTGTTGTTAACTTTTTATAATCCATTGACTTTTAAAATTCTATTTGAAGCTTTTATCCTATTTTTGGACATTGTTCTATGTTTACCTTTTATAATAATTTCACATTTCAATTGTTTTTGCCGGTTATTTGGTGGAGATAGCTTAGTTGCTTTGCACTAATAAACGCCAAATGAACAATCAAGTAATCTATAATTATTTTATAAAAGTGAAAGTTTTAACCAATTAAACAATAAATTAATGACTTAAAATAATATTTTATTTGTTTTAATTTTTCCTAACATTCAAACTTTACTTCAGAAAACAACAACAAAACATCTGTATGAACTATTTTTACGTAATTAATTGTGGCATTATCGATGTATAATAACAACACAACATCAACATTGATGGTTAGATATTTTTCTTATCGGAGAATTACCAGCTAGAAGTAGATATGATCAAACGTAGGACTGATTAGTTAGACCTCATGAGCTTTAATTTTATGTCGTGGTTTAATCTAGGAATGTCATTGTGTTATGAATAGAAAGAAACATGTCGTTGACATTTATTTTATCTTTGATAAATATATGTAACGTGTCAGCTCGGGAAGTTACAGGTTTTAAATTAGATTTTTTGTTGTAGAATATAATTCAACTCTCCTTTTCTGGCTACTTTGTTTTTTCGATTTGTATAAACTTCCAGAGTTATCAGTTGCTGTAGCTTTGAACTTCGAAGATTATTGAGGAAACAATATTAATCAGTATTGTTAGTTCACGATATTTGGATGCATTTCGAGGCTTATTTTGATCTTACCATATACTTGCCATTCATTTATTTAGCGAATTACTGACGGTATATTTATTTGTAAGGAAAAACGCGAAGTCTTCTAATGAAGACATATATGGTTGAGAAAATGAAAAACGTTTTATTTACAACATTTATCAATCGTTTCAGAATATATGCACCTTGAATCGAGACTTTAGTGGCTTTAGTATCACTTACACTGCTAATATTAATACTCATTTGAAAATAGACTATAAGTTATACGGGTATTGATTTAAACTGGCATTTCCTTACAAAACCCTGCAACTCAACAATTCCATCCAGTTATGACTGTGAGTAGAACTGCCTGCACATAGTAAAACCCTATCATTCAACAGTACTATCTTATGGAGAAAACACGGGTAAAATATGTCACTTAACAACTTCTCCATAATTACAAAGAACTAGACCTACATACATTAAACTTTTCATTAAAGAAAATTTTCTAGTTGCAAAGAGACTTCTCTATACTAATGATCAATAGACGTATTTCGAGTTAAAACTATTTAATCGAGATAATAAAAAATAACCACCAATCTCTAGCCTTCAGATGGCTCAGGGATGAGTTTGAAGTCTTAAAACCTTAAAAAATCGGTTTTCGATAGCCAAGGCTGGACCAATACAGATAACCCAATAATATATCTTTGTGCTTAGTAACAAACAAACACGTTCTGTAATTAACGTATCCTACATCGTTGACTATAACTAATCTTAATGTTTTTCAGGTTATTCTCTTGTTTAATTCAATATTTGTTCGTGTTAACTTTACATACCAATAACAAGTTAGCAAACAACAACTTATTAGCATAATGAAATGATTTATTTTGAGGAGAAAATACTACATGCTTGGACAGAACATACCAGTCACTTTCATTATGCTTATAAGACATTATCTACTTACTTATTACTATGTTTGTATAACATGTTTCCTCACTCAAGCAATTTTATATACTGCTCACTTCTGAATAATTTCTATGTTTCATTGTTCTCAATACCACCCAAACTTTAGTTTATTTGTATTTATATGTGTTTTAATACTGATAATGGAATAAGTACATTTCGATACTTCACGTGAATAGAATGTTTTTCTTCCTTCGAACAGTGTTTAATTTCACAGAATATCGTTTCTTTAACATAAATGTCAACACACAGTCATGTTGTGACACAATTTTATTAAATGCTTTCATCTCTGAAAACATTATAACTGATTTATAAATCATAATTATATCGAAAAGTTATTTGTACAATACACATATTTAAAATACACATTTATCCCACAGAATAATTTTTAATACTTCACAGTAAATATTTCTGTGTGAAACAATGACAATATTAATAAACGTACGTTTATTTTGTTACTGACTTGTCAGTTATTACCGGTACGTTCAAAATATAAGTTTGGCATACATATTGTAAAGTATAGCTAGACATAATCGTTTGATTTGATGAATAATCTAATTCTACTCGTTACTTTAAATATAACAGGAAAATAGAAACAAGTAAAACTTACTATATTAACAATGAATCTTATCACGCACAACATTATGACGGATAAATATTACAACAAACATTGGTCATAATACAAAGCATATGGTTACAGAACATAGTAGGGGATCATACATAAAACGTAAATATATGATAACGTGTCTTACTACAACAATGAAAAGAGTGATATACTGTAGTTTAAGATAATGTAAGCATTGGGATCATGCAATGAAAGTGACATAGGTGATGAATCATGTTATGAATAAGACGCATATGTTGGGTAAAATAATAAAGCAATGAAGATAATTAAGTGACGGATCATTGAGTTTACACATTACAAGTGAACAGTAATACAGTAAAAATTATATACGTGTCATACAACAATAATATGAATGTTATGGTTCCTACAGTGATAACAAAGCATGTTATAGCTCATACAAAGAAACTAACGAAATTAATTATACAACAAAGATTTGGTTAATGGAGATAATTTTGAGATGCCAATCAATTTAAGAAATATTGGCAAAAATTCAAGAATTTTCCAAGTAGTGCTACTAGGAGAGCAATAGAATTAAACACAAGATGAAATTAGGTATGGAGATAAAATATGCACGCCACAGTTTTCTCCGATAAATGTAGTTATATGCAAACATAAACTGCTTGTTTATAGAGGATTTAAAATAAATACCCTATGTCTCCGAGTAGAATACTAGTAAAGGACAAGTATATGACAGGATAATTATAAAATACAAACATATCTATTTGGTTCATTTAAGAAAACTTTAAATTTTGTTTGTTATACTATATCAGGTGATGGGGTCCAAGTCAACTGAGTCAAGCTGGTGGAATGAGAAACTTCTGATGTTCCATAACCCACCTTCTTCGTACGATTTTCCTTCAGAGACTTGCTGTAGAGCCGAAAAACGTCTGAATTACAGCTGTACGCTATGGCCACGAAGAACCCTTGAAGAGAAGCCAGAACAGAAAAGGTAAACCACAAGGAGAAGATGCCAGCAACTTGTGCTAAAAGACAACACAACCACGTGGCTATCTGGAATAATACGAGTTTCAAATAAAGGAACAGCTGAAGATAACGGCGATGCTTCATTTTTTCAGATGTACGGCGGTTCATCTGTATGCTAGCAGTGTAACGGATAACGATAGCCGAGTGGACAAAGTATATCAGGTCAGCTCCGGCTAGTACAGCAGCTGGGAGTTCGAGGGTATAGAGCAGAGTATTGTAATCTACGAACCAACAAGTTGGAACGACAAACTGGTGGTTTTCAACTTTATCGTTGGAGGAGAGCAGAGCTGCCAAACAGGTTAGGGCTCCAGGTAATCCCCAGGCGAAGAGAACGCGCTTGAAGAGAGATTTTCGACTCTCGGTTAGAGGTGAAACTTGTAAATTGACGTTGTCACGGAAGGTCCGAAACATGTCTCTGGCCATGACAGCTAACCAACAGTGTACGGACAGCCACATGTAGTGTAACAAAAATGCCAAGGTCGTACACAGTCCGTTGTCATCCACCTTCTCTACGCTGATGACGGACAACAGGTGAGACAAAAAAAGAGCCGTTAATAGGTTCAACAAAGATGTACCACTCATCGTGCGGAGATCAGAAAATAGAGTGTAAGTTATAAACGCCAGTACTACTCCGACAATTGACAGGCTTGTTCCGATCACCGTTAGGAGAGAGAGGAGGCTCTGAGTTCCAGCCTCCCAGCCTTCATCACCACCAAAGTCGCCCGTCCGGTTTACTGACTTCCTGGGAAAATTTGTAGCCGGACTGTTAACGGTGTGTAGACTGACTGAGAAAACGTCTGCCATCTCAGTGATCTTAGAAACTCGTCTCTTTTTACAGAAAATCGTTTTAAAAAACTAGTGTTTCTCTTATGCAGAGTTTCATGATTAAAAACTAATAAATATATTGTGTAATATGCAGTATTATATTTTTATTCCTCAAACTTGTGAACTTTCACGAACCTGCTGCTGACTAAATTCAAGTTGTAAAGAAAGTTTCAAACACAACCAAGCTACCACGGTTACGCATAACATGAGAACAACTGACTTATCAGAATGGCAGCATTCGTCGTTGAGATAATTCGTCTTCGTTTGTAATTCACTGAAATGATCGCACACAGTCAGTATTGGAGCTTTTATAGCACGAGTTTCTTGCACATGTATTGCAGCGCCCTCATCTGGAAATAAATACATTTAGACACATAAAGTTTGGTATTAGTGTTAGTCGAGCAATGAACAATACAAAAAATTATTATGTATAAGTCATAGCTTTTTTTTTACATTTTTACAAGTTGTAAAAATGTAAAATAAGCTATGACAAATCACTAAGATGTTATAACTTTATGTTATGTTGATAACTGTGGTTGACATCCACGTGTACATACGTAACATGGCAATTAACGTCGATATTCTTGGTGTGCCTGGTATAAGCGACGCGTCTTAGAGATTGACTATTGTCGTTGAATGACTACTCTATCACTAATGAGTGACCGACACACAGCAAGTGTTTGTGAGGATGGAATATTTGTGCAGATGCTCACAGTATTTGGAAATAAACTTTTCCACTGCACGGTAAGAATGCAAACGGAACGTTATCAACATAAGACCTGAGCCAGCTTTGTCTAGGGAGAAGAGAGAAAGGATGGCAGATCAAATAGTTCAAAGGAAACGGTAAAACGCGCTAATACAAAAAGTTGTATAGACATGAGTAAATGCAGTTAAAGCATTTTGTAAACCATCTACTTTTTCCTGGTTTCATTAAGGTTTATTTATTTTGAATTTTGTGCAAAGCTACACGAGTGCTATCTGCGCTGTTTCCTTAAGAAGAAATTCACTCATGTATGCCAGTGTTCACCTGTATAGAAACTTATTAAAAGCAAAAAATTAAAGGTCGTAATAGCAAGTGACTAGTATACAATATGGTTTGTTCGTACCTTTTCTGTTCTATAAACATCTATGTTGACTCTTACACCTTTTAAAAAGGACCAATCAAGCCTCACTTGCGTCTTTTAACATTACTTTTATCCATGAATGAATTCTGCTGCTATACCGCGGTACTCGGTAATAGGATTTATTTTAATGCCAGTATTCAGTATCGAGACTTATTAGATCTATTTTCTTGTCTCACCTACATTTCTTACATTGCGCTGTCAGCAAGCAAGCACATCATGACTTACAGAATCTAAACAATTCTTAAATATCATTCAAGTGAACAAATAAATGACCTGAAGACATTTGTTCATGTTGGTAGCAAGATCGTGAGGAAGAGAAGTTAGTTATTGGTTTCGACTTCAACAATTATTAAACTAATAGGGTAGTCTTGTCTGACTGTGGGATTGTTATGGTCGGTCAGTAACTATAAATATATCTAAGTGACACCTTTTATTAGTTGATGCTTTTTTTATTAGTACCCATTCCTGATATTAATATCTGTAATACCTTTTTATTTTTCAGTAGAATGAAAAGCAAAGAAAGGGACATCTAAGTTAAGCTTACAGTTATGAATTTTTTAAATTTAGTTACATACTACGATATATCTGTATCTCTTCAATTATTAAAACAATGGTTGTATGTATTTTCTTTCTCTTAATAAACTATGTCATAAAATACGTAGATAAGTAAAATCCTTTGTTGTATGCACGTATGAGTCGTAGCACTTTTTGTTTAGAGTTCTACTCATCTTGATACCGTAAAGTTTCTGAGAATGTCTGCCTACTTGATATTTCGTTTCATGAGTTATATAAAATTTCTGAGATTTATTTTTGCTGTTTCGCGATTTAACGTGCATTATCACAGATGGGATGTTTGTTGGTTTAACTGTCTATCTTTGATATATATGCATATCTACATTTCTTATTAAAATACTTGTGAGCTAGACCACCAGGAGATCGATCTTGGCTCGACATGCCGGTAAGTAAGTGCTCAACTGGTTATACATGCAGAGAAAATATAAATATAGTTTTTCTACTTTAATTCGAAAGGTAATGTTTATGTGATTTCTTAATTTGTGAGCTTAAAATGTTTGGTTTTCAGGAAGATTAGAAATTTATGAATATAAAGTTAGTAGTAAGTTTGAAAAGCCATTTTATCAGTTTGTGTTATCTTCCTAACACCTAGCACAACAACAAAAAGACAATTGATTTATTGAAGACTTCTGTTTACTTTAGTTTTTTTTTTCCTGACATTGTTTGGATTAGCAACTCTTGCCTCCAGCTGTGTCTTCCAGACACATACCCATCCAATAAATATTTTGGGAACAAAACATTTCGAAACATGTGCAATGATTTATATTTAGTAGTTTTTCACTTAGGAGAAAAACTAATTGTAATCTTATAAGAACTGAGATGATGTCAAAGAATTAAATAATTCGAATAGCTTAATAATCATTAATAAAATTTTGGTTCAAATATTTGTGGGAAATATTAATAAAGTAATCTTAGAGACAAAATGTTGCACTGAAATACGTCTATTATTATTATTCCACAAATAATCGTTTCAAAACGTTATATGTGTTTATCGATTAAGTGATTATCTCTTAAAAAAAGAAGACAGTAACCTTTAAGTTATACTCTGTTCATGTTCACGTTAGAAAATAAGTTACATTAAAATAATATGTTACTGATAATGGAACTTCAAAATATTTCTAATGAGCATTTTTAGTTCAAAAAGCATCTTTCTTTTCGGAGCTTTCTTTATTGGTATTTTTTCGCATCCAAAAAACATTGGTTTGTAGTCCACTTGGGAAAATAGAAAAACAGCATAGGTTTTTCAAGGAGAAAGTTAAAGCGACAGATTAAGTCACTGCAGAATTTTCAAGTTTTAAACAGGTTCAAATGGCATAATCACACAATAATGTTAATATATGTTTTGTTATTATGAGCTGAAATACTATACTTACTTATTTTCAGTTAGCATCAACACATTTTAAATTTTGTTTGTCACTTAATACGTTATGTGAACTGTGACTACCAAGGGTTATTAAAGTCCGATTAATAGTGTTTAATGCCTCAAGTTTACAACTGAGTCATTGGGGAGTGAGTAGAAGGTTTGTGCTAAAACTCTTTGGTATATCTTTTTTCTCGACAATGACATTCATTATTTATTTATTCAGTGATTCCAGCCCCCGTTAGTACAGCGCTAAGTCTACAGATTTGCAACACTGCCATAAGAACACCCACATACAGTGATTTCACTGTTTTTTAAATATATGTTCTGAAGTTTTGAGCGTGATGTTTTTTTTTATATTACCTTTTAACCAGTCATGTTTCTTCTACTGTATAAGACATGTTAATGTTAAAGTAAGTGTTTTTATTGCTGTGAACCACTTTTTGTGTTTGTTATCTCCAAATTTAAAGATATTATAAATATTTGTTTTCCTGTCTATGTCAATAGTGTTCTGCGAATACATCTGTGCCTTATATGAAGAAATAATAACACAAATTCTAATATCATTGTATCTATTTATTATTCTTGAGAAAATTGTTTTGCAGGTTATGTATGCTTTTAATCCTCATAATATAATATTTAGAAACAAATAACTCCACGTAAAACTCGTGTCTTTTATAAACTAGATTCTGAAAAATAAATTATAATAAAATTAATAACTTCTTATTATTTCGTCCTTACCGGTTTTAAAACATTGTAGCATTTTGAAACTAACTTTTGAACTTTGATTTACATTGTCTTTTGGGGTTTAGTAAGCTCTTATACACTTGAGATGCGTGTTTTGGCTTGCATTTAATCTCTTCCATGCTTTAAATATTTACGCTGCCAGTCATTACTTTAAATTGTACTTTAGGCATTTTATTTCATTAAATATGAAGTTCTTGTTTCGTCTTCTTATACAATTATGATCGAGATGAACTTTTATGCATGTTTTGTTATGTACACTTGTGTGTGTATTAAATAAAAATGGATTATGTACTTCAATTGTGACAAATGAATAATGGTCGTTAAAGCTTCAAATACCTTTCAGTAATTATTCAAAATAATGTGTAAATAAGTTTCAAATTAAGCACATTTACAATTATGACAGAAAGTGTTCGTACCCCATCGTCATGAGTAGTTTTATCCTCATAACTTAAAAGTATCACGATTAGGACAATAAAAGTATACAATATTATAAATATTATACTAACACACACCTACATACATTTTTATGTAAATTGAATGACAAATAAACTGTTTATAAACAAATAACCAAACATAGAAGAGCAGAAAGTGTTCGTGCGTCTACTTTAATGGTCAGTTGTGTAGCCTTTTAGGTGAATTACTTGGCGTAATCTCTCCTCATAGCCCTCCATGATCGTTTGACAGTACTCGACTGGTATTTTCTTCCATTCTGCTTTAAATAAGGCCTCCAAGTCTTGCAAATTTTTCGGATAACGCTGATGAACCCTGGTCTTCAACTCATGCCAAACGTTTTCAATTGGGTTGAGATCGGGTAACTGTGATGGCTACTCCAGAACGCTTATGTGGTTCCTTTGCAACCAGGATTGCACATATTTCGATTTGTGCTTAGGGTCATTGTCGTGCTGGAAGATCCAACGACGCCCAAGCTGCAAGTTCCGAGCATCATTCTTGATATAAGTGCCTAATATATCAACGTACTCTTCTTTTTTCATGATTTCGTTGACGCGGTGAAGGCTGCCTACACCAGAAGAGCTGAAGGAACCCCATAGCATGATCGAGCCACCTTCCTGTTTAACTGTACAGACGGTGTTCTTTAGAAGATTTCGTTCTCCCTTCTTACGGAAAATATAGCGAACATCATTGTGGCCGAAAAGTTCGATTTTAGTCTCGTCTGACCAAAGAATACTTTTCCAATAGGTAAAGGATTTATCTACATGCTTTCTTGCATACCTCAATCGTGCTTATAAATGAACAGGCTTTAAATATGGTGTTCTACGAGGACGGCATGCTTTGAACCCAGAAGAGCGTAACATGTTCGTAACTGTGGAGATACTTACTTCAACCCTAGTTTCTCTTATCAGTTTCTGTATGTCATTACGTGTTAAACGAGGGTCACTACAATATAACTTCTCTGAGAACCTTCCTCTTGGTTCTCTCTGGAATTTTGGTTGGGCGTCCGGAACGAGGGAGGTTAGCAGTTGATTCTGTAAGCTTAAACTTGGCAATTATGCTTTAAACAGTAGATTTCGGCACATTAAGTTGTGTAGCAATACCGGAAAGAGAAACACGAGAATTATTTTACAATAATTCGGATTTTTAAATCACTGGACAATTGTTTCCTGTTCGCCATGATGACCAAGCAGATAATGACGGAGACGGCGCTAAATTGCTGGAAGTACATTTTTTTGCTGGCTAAATTCCAATAATTATGAACTCAGTGTCTAGTTCTGGAATGGTATAATGTAGTTTATTCGCCAAACTAAACAAAATGTTTACGGGAATATCAGTTTTCACACGTTCTGAAGTGTACGAACACTTTCTGGTCCTCCTATTTTTGTTCATAAACAGTTTATTTGTCGTTTAATTTACATAAAAATGTATGTAGATGTGTGTTAATATAATATTTATAATATTTCTAAGTCTATTAACCTAATCATGATATTTTTTACGTTATGAGCAAAAAACCACTTGGGACGCAGGGGTACGAACACTTTCTGTCATAACTGTACTATTCTGTAAGCTGTAAAACAACTTGAGACTGTTTGTGCAAAATAATCGCAATGAAGTATGTATACATTTACATACATACACAAACACTCATTGTACCAGATATGTAAGAGCTAAGATGAAACATTAGTGTTACTATTAAAATATACAATAATAAGGACCGTTGTTGGTAGAACACCAAAAATATTTTTCTTGAATACTGTTGGTTCATTACAGTACAAACAATTTTTTGCTTTATATATATTCACAGTATTACTGTATACCAAGTATTGTATATATTTAAATATGGAGTAAGTAGGTTAGCTTAATTCTTTGATACATGTCTTTTACGCTTGTTTTGTCTCGTCAATATCGGTTTTTCAATTGAGTTTAATTACAGTAAGGAAGCCATTCTCATAAAGGATCTTAAACCTCCCCTTAAAAAAACGAAAAATGTAAAAAAACCTCTCGTGAAGTTAAAAGGCCTTGATCTTGCCTTGAAAAAATAAAATAAAAGAGAAACTCACAAATTCGAACTGCATAAAATGCAATATTATCATTCATAAGTTCTACTATTTCGACTCGTAAATCACATTACTGCGAAAACTTTTTACAAACTTTTATAATACTTTTCAGTCGGACATATACTAATGATTTAAATTTCATGTTATTGAATATATAAGCAAACTATTCAGTTGGAAACTTTATTAACACTGTGAGTTTTGAAATACTCTAGCTATTTCTGATAAAGACTAGATAGAAATTCATTTAATTTCTGTAAGATTTATTTTATTTCTCTAAGAAATTTCGCTTATTCTTCAAGTTTACAAGGAAAGAACCATTCACATAGTGTATTTTCAAACGAGGTAAAATGCATGATTAGTGTTTTTCATGATAAAGCAAGAAAAAGTACTTAGTAAGCACACTTCCAGATACAAGGAGGCCTCTGACTTCGTTTTCCATGTCGAAGCAGTCTTGATAGTTCTTTGTACGTATGTATGCCCTTCTTTTTCGTAATATTAATCTTTATTTTCTATCAGTTATACTTCCGAAATCTATAAAATATTTTATAAAAAAAACTTGTAACATATTTGGGATTTCAAGTTCCTTATAACTGCATTTATATTACCTTATTACTTCTGAACTGACATAAATAATTCTTTTTAAATCATTTTTATAGAAATTTATCGTTCACGTATATGTGTTTCTTATAGCAAAGCCACATCGGGCTATCTGCTCTGTCCACCGATGGTATCGAACCCCTAATTTTAGCGTTGAAACTTCAAACATTTACCGCTGTCCCAGCGGGGGACTATAATTCACTTTGCCAGAATGTTCAGTTACGAAGATGCGCATAGAAGACACAAGTGGACTCATACCATTGTGCCCAAAATATACAAAAAAATGTTTAACGAGCGTCCACAAGCATGATTTTACTCGTCACTTGGTTAGTTTTGTTAAGAGTAAAAGATAAGAACAAGACTGTGATGTTGCTAGCAAGTGGATGTCATGTTTTACAGTCTTGAGGAATTAAGTCACACTCGGTAGCTTATCTTTGTTGTTTAATATTTTATATGTGAAAAGTAATAAAAAGGCAGTAAAATTCGAAAAGAATTACAGGAACAGTTCTGTAAACGAGAAATATGGTTGCTAATATTACAGTAGAAACTACTACAATGTAAATAAACATACTGTACAAAAATAATATAAAACATTAATGATGTCAGCATCCTAGAGTGCAAACATACATTAAGTGTGCGAATTTTTTATAAATAAACTCATTTTACGACTGTCCGAGATAGGCCTAAAACTAAAAATATGCTTATTGCCAGAATATTTTAACAAGAGCTTTCAAATATATATATATATATTTATACAAACGGCAAGTCATATAATATCAACATTTCAATATCATAATTTTTCAGCTAAGAGGAAATAGCGTTGAATTATTTTCGTCTTGTTTGTTGTTAATTTAAATTTCAAAGGTAGAAACTGCTTTGGATTAAAAAAAAAAAAGGATTCTAAGGAGTCATTGTTTGAGAAGAGTATCCGCCGAAACGTTTATCAGAACTACAGCTTAATATAGGTTTCCTGGTTAAATATTTATTCTTTTCTGGAATTTTCTTTAGAATTATTATATTGTAATGAGAACTCAAACACCATTTTCTGAATTATGCTAATCCGTTTTCTAGGATTGTTTTCATGAGCACAAACTGCTATGGTTGTGTTGTAATACATGTTACAGTTCGAGAGCTTAAACATCTAGCTCGGCATGGCCAGGTGGTTAAGGCACTCGACTCGTAATCTGAGGGTCGGGGGTTCGAATTCCTGTCGCACCAAAAATGCTGCCCCTTCAGCGGTTGGAACGTTATAACGTGATGGTCAATCCCACTATTCATTGGTAAAAGAGTAGCCCAAGAATTGGCGGTGGGTGCTGATGACTAGCTGCCTTTCCTCTAGTCTTACACTGCTAATTTAGGGACAACTAACGCAGATAATTCTCGTGTAGCTTTGCGCGAAATTCAAACCAAACCAAACTAAACAACCATGTTGTGAGTAATCAATTCTCCTGGGACGCCTAAAACTTCAAGTCTCAGTGGCCTGCTGATAAGCGCGAAACAGGTGATTATTTTTTTTAAAGTTAAATAATCTATAATTAATGAAAGTTTGCTTGAACTCTTTAGCTGGAATAATGTATAACACACACACACATATATATTGTTGTTTCACCTGTTTAACTATGTTAATGTACAAGATAAACAAACATTGCTCACACACCTGGCTTGCAACATAACAGGCAAACTAACACATGTTGATTCATCTAGTGATTATAATTATCTAAGAGACAGCATCTATTGACTCAGAAGTCTAATGAAAACCGCCCATGAGAAATACACATGTAAATTAGTTTTCTAAGTTAAAATAGTTCCTAATGTACTGCAACTAGTCACCTACTCTTTTGATCGCAGTTAACTATATATAAAGAAGACTTATCTATCTAACTAAAACAGTTTATTGAACGCTGGATCAGATGTTTTTAGAGATTAGATTGTGAGGGACGTCAGAAATCAGTGTTTCATGTTAGTTGTGTTAGCTACTTATTGTTTAATGTTTCAGATCGCCTCGGGTTAAGGCGTTCGACTCGTAATTTAAGGGTCGCGGATTCGAATCCCCTTCGCACCAAACATGCTCGTCCTTTCAGCCATGGGGGAGTTATCATGTGAAGGTAGGTTAATCCTACTATTCGTTGGTAAAAGAGTAGCCCAAGAGTTGGCGATGAGTGATGATGACTAGCTGCTTGCCCTCTAGTTTTACGCTATTAAATTAGGTACAGCTAGCGCAGATAACCCTTGTGTGGCTTTGCGCGAAATTCAAAACAAACAAATGTTTCAGATCTGTTGATGTAACTAAAATGAAATATAAATGGCTCAAAAAGTGACCTACTTCAAGACATTGATTTCTGCTTAAATAAACCGAGTGAGAATCATCTAAAAGTAATTTGGTCTCGTTGTAGACGTAAAGCTAATGCAAAGTTGAAATATATTTCTTCGACTCTAGCTATTTGTGCCACAGTTCTATACAGGAAGGATACCAGTTAAAACTTAAATGCGCGACAGGAGGAACACTATTTTTTAAAAGCAGTATTTTATGTAAAGTTTAGATTGAATTTTAAATGTACTGAAAAATAAGACTGTTTAGTTGTTTATTTCTGAAGGATGTACTTGTATATAGGCGTTTTTGTCTGACCGAATAGTGGTATTTGACAATTATATTTATAACACACCCGACAAGGCCAGTGTGCGAATAGCTTTGTTTCAACACTAAGCTACTACACATGAATCTATGTTTCATGTACTTTTATCAGATCATGCCTGACATTTACATCCTTTACTGCTTTCTTGATTAAAATAAAATCCACATTGCTACAGAGTAGAAAAGGAAACAGGAAATTTTATCAATAATTTACTATAGTAGCAGCGGGTTTCACATGCTAATTTTTTGACAGCAAATCTGATATATATATGCAGCTTTTTAATATTTATATCATTATTTTACTTTTATTTCGATACAGGTTTTGAGTTTTTGGCCAGAACTTTCCACAGTCTGAAAACCGCAGTGTTAGTTTCACGGTAGACTGATTCACTGAGCAACATATGTGGTCACTTCCAGTTGAATAACAAAGAATTACACGAAAGGAATATAATTATCTTTTCTCACTGTTGTTATGTTCTGAGGATTGAGTTTTTCATTAAGGGTATGTAGGTTATTTGTCACAGGTTAATTCACTTGTAAATCTACATGCCATTTAGTTTACTTACATTATCCTAAACTTAAAAATGCTTCTTCTCTTTATAGTTTTAGCCATCTATTCTTCAGTTTCGTACTTAAATTTACACTATAACATTTTGTAATTTAACTTTAAATTCTTACTTCAGTTGCTCAGTAAATCTTAAAGTGTCAAAATATTTTATACATAGACATCCATAAATAATTCAGTTGTTAAAAAATAAATGCTATTATTTCAAAATAAAACGAACATGTCTTTGTTTTGTAAAGTCACTCGTATAACGTATGATAAGATAGTTTGAGATTTAATTTAAAAATAATGTCAAAAACTGCTCTGTATAGAAATATACTTAATTGACGAGTTTTTAGGTTACATCAATTAATAGTTGGAGTAAATAAAGTCCTGTTTTAATAGAAGTTAAATACACCAGCCTTTTCATGATATATATATAACCAAAACACAATGTTTCGACATATTTTTTGTCAAGTGTTACAAGTCTTAGAAAAAAAATCACCCCAATCTGTCTTCATATTTTATTTTTATGATGTTCTGTTTTTTGCGCTTCAAATGTGGTACTTGTTATAGTATAATACTGTAAGAACTATACTTCTTAGCGGTGAATAAACTTCAATGGAAGTACGGAATATGGAAGTTATCAAATGTTAGAAACTAGACAAACTCTCAGACAAACGGCAACATTTTAGTGATTCAGTATGACTTATGGTAGAAAAATTATGATTTCCGCAACAGGCACCTGTCTGTAGACAAGACTATTTCAACAAAGTGGTAGGAAGCCAGGTATGCCAGAAATGAATGTTTTATGCACAACATAATGGTTAGAAATTACTAATCTATTATTCCTAAACTCATTATGAATTTCAGGAGGAAAAACTGAATAATTATTTTAAGAAAAGGAACAAAATTTATCAGTTCGTCTTAGAGTAAGGATGCTCACTAACATGAATGATTTCTTCAAGCAACAATTCATAGTTTGCTCACAATTAGTTTGGGATGAGGATTTAGAGTCAACTGCTATCCTAAGAGCTCTTCCACGTGTGTGTTTTTAATCGTTGTATTAATGTGTCTTTTCAAAAACGGCTGTGATATATGTCTAACCTCGTGATATTGGATTATCAAGTGGTTGGGAATTTCACCGTAAACAAGTTATGCAGGTGATAGATGTGCCACCGTGGTGAAACGCGACTTGCATCAGCAGCAATACGTCTTGTATCAGCGTATGCAGATCTTATCTATAAATGTGGTTAATCCTTAGTAAATTAATATGTATGTACGACGTCTCTCACGCTCAAAAATGCCACTTGCCGATGCATTAAGGTGGTATTGGACTCAGCTGTACAATCATTCGATGGTACAGTCTTACCATTATATTATTTTAAAGAAGTACAATGTTTGTTGTCATGCAGCCAGGATTATGATGTATTATCTTAAATACGAAATTGTAAATGTCGTGAATTGGTAAGAAAGTAATTATTTAAATGTCTAGAACTTTTATAGAACGTTCTGGAATACTGTGCATGTTGAATACTTAATTCATCATGCAACTTTAGAAAACTTGACGATGTAAAGCTGAAGACTGGATTAGGATCATTTATAACTCGTTTTCAGCTAATCAGAAGGTATAAATAAAATATTTAGGTAAATTATCAATGTTAGGGTTAACTCGGAGTATTTTTACTTGACGTTCAAAAGCATGTGTCTGGAAATATCACAAGCTAACAACAGTAAACTTTTTGTGTTGTATTCATAAACTTAGCACAGCACAAAAATAATAAAAAAAACACGTAGAAGGCACTTTTCTTCAAAACGCTAAAGTAAAGAGGATAACGTAGAAAACGAAAATCCAAACAAGTATCAGAGATAGTGAAAGACATGACCACACTGCATCAATACGCGTAGAACGTTAAATCTTAACACATTTAAAAGAAAGAAAAAGTGATAACCCACTTGTATTAACGAATAAACAATTCAACGTATTAGTAATAGTTTAATGCTTGATCAAGTTTAATAACACACAATATAAAGTACTGATAAGAAATGACGAGTCATAAAACAGGTACTTTGATACACTTCTATATAATAGTTTTAAACATTTTGCTTATGATAGCACATGAAGTTCCTTAGATTCGGTTTATACATTTATTTCATAGCTGAGAAACAATTACATAACACAAATATAAGAGAAAACGTTTATTCCTAAATAAAAAATATTGTAGGGATGAGTACTAATACTTGAGAAAAAGTAACCAAACAGATAGGGATGGAAGTGGACACATCATTCGATAGGCTAATGATCATATAGCAAAGTAAGTTGTCACCACTTTACATGGAGAATAAAATCCCTAAATTACTGGCTTCCAATTTTGTCTATCGAAAGTTTGGTGTTCGAATAAAATCTCAACTTTCATTATTATATCTTTCCTATAGTTGACAATAGAACAGAAATGTTATGACTATTTTACAGTAGAGTAATAATTTATGGTTGGATCTTTTGGTTCTTTGTTTTGCCGGTAGTTCACTGTTTCTAACAAAAGCAACGTTTTTGGAAGTCTTAAATCACCGCTGGATGACTCAGTTAAAGGTCCATCTGAAGTACATTTAGATTTGGCATATATAATTTAAGAAATTGAAAACTTTAGTGAGAATACTAGCATTTTAATGGGTAACTGTATCATTTAAGGAGGAAGATATTTGTGACACTTCAATAAATCAAAACACACTCAGAGAAGGTACATATGAAATAAAAGAATCATTAAGTTCTTGTCGAAAATAGTACTGTTTAAAGGTATTTTATATGAAGTTTGGTTCAGTATTTTATTTCAGTACATAGTTAACTTATATAAATATATTTTCTATTAGTACTGAAGAAACCCAATTCAAAATTTCAAGGAGAATACAATTTGCGATTAATTCTATAAGTTTGTTTGTTTGAAGTTAGGCACAAAGCAATACTATGGGCTATCTGTGCTCTGCCCACTACGGGTATCAAAACCCAGATTTTAGCATTGTAAGTCCGAAGACTTACCGCTGTGCTACTGGGGAAAATTCTGTAAGTTCAAGAGCCTTTTAAAAAGTACTACATTGTGCTTGGATCAAAGCTATGGGTTATACAGAAGAGTATGTTATGATTTGTAGCAAATTACTATGCGCATTCTTATAGGTTTTACACAGGTAAATTGACTGTCTTAACAGATTAGTATTGACTAAAACGGTATGAGTACCTTGAAACGAAACTGTAAGAGAGCTCTTTTGAAATCGGTCATTTATACTAACCGAACCAGTTGATAAACTGAAGTTTTATATTTATAAAACAGACACATAATACTCATTATTATAATTTCTTTTTTCATATTAGTGTATAGAAGACATTTTTATTCTAGTAATAAACGGCCTTATAACATTAATTTTGTATTATTTAAATAAGAACTAAAGACCGAGAAACTTCAAAACAAGGACTTACGCACTCCAGTGATTTACAAGGTTTTAAATATTTTAAAATTCATATTAAAATATCTGTCATTTTTTTAGCATAAAACTTTATTTAGTTTAAAACTTAGATACTTATCTTCGTTTTACAGATCTAAATATGTCATACATTTTTAAATATTCAAATAGAAATTGTATCATGCTGTTAACTCGTTTTTTTTCCAGACGCATATCAGCAAACACACACACATGGCCTAGAGTGGCCAGGTGGTTAAGGCATTTGACTCCTAATCTGAGGGTCGCTTGTTCGAATCCCTGTCACACTAAACATGCTTGTTCTTTGAGCAGTGGGTGCATTATAATGTGATGGTCAATCCCCCTATTCGTTGGTAAAAGAGTAGCCCAAGAGTTGGCGATGGGCGATGATGACTAGCTGCCTTCCCTCTAGTCTTACACTGCAAAATTAGGGACGGCTAGCGCATCTTTGTAGCTTTGCGCAAAATAAAAAAAAACACAAAAGCTTCTCAAATTAGGTTCAATTTTTATGACTATGCTTTTCAACGTAAATTGGTATATGCTGGTGAATAATAACGTCTTGAAAGGATAGTATTCTATTGTATCATATTACTTTTTTATTTTCATGGTGAACTGTGTGTTTTCGGCTCGGGAAGTTGAGATTTTAAGTGTCACTTATTTAAGTATCCAGATTTTAAAATACGTCATCAATATAGAACTTCCAAATTAATTTTAGTTTGATTTGCTTAGGTTTTACGTTATTTCAGTTGCCCTCAAAATAGGGAGGTGATTATTTTATTTACTGAATGCTCCTTTCAAGAGACAACGAAACTCGATTCAATGTTGAATTAATGGCTTCGATTTCCTAAGCAGCGTGAAATAGAGAAAACGTTTGTTTAATTTGATTTTATTTTAAAGCGTACGTGAAAGCTTAAAATAATCTTGAGATGTGTTAAACTGAAGCAATCTAGGAATTGTTATTAGAAAATTCTTGATACCATTTTTAAAAGGTGTGCTTATTTCGGATATTAGCGCAAAGTTACAAAAAGGCTATCTACGCTAGTCATCCCTAATTTTCAACTATTTAGAGGGAAGGTATCTAGTTAGTACCACTCACCATCTACTCTTCTGCTTCTCTAATTGGAATTTGTTTGTTACTCTTATAACGTATCTACAGCCTGGAAGTCCGGAGTGCAATTTTGCAGCAAGGTATTAATCCGTAACTTCTAGTCCCTAAGCCATCTTCAACCCGTGATAAAAAAGGTAATATTTATAGTTTCCCCAAATCCTTTGATTATCGTCTTCATTTTATAATTAATCAGTGTTTAACGATTTAATAAGGGAAGTAAATTAACAGTTTTGGATACTGAGAAAATGAAAAATAAAGACATTTGTACCAATCTTAAAAACACTTTTAACCATAGATTGAATTAGAAATATTAGACGCGAAATGATAAAACTGACATTACAATGTGGCCTCATAAAATGGTTGGTTTTAACTTGCAAACAACTGAAAACACATGATACTCATTTTTCACTGCTTACCTTAAAATAAACGAAATGTATTATATACAGAGTTAAAATGAAGAAGTATTATTTATATAAATAAAAGAAATATATATATATATATTGTCTCGTATTGTTACCCATAAGCATTAAAAGTAACTGTGCAATATTGTTCTTCATTGATATAAAAAAATGAAAACTCAACATTTTAAAATAATGAAGATTATTTAATAAATGAGCCACGAGATACTAGAATATAAGTTTGAACGAAATTTACTGATAAAGCAGCTGACAACTTTACTAACGCATTATTCTACAGGACAGTGACAGAGCATTTCACATATTAAATTACAAAGGCGTTGTGATGTCAACAATAAAACACAAGACAATTAGGTATCATAACTATTGGTTATAGAAACATTTTTATGGAAGATATGAATGTTATCTTCCACAGAAAAACTTGAAGTAAGTTTAACGTGTGTTTTACTTTGCGTTAAGTTAAGAAGTATCGTTTTAGATTAGCTTGCATTCTCCGCTGTAATTTCCACATTTAATATTGCTTGTCTTACGAACATCAGTTCGGACTAAGTTCTCTAATTTGTCTTCTTCAGCTTTTTCTATCTTCAGGTTCGTCAGTTGGTGTCTCTCTCCTTTCACTAACATCTTTTATTCCTTTTACCTAACTCATCCGAAGTTTTCTGTTTATTTTCTTCCTCGTGGTTCTCAATTCATAAACTTCCTTAGGTATCTATATATATTTCCATTCATTGGAAATAATCAAATCAAATAATTTCTGTCAATAATTTGACAGTATTTCGATATTAAGATGGATACCTTTTCTCCATTAAAAGTTACTCCCAAATATATGAAATTTACAACCTGTTTTAATCTTTACTGACCAACAGATATTTTTAAATAATCTCTAATTCTACTAATATCTATTAGGTCAGTTTTTTTATTAGTATCTATTACGCCAGTTTTTTTTATTAATATCTATTACGTCAGTTTTTTATTAATATCTATTACGTCAGTTTTTTATTAATATCTATTACGTCAGTTTGTTATTAATATCATTACGTCAGTTTTTTCTGTAACTAGCTTCATTCTTCTTTCTTCCATTTCTTAACACTAGCTATGAACACAAGGCTTTTGTAAGTTTTCTTCATTGTTTTTCTCAGTAATTATATAATCTACATATGCGAAGGTATTTTATCTATTATCCTGTATTCGTATCTTTTCAAGACGTTAACCTTTATAAATGACAAATAATAAATAAGAGAATCAACTTCCTGTCACACTCCTCTTCTTAGTTCTATCCATTCACTATCAATATCTCTGCTCATTAATTTTACAATGATCATACACACTTTCTATAGTTTTTATAAAAAACACAACCTTTGCACCGGAATTCTTTCAAAAGTTTGTTAGATGTCTAAAAAGGCTACACATTTTGGTTCATCCCAATCCCAACTCTTTCATAATATAATTTTAAGGTAAAAATTAAATACGGTGTTCCTCATTTGGGCCTAAAAGCATGTTGTCAGTTTTACAACTTATCTTCAAATCGTGCTTTCAGTCTTCGTTATAATCTACTTCTTCACGTCTTTCCTACAAGTGACAGTAGAAACATGACTTTATAGTTTTACAGTCAGTTTTTCTCCGTTTCTATAAAATAAATAAACTAATGCTTTGCACCAATCTTTGAAAATTTTACTTTGTCTCTAAGCAATATTGCAATACACACCTCAACCATTCAATTCCATCTACACCTGCAGGTTTAAAAATATCTGCAGACAACCCAGATGTTATACAGTTTTCAATTCTTTGTTCATGCTTTTTTCAGTTTTCTGTGTTGATTTCACTTTCTTCACCTTCCATATTTTCAACTGATCCCTATATATGGTGTTCTTTCTTCAAAATTCAATAGATCTTCATAAATCTCTTTCCATCTTTGTACTGTTTTAATGAATTTAATTACTATCTCTGTGCCTTTTGCGTCTTTAATTGCCTAGGCTTGTGGAAATGCTTCTTTTCAATATTTTTAGTCATAATATATATCAGTTTCTTCGTTCCCAACAGCTTCTCTAGTAGATAACATTTTGTCAGGATTCTTTCTCAGCTCTATTTTTGGTGTATTCTGTTTGTTTTAATCCTTTAACATAAACTTTTGTGTCTTTTAGACTCGTAGTTCTTCTAACAATTATCATATTATACTCTACTACTTCTTTCTATCAGGGAGTTTTCTTTCATTTATAACTCTACGTAACTTTTTTCATTTTCTCTGCTATTTTGCTTGTGTTTTGTTTTAGGTAATTTAATTATATCTTCTGCGATAGTGTTGTTAGTTTTACTTAATTTTCTATGTGCTACATACATTTCTTGTGCTTGACATGTGGACATTCTTCTCTTTTAGGATTTTCTATTATGAACATTTTCTGTTTAAACGTTGCTTTAATCTTTAGTCTCTTTACTTTTAATTTTAACAGTAATATTTTAAGACCTGAGTTTCGAGAAAAAACCTGATGGAATAACCTTGAGATCTATAAAACTATTCTATATTGGTTAACATCACGTTTATCACTGACTTGCTTACATAGTGCTGTTATTTACAGAGGTGTATAGTAAAACTCTTTATTTTTTCATCTACTGGTCTTCCTTGTGGAGAAAGATATACTTGTATACGATCCAACCTAATATTTCCTAAATAAGCAATAATACTTATTATTCTTTCACTTTTGGAACCAACAGATGTAAATTTATGAGTTATTCCTGGTGTCACCATTATAGCTACACCTTGTTTAGTATTTATACCTACTTTGAACATGAATTAATAATTGCCTTGAGGTGTTTTTCTTCTTTATTCTCCGAGTCTTGTCTATATTATCCAATAATACCTAAATATCACTCTTTGTGAGTTTTATTATCTCTTTTTTTTTCTTCATTTACGAAGATGGATACATTTAGTTTAGCAATGAATATGATTCTATTTTTCGATTTTTTTTTGTATAAAGTTTCATATTCGTGCCAGGTCGTGAAATGGTAGAAACGTTTCGTGATCAAAAATCAATTAATCACTGATTTGCTAGGCCTGCTACTTTAGTGTCCTCACGTTATCTATAGCTTTCGTTTGGTTACAAAATTTCTACACTAAAATTCAATTAGATATTTGAGTAGGGTGTAGTTGCAGCACCTCTTCAAGATCACACAGTGTCTGTCCTACTGGAAAATGGCTCTATGATCGTTGAAATTTAATTATGCTAATGAATGAAATGAAGGAATGTTACACATATCGAAATAATGATGTTGGAATGATGCTTAGAAACCTCTGATATAACTTGAATTCCATAAATAATGTTATTTCGGCAGGTCATTGCCAGTGAGTGCGCATTTCCTTAAACGTGCCACGCGTTAGATGCTTGGTTCTATGAGGATTTGTGGTTCGTAAAAACGCGCTCCGCACTATGAGCTGTGGTATGCCAAGAAAGTGGTAGTAAACTTTCATTATTCGATTAGGCAAGAGTAGCTCACAATTTAGACAAGATTTGGCAGTGGATTCTGTCCATCAGTTAGCTACCTTCCCTTTAGTATACCATTTTAAATATAAGGATGGCTAAGTGAAATTATTATAGGCAAAATTCATATTAACTAAATTAGACAAACGTACAGTAAGAGAAAAGTGCAGAACACGATATTTTTTACTATATTTCTTTAAAATGGTGCGAATCTCAGAACCTCAGATCCAACTTTCAAGATGCTAATCATTGGGCCGTGCTTGACCCAATAAACTAACGCATATCATTTTATGTTATCGAAATCTAAGAAAGGTTTGAAAGTGAAAATAATATGTACTTGAACATAAATCAGCAGTAAGTTCATGGACTTACAATGCTAAAATCCAGAATTCGATTTCCTACAGTTGATAGAGCGCTAATTGTTCATTGTGCAACTTTGCACTATACGATACCAACAATTTACTTCATATAATTTAATTCTTCTTTTGACTTGAGTTTTATGTTGTTTGATTTTTATGTTCTTAAATACAAAGCTACATATCGGGGTATAGAAACCTTATTTTGTTTACATTATAATCCTTGAGGCGTACGACTGAGCTATTAGAGAGCTACATCTTGAAGTTTGAAATATAACCACTATGCTTTCATGCACGTATTCTTTGGTATAAATGAACTTAGATGTGTATATGTGTGAGGTTAATGTCTAAAATGTTTTAGAGGAACTAAAAATTATTTTCAAATGCTCTTTATTTAGGTATCATAAAACTTTTTATCTTTCGTGATAAAGTAACATATTAAAGGTAATTCAATAAATATCTTATATGCCTTGTTATATGTAACATAATAAGAAGAAATAGACATTGTATTTAGATAACTATAAAATAAATCAGTGAAACAAAATAAATAAAAATTCATGAAGGCTAGAAAGGTCAAGAAAACAATTAGGTTTGTGTTTTTCACAGTAGAATATATTAATTCCATTTGTAACTTTAGCCAAGAGTGGTTATTGTTCATAGAATGGATAGAATGAATTGCGAGTTTTATAAGAGTATGTTTAACAAGACTGTAAAAGAAATAATTTTTATACGTAAGTATCACCTGTTTTTGAGTGAAACGTGAAATAATTATTCTGAGCTACGTTCACAACATATGTTCTTTAAATTGTTAAACATCGTTAATTACCGTATAATACGCTAAAGTAATGAAGATGAAAACAATTTGAAAATAACGTTCATGTTCGCGTTTTATTAATTTTAGGAACTTAATAATACCATGGTTTGGTTGTTGTTAAATGCAAAATTGCACAGTGGACTGTGTTCTGTCCATCACAGACTTAATGCTGAGACACAGAGGAGGGGCCTTGGAAATGGAGTGAGAAAGCGATTTTAATAATTAATAAGCTGGGATAAGCAAACACACATCATTAGGGACCGTGTAAATCATGATGTGTGAGTCTCTTGTCGGAGTAATTTAGTTATTTATACTGAATATAACCTTACCATGATTAGCAAGGATAGCTTCTTTCTTTGTTTGGAGTTTAGTACAAAGTTACACAATGGGTTATGTATGATTACCCACCATGAGTATCGAAAACAAATTTTTAACGTTATAAGTACTATGGCACACCGTTGAAACACTGGGGGACAATTAGCAAGGAAAAAACACTTTAAGATCTCTGTAGTTAACCAAAGGCTTATATAAAGGTTTTTCTTTCTTCTTATTCAAATCATTCTGCTTTTTATACACTAATAACTGTAATTACACCGATATTGGTAACCTAGTGAAAGATAACTGCTATTTTCCTTTATGTGATAAATTTATCTTTCATGAAACTAACAAAAAGGTTTTGCTTTAAATGTATTGAAAGCATATTTTTTTTTTTTTTTTACAAACCCCTCGGTATGGATTCCTGTACGTGGTTAGAGGACTTCCCAGAGAAGATTTTAGACTTTCAATTTATGTCTTATGGGATCTAAACATCCACCCATGTGTTTGCTGTGCGTGGCGACCCATGAAGGGGAGGACAGGATCATGGTGGTTGAGGGGTCCAACCTTAACACACAACTTTGACATTTGATTCCTGTAGACTGGTGGCCTTAGGGTGGCCCTTTAGGGTCAATCAGCTGACCTACTTAGGCTAGAGTCAACTAAATACCGATGATGGACGTTTTCAACAGGTGTTCTGGACATTATGTCTGATGCTGGTGTTTGGGTATAGTAACCATAAAACCCTGGCATTGCTGCAATATCTTTGTTTGGAATTGTAGTGCTTCCCGTCGTAGAACTCCGTAGAGGATGCTTTTAACTCTTTATAATTGAAAAACTAAACAATTATAAAATATTCATTCATAAAATAAACTAATTAATCATATCCACACTAGAGACTTTTATATCATAACAATATCTAGTCACTCGCTCTGCTGACAGTACAAGGTGACCGCCAAGAAATCCCATGACACTTTCTGTTGTAAGAATCAGACAAATAACTAAGGTAGAAACCGATGACAAGCGTATCGAGAACCTACTGTGCTGATCTTTAGTTGGCTAGTTAACAATCTTTTATCCTTAAAACATGATTCTGTATGGACTATCTTGTTTATTCGATTCTGACAAGACTGATTACTTATGTGTCCTAGCAAAATCCAATACATTTAGGTTAAGTTTTGTTGAAGACAATAAGTAGTATTTTCACAGTACAACTGTTTCAGTATATAATTACTTTAAAAAATCATCCGTATAAAATTGATAGCTTTGATTAGAAAGCTAATTCTAATGCAAATTCTGTCAAATTAGAAGAAATTGTAATAGAGTAGAAACAATATTAGATACCAACTATAATATTTTGAAGATTGAAACCCGCCATGCAAACTATATTTAGTGTTACGAAGATTTTTCACTTTCACAAATAATTCATGTATTGTTTGTTTTAAAGCCAATACCCATTGGGCTATCTGCTGTGTTCACCGTGGGGAATAAAATCCCAAATTTTAGGCTTCTAAGTCCTTACATTCACCACTGTCTCACCGGTGAAATTATAATTCGTATAAAACAAAAGTATATTTAGCACGATTTCAGTTAACGTTATGTCATCGAAACTGCACTGAAATATTTCAGTATTTAGACTTAGTTGTAAAAAAAAATATTTATTAGAAATATAACTGTCTTGGTATTACAGAAAAGTCTTTAATCCTCCATTAACTGTCGATTTCAAATACATTTTAAATTAATTGTTGTAGTTGATTTATTTCAACCAACGATAAAACATAAAATTGTTTAGGATTAATTAAACATTAATGAGAATATATAATACTTAGAACTGACAAAAAAGCGAATAATGAAAATGACAGCAAAAAGTTGAAAACTAGCTAATTGATGTTATTCGTCATAACAGATCAATATATTTTACTGTTCACATCTTAAAGTTAGACTTACAATCAACTCCAGTTAAATTGGATGTTAAAACAATAACAACGAACAAGAAGAAGATGAAAGCACTAATTGGTGTGTGTGTATTACTTATAACAAAGCCTCATCATGCTATCTGCTGTGTCCACCAAGGGGAATCGGACCCCTAATTTTGCGTTTTAAATCCGATGATTTTTACCACTGTACCAGCAAAGGATGCTCTAACTCCAACAGAAAAAAACAAAAATGTTAAGAAAAAAAAACAATTAATATATTGAAGAGGTTTTGCAAAGGATAGATTAACCACTTAAATAAAACGTTTCTGAAAGCAAATAAAGCCATAATATTCTGTTTTTTAATTAATTTAGGAATAATATTACGATAACTTCATTTCAAATACTAACTTTTAAAATATCATTTTACTGTTAATAAATAATTTTTTATCAAAATAAACTTTGGTCCATTTGTGAATTGAAACCATTTCAAATTTTTACAGTATTAACTTAAATTATTTCAAGATCTTGTTTGTACAAGATTATGGTAAATTTCAAGATCAAAGCTAGAAAAATGTTATTGAATACGTTAAAACAACGAAAGTATAGATATTCTGATCATGTGGTGAGAGAGCAGGCAATACAGAGCATGTTATTAGAGGGCTAGGTCAATGTAAGGAAACAAAGATGGAGACTAAGAGGGAACTGGATGGAAGATATGCGAATGTATACAACTAGACAACGTAGTATGAGTCACAACGGCACAGGAAAGGAAGACTTTGCACACCATGATGGCGAACCTCCTGTAAGAGGATGCCAATTCCAGACCAGATTAGATGATGAATGTCATTTAACAAAAACTAACCTGATTTGTACAAGAACAGTTACAGTTGCCTACATAAAATAATAAGTAAAGTTATTCTCTACAAGAATCTAGAAGTTTGAACCGTATAACGGATTCAAGTTTCATTGAAATGTCTGTCATATAAAGTGTTGGGCAAATCGTAAAATTTAGTTTTTATTTGGTATAATTATTGAAAATGCGATAGTATGATATAATTATATTTTTCTGTTACATGATCAACGTCATTGAATTTTTATTTGTATTGAAATTTATGTAAAGACAACACAAGTTGCGAAACAATAATATAAATGTTATTCACACTTCTCATTTAGGCCCGGCTTGGCCAGATACTGAAATCAAAATAGATTATATCAATGCAAATGCTCCTTATTTCATGGTCCGGGATGGCCAGGTGGTTAAGGCACTCTACTCGTTATCTGAGGGTAGCGGGTTCGAATCCCCTTTACACCAAACATGCTCGCCCTTTCAGCCGTGGAGACGTTATAATGTGACGTTCAATCCCATTATCCGTTACTAAAAGAGTAGCCCGAGAGTTGTTAGTGGGTGGTGTCGACTAGCATTCTTCCCTCTAATCTTACACTGCTAAATTAGGGACGGCTAGCGCAGATAGACCTCGCGTAGCTTTGCGGGAAATTAAAAACAAGCAGACTATAAATTTACTGTTCATAATACGATGTAATGCTTAAATTCTTTACAATATAGATAAGAAACTAATTACTACCAAATAATAAGTAAAATATGTTCCTTTGTACAGCTGCTTTACAGCCTGAATACAGAAGTTTTGTTTTTTTATTTTACAAAAAATTTCCTTCATTAAACATGTAAATCCCTGTATTGTTTTTACATACTTTTAGGTTTTGAGATTCTAAGCAGTGAAATATTGTGTCGTTAGATAGTACACAGCTGTACACTTAAACATTAGAATGTTATTTCTACTTTATCATAATATACAAAATATATTATTTTAAACGTGATGCAAAGACAATTTTCAGTATAATACAATATATCTCTTACAACTAAAATGAATTATCTTGTACAAAAATATTAATTTTGAACTTGCTTAAAATAAAGAATTGAATATTTTTCAGTCACCAAAAAACAAAGTGTGTATTACATGTACTTCTGCAGGGTCCCCAAAGGTGTTCTGTTTCAAGCGTAAATGAAACCAAAACAATGAGTAAGAAATATTTTAATTTCTTACTTTTGAAGTTCGTATTTCATGCTATGTTGCAACCTACAGAATGAATAATTATTTTCGTGCCTCGTGGCATGCACACGTTTTAGTAACATGCACAGCAGTAAAAATTGCATCCCTAATGTGACATTATTATAGCATCTACTGACTCACTAACAGACAACACGCTTACTGAATAATGGTGCGAGTAATTAAAACAGATGAACCTATCCAGGTGGTCTATGGCCCCTTTTAGAGGAAAATAATTCAACGCTCAGACCAAAAATTAGATTACTAATCAATTCTACCAGTAGAATTACGATCTGATTATATTTGAATAACCAGAAAAGGAAAGTAATGTTTTATTACATACGGATAACATACGCACATAAATATTTAAAATTTTAAGTGAGAGTAAAAATCAGTTCATTTTGTTCACAAAGATACTGTTAAATTAGCGATAAAGAAGAGTGATATTTTATTTTCGTGCGGGTTTTAAACTAAATAGTAATAAAATTGAAAAGAAAGAAAGAAAAGTGGACACATTAGTAGTTACATACTTGAACTGACTGTGCAGCAGTAAGGATTTGAAATAATCTAATGAATGCTAAATTGAAAACGATTTGAAGCAATAGGATTCGTATCATACAAATTTGAAGCATTGTTGAATAAGTGTTATCTTTTTCTCTACCAAAAGCAAAAGGGCTTAATTTCAGATGAGTACCTGCCATTGATATTGATATTGGAGAGACTGTAGGATAAATATCTAGATATCTGGACTTCTAACAGAGACAATAAGTAACCTCTAAGAGAATCTTAATATTAGAGGTCTCAGCTTATAGGTCATCTTTCTCCATCACCTCTCCTCAGTTGTAGTCAGTAGTAGATTTATTTATTTGGGTAAAAGTTAACGGAGGGAGTAAATAACATTTTATAACAGCGCTTTGTCTTTACGTATCTGAAAATGCTACTAAAATTCCAATTGTTTTTTAATCATTTTACGCGTTATATAAATTAATCAATTATTTTTTGTGTTCAAGTACGCCTGGACAAATTCAATAGGTGGTTGTCAACTGTTTAAAAGAAAGATTTCTAATAAACTTGAGAACTCATGAATCATTGCATGACATGCTTCAACAAAATATAATATCGTCATCACAAATAAATACTTTGTGGTAATTAACTGTTCTGACAATGAGAACTAACCAAATATTCGAACAAAGTAGGCCTACTAACTGCTAAAATAAATGCACTATACAGTTCAAGCAAACCAGAGTTGAAACTGCTCATTTGTGAAACCAAAAAGTCTTGTTAACGTTAACATGCATGATCTTTGAAAAAAAAACAACAAAACTGGTCTCCTCTTGTCAATAAATGTATTGATGAATACAAACACCTAGTGGTTCAGATTTAAACCTGAAGGCACATATTGCTAAAAACCGGATTAACACTCATGATGTACACAGCTCAGATAGCCCTTTGCTTAATAACAAAGTGTACTACAAAATTAAAATATAACAGTTCAAAAGATTAATGGAAAAAGTTGTCTTTTCACATTTTTTTATCCATATTATAGATGTCAAACATGAAGTGCAGAAACATGGAAACACAAGCCACATATTGCCATTTAGTAATTTTAACTATGACTGACTATGAAAAGAAACTACAAGGAAACTGTAAAATTTATAGCAAAAAAGTATATGTTGTTTTGAAAATAATATTGAAGGTGACAATATATTCTGATGCTTTAAAGCACTTAAAAGTTACTTTATGGTATGATAATGTTAGAAAAAGGCTTATATTCCAAATGTTTTATTCTTTACAGAGATGAAATGTCGGCCATTTCAAAGATTCTACGATGGTTCCTGACGCTTGGTCAATCAAGTTTAACTCGATGTTTTGTTTCGTAACAAGCGAATCAATAATATACTCAGCACAGGAGATGTTTCATTATTTTTGCTCCATTCATGAAAGTTCAACGGAGAAAATCGTTTTTGTTTATTGTTCCGTGAAGTGCACATTCTGTCTCTCTTCAGAGTGCTTGGTAATCTTCAGCTCAAAGTAGTGGTAACAATGGAAAATAACCCTATTTGGATCAACTTGGAAGTTACGTTATTACTAGGTTTGGTCTTTGAGCATGTAGGTATAAAATTCAAGTTTTTATAGGCTTTAAAGAACCATGCTTTTAAACATTCACACAAGTTTTCATCGGTGTTATATAGTAAAACTTTTATTTATTTTATTCACAACATTTCATCAGGCTTACCAAATGGCAAATCTGGTGAAACGACATTGTGAATAAAACAAACAAAAGTTTTACTATGTGCAATTGATAAAAACGTGAGAGAAAAATCATGTTTTTTTGGACATGAGTAATAAAAGCCTTAGCTCCGAAAGTTTTAGAATCAGAAAGTGAGAGGTGATATATACAGTTTGCAAGCTGCTTTTTGGAGTAGTTCTAAGAAATTTTGATGAATAGAGAGGATGAATCATTCGTTAATATCCACTTGTTTGGATAGTTATTTTTTAATTAGTGTGATCACAAGATAGTATGTGTTTTTTTTATTTATGATTCTACAGCATCAACTATTAATTGTTTCTGTAGAGGTTAAAAGTATCCATTTTGTTTTGGAAACATTCTAAATAATTAATGATATTTGATCAGTATTCGTAATGACAGCGAAACGAATGTCAATATTTCTTCAACATAATTTTACTTCTTTATAAATTAGGCCGGATGGATCTCTACACCACACGTTACTTCCAGCATAGCTTGGAAACATCAAATTAAGATTAAACTTTTCAATCCAAACCTCCCGAAAATATTAAGAGGTGTTTGAGCATATCAGACATACAATGGGTGAAAAAAAACTTTTATCAGAAAAAAAAGGATGCCTGTATGTTTCCTTATAGCAAAGCCACATCTGGCTATCTGCTGTGTCCACCGTGGGAACAGGAAAAAGGGGATAACTTTGGCTAAAATAAAGACCATAATATCACATGTTAAAACATATTTGAGAAAACAGGAGTAAGACTGACTCATCACCTTGACAACCATATATGATTGAGTTCATTGACTGTGGCTTAAATAATTGACCCGGGCCAACTTCACTTTGAATAAATCCGACGTTTTCGTGCGTACAATGTTCTTGACAAAAACCATCAAGTTTCTAAAGAAGTAAACAAATATGTATACATTTAAAATGTCATTGCAGTGTCTACAACAGCTGAGTTAAGTACGTGCTTGTGGACATAAAAAGTACATGGAGAGTCTTCATGACACAATTCTTGTACTCTCTTAAAATGTTTACTCACAAATATGTCCTACGATTTGTCACCACAAAAAGTTTCTCTTGATTTTAGGTCGTACAATGATAATTTGTTACACAATATTTCCTGTCTTCTAAAACATTCAATTCTGCCTTTTTAGCAAAATTGAGAAAAACTTCAAGTGATGATCCATAAAACACGAAGCGAGTGGATATATCCGTTTGTTCTTAGGTGCTTAGGTTCGTGGAATCGTTTTCCATTGTAGAATACATTCATGCTGAATTGATTTCCTTAAGGTATTGTGCCTAAATATATCAGAAGATACATTTGATAATTCAGTTTGGAAGGACGTTGATAAGTAAGTCGTAATGGTCATAATTCTTTCCTTGGAGTTCCAAGTTTTCTAAGGTTTTGAAAATATAATTTTCGATACGTTATCTAAAGGTAATAACACAAAACCTACCATTTTATTTTCATTAACTACGACAGTAAAAATGACGCTAGAGTACAAACAATCTCTAGACGAATGGAAACGGACAAGTATATAAATATTCAAATAAATACAAAGATAGATAAACAAGTAGGCAACAAAACAAAACAAAGTCCTTTTAATTTTGTTAATCCTAGCCTAGGATTAATAAACATTCTGCTTTATACCAAAACAAGATTATTTTACTTTTGTTAATCCTAATTTAGGGTTAATAAACATTGTGCTTTAGAATCGTAATATTCAGTAAATAAAGAGAGTAATAGTAAAAATTTGAAACAACTATTCTTAATGGTTTATGGATATTTTACAGGAACAAGTGTAAAGTTATTCCATAATAACAAAAGGCTACTATATCAAAACTAAGTCATTAATTGATTACGCCTTCATCGTTGAAGTGAATTTCGCACAAAACTACACGAGGGCTATTTGTCCTTAATTTAGCAGTGTAAGACTAGAGAGAAGGCAGCTAGTCATCACCATCCACCGCCAACTCTTGGTCTACTTTTTTACCAGCAAATAGTGGGATTGACCGTTTCATTATAACGTCCTCATGGTTAAAAAAGGCGAACACGTTTGGTGCGGCGAGGATTCGAACCTGCGACCCTCAGATTACGAGTGGAACGCCTCAACCCACCTGGCCATGCCGGACCAAATTTCGTATTTAAACTCATCTTATGATTTAAGCGTATCTATATTTTGCGTTGAAAAAGATTGTTACATACTTTTTCCCGAAAGCGATCAATGTTTGGTGGAATCACACTGCCTATGAAATACTAAACAGTGTTAAAACGCAGTTCTGATAGAACACGTTTCACAGGGACCTGAAATTGACTGTAGTTTTCATATGACATGTTTATTTGCGTATGAAAATAATTTTCGTATAAATTACTCAACCTTCTGCAGTAACTACCCAGAAATCAGTTACGGAGAAGTCTTTCAAAACTCAATTGATCACGTAGTTTCCTAGTAAAGTAAAAATAAAAACTTTACAAGATTATCGAAATTATATTTTGTGCATTTTATGCGTCAACGTCATAAAAATTCGTGTGACAACATATTTACCACTGATCATTTGAAGCTGTTATGAAAAATATTCTTTTTAAAATTTTCTAAAATCAGATATTTCTAATGTTAGAATGCTTATTATTGAACAGTTTTCGACTTCTGTGCTGAAGCCTTTGTTACAATATAGAATACCTTTTAGGAACTATCAAATTTGCTAAAAAGTGTTCTATGGTCTGATGAAGGGAATCGAAAGTTATATATGTTAATTTCATATTATGACACTACAAACACACCAAAAACTTGTGTTGAGTTTCATCAACTACTAAATAAGTTTTATCAAACGGTTTAGAAGTGTGTCAACACATTTTGGCCACTTAAAACAAAGAAATATTATAAATTTTACAACGTATCTAGAATACCAAATAAAAAGTATTTTCATTGATATAACCTGGCCTGGCATGGCCAAGCGCGTAAGGCGTGCGACTTGTAATCCACGCGTCGCGCTAAACATGCTCACTCTCCCAGCCGTCAGGGTGTATAATATGACGGTCAATCCCACTATTCGTTGGTACAAGAGTAGCCCAAGAGTTGGCGGTGGGTGGTGATGACTAGCTACCTTCCCTCTAGTCTTACACTGCTAAATTAGGGACGGCTAGCACAGATAGCCCTCGAGTAGCTTTGTGCAAAATTCCAAAACAAACAAATGATATAACCTATTTTGATTTCAGCACATTTTATTGCTACCTTAGTTATCCTGAAGTAATTAGACCTTTTGTACTTATTAAACGACATTTAGGTACAGATTATTTCATTAGATATTTTATTTAAAAAAATATTTCTGACTGTAACTATTACAATAATACTTTTTTTTCAAAAGGTGTACTTTTATTGATAGATAATATAAACTTAATACTGTAATAATTATGTGTGTGTGAATCTGGCTAGACCTCTGTTATTTGATAGGACGGTGGTAAATCAACCCACTGATAGCCTGATCACAACAACACAGATTAGTATGAAGTTTCATTTTCATAGTTAAAAAAAGACTTGTGAGAAAGGACTTGTATTCTTGGATAGTTCAGTTGGATAGAGTATTGACCCTCTTCGAAAGGTCCGGAGTTTTTGCTCAATTCCTCAAGCTTTCTTTGATTGTTAGTTTTTTTGTTTAAAGTGATGTTTTTTAGAGAGTTTTCTTTCACTGATTCATAACCTGAACTGTTAGTTTACTGAGTGTCTTGGCAAGATATAGTGATTAGAGGTACTCGATTCGCAATTTGTGGGCCGAGGAAAAAAATTCCGTCCACGAATGTGCTCTTTTTTCAGCCGTGTGGGGGTTATAATGAGAGTGTTAGTCCGACCTTTGTTAGTTGGTAAAGAGTAATCCAAAGGGCTATCTGCGATAGTCATCCCTAATTTAGCAGTGTAAGACTAGAGGAAAACCAGTTACTCATCACCATCCACCGCCAACTCTTGGGTTACTCTTTTACAAACGAATAGTAGGATTAACCGTCACATAATAACGCCCCCATGTCTGAAAGGGCGATCATGTTTGGTGCGATGGAGATTCAATCCTAGGACCCTCATATTACGAGTCGAGTACCTTAACAACCTGGCCATGCCTGGCCGAAGTGTATAGTTATGACCTCATTTGAGTTGTGTTTGTGTTTTCTTATAGCAAAGCCACATCGGGCTATCTGCTCAGCCCACCGAGGGGAATCGAACCCCTGATTTTAGCGTTGTAATTCGGAGACATAGACCTCATTTGAACTTTTATAATATCTAGGTTTTTTCTTTAACTTATTCAATGTTTCTTTGCTTTTAAATTATAATATATTGAATTTCTTACTCGAAGTTGAACACTTGTTGAGATTAATTTCAATTATAGAAGAACTTCAGCTAGAGGGCGCTAACAGTTTTGGAACACTCAGCATAAATTTTATTTATTCATAAACTGCATTAGAAAAATTGTAATAAATCTTATCTCAATGTTTAGTTAATCAGCTTTTTTTCTTCTGAATTTTAGACACAAGAAGAGCATGAGTAAAGATTTTGTAGTTGTATGACGAACACCACATTTTGACACTCGTATGTTTCATTTACCTCTTTGTTGATACATTAAGATAATTAGTCTGTGGACCCAATATGGCCAGGTTGTTAGGGCGCTAGACTTGTAATCTGAGAGTCATGGGTTCGAATCCACCACACATTCTTGCCTCTTTAACTATAGGGGTATTATAATGTGTTTCGTCAATTCGACGCTTCGTTGGTAAAAGAATAGGCCAAGAGTTGGCGGTTGGTGGTGATGACTAGTTGCCTTCACTCTGGTCTTTTACTGCTAAATTAGGGACGGTTTGCACAGATAACTCTCGTGTACCTTTGCGCGATATTCAAAATAAAAAACAGAGTCCATAAAAAGTCCGACTTAAATTTAAAATAGTATTAATAAATTAAATGTCAGTAAAATATTTTTTTATGAAGAGTGAGCGCTACCTTCCTTCTATATAATATAGTGGATATTGTCTATAAGATCCAGATAAGTACAAAGTACTGAAACGGTTTATTAACTTTTGTTTTCATGTTTGATAGTAGAGTTAATACAAACGTTCGCTTCTTGAAACATTACAAAAAGTTAAATAAAATCTGAATATTTGTAGATAGAAAGAAAATATTGATCAACAACCTAAACAATTTAGTCTAATAGAAAACTGGCTGAAGCATCTGTTATTTCTCCATTTATCAAAAAGAGAAAGTTATTTTATTCAAGGAACCTTCCTAAAGGTTGCATGTATGAGATAATGGCATTCACTGTAATTTTTTCCACACATTTGGTAGTGAATCTCACTTTTCGAATAAGTTAACAAAGAAAATTAACAGCCTAAAATCGAAAATTAGGACTTCTGTTGTAGAAGTTCCAGTTTCAATGATCTTTGAAAATATCTACATAACAAATTGCTGTTTTGAAAAGATGCATTTAACAAGAAATTCGTTTAGATATAAAATTATTTATAATTTACTTCCGTTAATTTCTTAGAAATAGTTCTTTAATAAAAGTCACAGTAACCTGTTGTAACGTTTTTCAGATTTCTGTAGTTTATCATCAATATTGTTAAAATTATATTTGACATTTCTGGAAAATCAATTTACAGACCAATTATATTTTCAAAATTATTGGAATTTCTTACTAAATGTTTAATAGGTCAAAACTGAAATATACCACTAATGTAAACAGTGCTAGTGCTATACACCTATTTGGCAACAACTTCTTTATTAAATATTTACTTATATTAAAATATCAAGGTAAAATATCCAGGTCTTTACCCATGGTGCACTGTAAAGAGTTTGACTGTTAAGTCCGTTGTGAGGCAGTTTCGTTTCTTCAGATATCATTAAACCTTTAAATTCACTTTCACTGCAATAAACTGAAAGCTATTCAGTGTTCTGCTGCTCCATAATTTGTGAATACACAACGAAATCATGTTCATTTATGCTTGTGATCATGTGAAAGACAATGACCTTTGTAATTTTAGCTGCTCTACTCTGCAAGTTGCCACAAGGATAGGATTAAAATAGAAGTCAAAGAAACTAGAATATGTCGTTACTAAGCAATTTATTCCATTTTCTTATATTGGTATTTGCAGAATATTGGCTTAATTGCACTGCCTTATCTTCTTAAAGATAAGAACCACCTCATACTCATTAGTTTGTAATATTTGAGCTTCATGATAACATATAAGACTAGTTGCAACAGTCCCAGCGTGCCATTAACTTACACTCAGAAAACTCTCTCTTATGTAGAAGTGATAGACTAGAAAGAGCAGCTTGTCAACACCACCCACGGCTAATCTCTGAGCTAATCTTTACCAAAGAATAGAAGAATAGACTCTCATATTATAATGCCCTTACGGTCAAAAGAACGAACAAGTTCGATGACGGGATTCGAATTAGTGACTCGTAGATTGCGAATAGAATTCCCTAACCATCAAGATATGCCAGGCCTATGGTTGTAGTGATCTTTATGCATCCCGTGTCAACTTGCAAATGTTTCTTGGTTTTAATTTTTCCTTGAAGAAAATTGCAAGTCAAAGTTTTCTTCTTTTTCTCAACTTGAATATGTTGTGAATACTTCTAGTAGGATGTGCTTGTACTGTTAACAACTATTATAATCCTCTTGATTGCTTCTCTGAGCTTGTTTACAGTGGTCAAGTGCCATCAGCTAGTAGGATAAAAGCATGAACGAGATAGCTGTAGGTGATGAAGAGGGTTCAACATCTTTAAGTAGTATCCATTTAACTTACACACTTAACTTCCGTTTAACTTTACACTAGTGATGCAGTTGCACAAAAATGTTAAGGGTATTTTTAGGCATAAATTTCACAGTGAGCTACAGCTTATTTGTTTAATAACCTTATGAAAATTGGTTCAAAAGTTGTAAACACTAAATTGATTAAAGGTTGATCTTCATTTTAAACAATTATTCAATTTCAATATCTAACATTATTTTGTATTATTAATAATTTGGACTTTTTTATCCAATATATTCTTTTAAGAGTTATCTCGTAATTATTAAACACTATACAACTTTAATACCCAGCTCTTTCAATTTTTTTAGGTCTTGAGGAAATATTACATCAAGGAATTTCGCATTTCGAATGGCTGACATCTGTCCTTAGATTACTTGGGGTCGTTAGTGTCATTTCATTTGCCTCTAATGCTAAAATTGCGTTGAAGGTATAGGTAGGAAAAGAATGTTGGTCCGCTACAATTTCCCCCACTTTTTCTTTTTATTGCTAGAAGAAAAAAAGGAAAACAAATCTGCATTTCAATTTTTTTGGGGGTAATCGATTCATGCACGTCTATTTTAGCACTTAGTAGGGTCTTATAATTATTAGAATTCGAGGTGTACGTTGTAATACAGTATTATATTATTAAGTTATGATAACCTTATACATGAACGAAAGCAATACATTTGATACAAGAGAAAACTAACTGTAAGCCTAGTTATTAGTGGTGTTTTAATGCAGTGAAATTGGAAACCTGTGTCTAAATACAATAATAAAGAATGATTAGAGAAAATGGGATTAAAATCTAATTAACTCCATTTGTAATACAAAGTCGTCAGATTAATGTGAGCGTGCATTACCATGTAAGCTATTTAGAGGTACGCTCATATTTCAATTTTGTTTCAATGTCTTTTTCACTAAAATCATACCAATAGTGAGTTAAATATTGTATGTTGCCCATAGGGAAAAGGTATATTTCAAATTCAACTCAAATTCTGTTTGTTTGTTTTGGAATTTCGCACAAAGCAACTCGAGGGCTATCTGTGCTAGCCGTCCCTAATTTAGCAGTGTAAGACTAGAGGGAAGGCAGCTAGTCATCACCACCCACCGCCAACTCTTGGGCTACTCTTGTACCAACGAATAGTGGGATTGACCGTAACATTATAACGCCCCCACGGCTGGGAAGGCGAGCATGTTTTGGCGCGACTCTGGCGCGAACCCGCGACCCTCAGATTACGAAGCGCACGCCTTAACGCACTAGGCCATGCCAGGCCCTCAACTCAAATTCACTGATATAGTTTAAAGTGAAATTATAGAAGTCTGTTTATAATTATATAAAATTGAAACTTGTCGAGATATAGCCTTAAGCAATTTACAAGGGAAACATAATACTGTAATTCATGTTTAAATAAATTTCCTAAACGTTTCTGCATATTTTTTCAACACATTTAAAGGCTAGATGTTCTCATAATACTCATTAGTGTGGTGGCACTTTTCACTACTATTCAACATTTACTTAAATTATTTCATACAAACATATTTTTTACAGCGATAACAAGCCGTGGACTGTGGAACCTCGGAACCATAGTTTGGTAAGCTTACTATTAGGCCATGCTCGGCCCACTCGTCAGTTAAGACAAATTAAACCCATTATCAGGTTAAATAGATAAAAATGCATAAAAAGAAGAAAGAAATCCACAAACTCACTCATATTCTCTATAATATTTTCATAATACAACAGAGCTTTGCTTTGGAACATGCACTTACTACTTAAACTGCACTTAATGTGTATGTTATGTCAGCAGCCAGGTCAGAGACCTCAAGCGAGTGAGCATAGAAGTTTTAATTTTGAGCTCCATAGCCAGCGGCACTATTGTCACGAGGACTTTAAACCGAGTACCAGGATTGTGTGTCACCTGTGTAATGCATTTACAGGTGAGAGTGCCTTAAAAATAGATACCTCCATTTACAGTCCTATACACAAATCCCTAAGTCATCCCTGACTTGAAATATTACCAGGGAATCATTTTTTGAGTAAAAGGAACACTTTATTTTAAATGTAAGCGCAACTGGTAATATTAGCGCAACGTTAAAACAACATTTTACTTCATTGAGAAGAATGATGGTTGAATAGAGGAGTTATAGTGTAAACGACTGATACCAAACCCATTTTAAAATAAATTGTTTTAACCAGGTGATTTCTAGGATTTATTAGTTTATAAAGAAAATAGTTTTATAAAGAAAGTGCAATGGATACAAAATGGAGTTTCTTATATCTAATCATTAGCAACTTCCTTTACTTTCATCAATTGTCAATGTTAATCAGAAATTTTAGATGGGTTTTTTTGTGAATATTTTTGTACTAAAGACGTGAACTGTGTAAAGGACAATTTATGTTCTTGTTTTTTTATAAGCCCTTCGATTTATCATTAAGCCAACGGCGGTGGCAAGGTGGGGGAGAGATTGAAATGTAAACAGCGGCTGACAAGTAATTCAGTTTCAGATAATATTAAACTTTGATATACGTTGCTAGTAGAGTTATTTTTTAGATTCACACACATACACATCAACAAACGCAAGAGAGTGCATTAGATCTATTCCCGGCGCATTACTGGTGTTGAAAGGGAAAAATCAATACGAAAATATTAACAAGAAACACGAAAAGTTTTGTTTTATTTATGGAGAGTTGAACTAATCTATTTTGGTCAGAAAATAAGTTTCTCACTCTTTAAGAGTGAAATACATATAAAAACATAAGTTTTTCACTCTTTAAGACTGGAATACATATAAAAACATAAGTTATTTCTGTTTATTTCCAGCGAAAAAATTCTCCAGGTGCAACTTTCCCACGGACAAGTTGATGAGGTGAATCATACTTAGTGTGCCGTAGCAGAAACATCATAAAGTAACTTTTCTCTTTTACTTACACACCCCGCTGGTACAGCGGTGTGTCTCCGGATTTACCATACTAAAATCGGGTGTTCGATTCCCCTCGGTGGGCTTAGAAAACACACACATTTACTTACTCTTTCTTTCAAAGTTTCTCGACGTTTGTAAAGGACATTCGCGTTCAAATGAGCTGTCACATTTTAAATACAATTTACACGTGATTTATACAAGGTCGCTTTAGTGGATTATTCTGTACTACATTACATAAAGAAGTATTGTGGCCATTACGAATAGTGCTATACATAAAAACACATCATTTTTAATGAAATTACAAATATGATATGATATTAAATATAAGTTGTATAGATGGCTTAATTCGCAACAGTGTATATGGATCAAAGGTTAATAATCAGTTTGAAATTTCACTTGTTATTACTACGTATGCTCCACAGTTAAAAGTTACTGTTAAGAAATGCAAAAAAAAAAAAGATTGCCTTCCCTGTATTTATTAGGATAAGAAATATTGTAAGTAACATTAATGTTACTGTAGCATACAGACAACTTAACCATTTTAACTGCTACTTTGTTATAAATATAGTACCGAAAATAGACTAAACGTTATCATTAAGTATAATAACTTAATACGAGAACTTTGTAATCTGAATTATTGTACCAATACTAATATCATAAGAAACACTTAAAGAACTACTATTTTAAAAGTCAAAAGACTTTTCGCTTGTAATTATAAGAACTATAGTTCTTTGTTAAAATGTACAGGATATTGCGCAGGTTATGTTGGTAAAACTGAACATTTAAAATACAGAATGCACCAACATAGTTTCATGTAAGAGTCCATTGACCTTAATCTTTCCACAACTGTATCCTAAGTTTCCATAGTCTTTTACAAGAACCTTTCTCTTTCTGTTTATCACTTTCGTTCTATAAAATGTAATACTCAACAAAGAAATAAAGATGTTTATATATTATATATATATATATATGTTTATTTGTTTGTTTTATTATGTACTTAATGTATTATGTTCTGTATTTACTTAGAGTAGCTTAGGAGCAGTTTGAATGTTGCAAAAACGTTATTAACGTAAAGAAATAAATATAAATAAAATAATATGGTATTGCAAATATACGCTTTGAATATTTTTTAGCGTTGCATGTTATATGGCCTGCTGTCTGTAGTTAGCAAACCGAACTGTCTGTAACGAGATCTGATGAAACTAATCTTTTTGAATCATATCTCCAGTGTAGTCTGGCTTAGTGGCCCGGCATGGCCAAGCGTGTAAAAGCGTGCGACTCGTAATCTGAGGGTCGCGGGTTCGCATCCCCGTCGCGCCAAACATTCTCGCCCTTTCAACCGTGGGGGCGTTATAATGTTACGGTCAATCTCACTATTCGTTGGTAAAAGAGTAGTCCAAAAGTTGGTGGTGGGTGGTGATGATTAGCTGCCTTCCCTCTAGTCTTACACTGCTAAATTAAGGACGGTTAGCACAGACAGCCCTCGAGTAGCTTTGTGCGAAATAAAAAAAAACAAACAAAAAGTAGTCTGGTTTCATATCTAATTTCGGTGTGATCTTCTTACTACAACAAAGAAGTATAGAGGTAACTTTTATGAAGAAAATGTAGTAAGATAAATGTAATCTACATTGATATCCACTAAGGTAAATTTTTTCTAAAGTTTCTGCAAAAAATGCAACAGAGCAAAAGTATCATGACATTACTTGAACATTGGCATGGCCTATGGGTTGCTGCAGGCGTTAAGTTTCATCTATGAAATACTTTTATTGCTTTATTAAATAATTCGTGGACTTTAGCAACTCAATAGCATAAAACTGGTGAAGAGGAACAAATTGGTGCTAGTGAAGCGTAACAAATGCTCAGTTCTTAGGATTTTTAAGATATACCGGAAAAGAGAACCAGTTTATGAACTCTACGAAGCATGCTTTTCATAAATATGGGATGCAAAACGTTTTCTTGGTGGGAGTGAAATACATGACAAAACAAATATTAGATATTGACACTGATGAAGAGATGGTTAACAACAATTCTCATATTTTGTTGGAATGTTAATTGGCGTAAAGAACATCAACAGTTAACAGCGAAAATTAGAAATAAAATTGATTTTGTCAAATATAAGATAGACGAAGTATTCCGATTATTGGGTATGTTCTACATAAATACGTTCTTTACCAACATATCTTCTTGGAGTTAAGCCGAAAAGAATGTTGAAACTGTTTTCTTTGTTAGATATACTCAGCTAACATAAAATACTGCGCTTCTTTGTGGTGTTGCAAAGTCCCCCACATGGTTCGCAGAGGTTTCAGAGTACCAATCAAGTTCTTCCATCATCCCCAATTATTTCTATAGCGACCTCGAAGGAGAATGTGGTGTCTGTAGTACTTGAACGTGTGCCAAGGTTGGTCGTACTGACTTGTGGAAGGAAGTATGAACACAATCTCATTTATATCATTCCTTGAAACTCCTCTCAGACACACGTCATTCTTTGAATTACTTTTTGACATCGTTTTAGTTCCTCTTGGTACCCTTTTGGTAAACGATAGGAGCTACAACTTATAGATAGGGCACACCCCCAGACAACCCCAAGACCACCTGCCAAGTTTAGTCACGCTACCTCAAATAATTGTGATAGAAGATGGCTGAGCATATACGCAAGCAAAGTTAGAAGTTTAACATAAATTTTTTAACAAAAACAATAGGTTCTACTGTGGTTCAGTGGTAAAACTGATGGCTCATAACGCTAAAATTACATATTGATAGCTGCAGTGAGCATGGCACTAATAGACCATTTTAGTTTATTTTTGTATGGTACAACAAACAAACATCTAAGGCCCTTATTAACATGCTACCTTTGTCATATCAGCGCAGTATCAACCGCAATTTTTTTAAAATAGCAAATTGTAGAAACAGAGTTAGAATTATGTTTCAAATTTCCATATGCAGGTAAGCACTCGACATTTGAGAGATGCACACTGGTCCTTTTTGAAATATTTAACAAAATATAAAAAAATGCATTTTTACATATTAAGGGACTGAACTTAGACGAACATTTCAAATAAAAAAGCTGCTTTTTTCGTTAAAAATCATCACTTCAGTATTAATAGCAAACGAGAAAGAAAAAATACTGAATGGGAAGATGTTATATACTTATTTATTTCCTGATCATCTGAGTAGTTTACTTTATGGCGGTTAATGTGTAAATATGTTTGAGTAGTGTAAATCAATTTATTCAAGCCAGTAAGGAGTCAAGAAATATTTGACTGAGAGGTTCACTTTGCTCTTTTTTATTCTGTGTCATACTTGGCCTAGTCATCAGCCTGCCGGACTAAAGATCTGCGAATCCGTTGTTTGCATTTCGTTAATGTAAAATAAAATCATGTTCCTCACAATGTGGGATTATAAGTGTATTATAAAGATGAAGGTAAAAACTATATCCTCATTATCACCACTCCCTACCCTCATTCTCGTTTTCTCAAATATCTACTACATTCTACTCTGTGATGGATTAATAACATCTAAATTCCTGAATATCCTTAGGGATACCTTTCACCCCCATATTTATTATTTTGGTCCCAATATTTTCTCAAACAAAAGCAGCCAAGGGACAGTTAGTGCAGGTATTATTTGTATAGTTAGGCCCTGCATGGCCAGGTGGGTTAAGGCGTTCCACTCGTAATCTAAGGGTCACGAGTTCGAATCCCCGTCGCACCAAACATGCTCACCCTTTCAGCCGTGAGGGCGTTATAATGTGACTGTCAATCCTACTATTTGTTAGTAAAAGAGTAGCCCAAGAGTTGGCGGTGGGTGGTGATAACTAGCTGCCTTCTCTTTAGTCTTACACTGCTAAATTAGGGACGGCTATCGCAGATAGCCCTCGTGTAGTTTTGCGTGAAATTAAAAAACAAATAAACAAACAAGAGTGGGGAAAGTCGTGCGCCATGCACAGTTAAACGTAACCTAGGACAATGGTACATCAAAACGTGAGTTGATGTTCGATAAGACGGTCCATTGAGAGTTAATCTTAACCTTAGCCACTTGTCGTTAAGCGATCGCTCGTCATAATCGCTGACTCTGCACATCTGTCTTAACTTCCATCCTTCACTGTAAAGCACTGAAACACGACAAGAATGAATAAACCTGGTCTGTGTTACTTTTACGGCATCTTCGGATTTCTATAACTTATCTCCTTATGAAATCTACAAACTAAGATTCAAAGACATGTTTATTTTGCTACTATAATAACTTACAATGTTCTTATTTTAAAGTAAGATTGTTAAAAAAACCCACTAAAATCGTTCACATACACAACTGTGCATTGGTGTATTTATGTAAACAGTCACATGCATAGTAGTTACATGTAAGTCCCTATAACTGGAAGCACGTCGTAACTGATATTATAGGTGAGGTCTTGGACCTTCTTACTTCTCTTTTCCCTGTTTGTAAAATTAAAGTCACGATACGATAACAATATTTGATTTCGATTTTACTCTCACTTAACACGTTCTTAGCAGCTTTCGTATTTCGGGTAGTAATGTTTAAGTATTTAAATTGTGTATAATGGAAACCACTGTCACTCATAAGCCATAAACATAATTAGTCAATAAAGTCACTCAAGCTTAGACAGTTATAGGTACTACAAGAAATAGTGAATTAATAAATTTACCCTCTTAACGTCTCTTTCCTTAGATGAGCCGGCGGTAAGTCTGCAGACTCATAATGCCAAAATATGAGGTTCGATTCCAAGCATATGGCTCCTGTGGCTTTGCTCCAAAACAAATAAACTTAACATCGTTGTCATTCACCAAGTATTAATAGAGAAACAAAACACAACAAATCTTGAAGAAAAAATAATTTTTCTATATTGAGAATACGTCGAACTCGTTAATGAACAACACTATAGCAGCAAGAAGCTAGAGCATCTAGCAGAAATTAAATAAGTTACTTATTATAATTTATTTCGAACGAGACTCTGATCTACCATGTTAACGTATTACTATTTCAAATAACCCGAAGTTTGAATATGAAATTAGTAGTCAAGTAATTGTTAATATGTATTAAACTTATGCCATCAAGACTGATACACACAACTTCCTTTTTTAATCCTTTTTTGTACAAATGTACAAACAATACAGAGGCTTATATTTGTTCTAAAATGAAATATTTTATTCACGATCAGGCCAACGACGAGCAAATTACCTCTAAGTTGATATTGTTGCACCTCGCTTAAGCTAACGACTTCTTTCCTGACTAACCTCACACCGGTTAAAAGTTCATTCTTTTTAAGATATTGAAGGAATAACGTCTGAAATAATTCCCTGAAGTTAAACGGTTTGTAATGTTTGTAATCTTTCATGTTCGAAGTCAAATTCTGTAGTTTTCCCATTAAATACAGATGTTAATCACAATTATAGTTTGTCAAGCTGATAGGCTGTAGCTGACCAACAATATTACTCTCCTTAACGTCTTTTTTCCTTTTTACAGGAAAAATTCGAGTTTGTATAAATTTCGATGTTGTTCTCGTGCGCTTTCGTCAAACAAGTATTGCTGATTTTTACACTCACGAACATTCTATATATTTTGAGACTAAGCAAGACTTGCGCAATACATAGTCAACAATATACGTCACATGCAAAATAGTAGATTATATAGAAGCAAACGTAGGCATTAAACTAACGGTACAATTGTAAATCTGTTACAAAATTCATTTCACCTAGCGGCGTAAAATAGGCGAACATTAATATAAATTTTCTTTACAACTAGTCCCTCCTAGTACAGCGGTACGTCTAGAGATTTACAATGTTAAGATCAGAGGGTTCAATTTCCTTCTGTGGGTTCATCAGAAACACACACACATTACAATTAAAATTGTTATTACATTTTGATAATTCAGTAACATAAACACTGAAGCACTTCATAATTTTTTGTAGCTAAATAAGTTTTAAGATTATTTTCTCTGCTACTTTTAAAAATATAATTAATTCTCTTTTTAATATATTCGACATTAAATATAAACGATGGATGAGTAGGGGGCACGTCTAACCAGAAAAAAAGAAACTGAAGAAAATTATATACGTGATACATGTGTTTTTTATTCGTGTTTTAAGTGTTTTTCTCGTTTTCGTTTATCACAAACAAACAGTCATAGCCCATCGAGACTTCAACATAAACAGCGTCCTTTCGCGCTAATAACTTACAGCTCGAGGAATTCGGCACGATCGATATCTCGATTATCTGTCATTATCACACTAAATAAAACAATCAATATTCTCCTTAACAGGATGGTTTTAAAAAGAAATATAATGATATTGTCCATCTGTTTCTTTCTCTTTACCGAAGTTGTTATTTTTACCCTAAGAATTTAGTTTGAGTATTTCGAACGATAAAACTGTATATTTGATACAAACTTAAATTTAAGAACAAGCTGTTGCAAACTAAACACAGACTGTGGAAAGTGTGAAACTATTAAGTTTTCGATGTTTATACACACAATGAACTTATAATTTTATGAGACGCAAACGAAAAACGCACAACGACATATTTATTGAATGTTTCACAATAGGCTTGTTTGTTTTGGAATTTCGCACAAAGCAACTCGAGGGTTATCTGTGCTAGCCGTCCCTAATTTAGCAGTGTAAGACTAGAGGGAAGGCAGCTAGTCTCACCACCCACCGCCAACTTTTGGGCTACTCTTTTACCAACGAATAGTGGGATTGACCGTCACATTATAACGCCCCCACGGCTGGGAGGGTGAGCATGTTTGGCGCGACTCGGGCGCGAACCTGCGACCCTCAGATTACGAAGCGATGGCCTTAACGCGCTAGGCTATGCCGGGCCTTCTCAATAGGCACATTTGTTCTTCAGCAAAATTTACAATCTGTTTATATGTCTCAGAATGAATAACTATTAAAGAATAAACAAACGAGAACAAAATCAAATAATACTAAAATAAAGGGCATCACCTCCGACTTATTATAACCGAAAATTTAGCAAGTCTCACTTTCGATGTCGGCCTGGCATGGCAGGCATGCAACTGGTAATCTGAGGGTAGTGGGTTCGAATCCCCGTCACACCAAACACGCTCGTCCTTTTAGCCTTGGTGGCGTTATATTGTGACGGTCAATCCCACTATTTGTTGGTAAAAGAGTAGCCCACGAGTTGGCGGTGGATGGTGATGACTAGCTCTTTTCCCTTTAGTCTAGTCTCACACTGTTAAATTGTAGACGACTAGCGCAGGTAGCCCTCGTGTAGCTTTGCGTGAAAATTCAAAACAAATAAGCAAAGATCCACAGTCCTGCACTGTAGCCACTGGGAAACGACCGGCCCAACCAGAGTATAAAAAAGTAATCAGCATGCCATAACAAATTAAATAGCGCTTTACAACACTTGTCGCGAAATTTAAACCAATCCAATCCAAACTTTCCAAGTCTATCATGAATGCTAAAATTGATGGGTTGGTATATATCTTTATAGATTAACATTCTCTGAACAACAGTCAAAGTCAGATAATGTAAAACAAAAAACAAAAAATGTAGAGTCAAATGTTTGTTGTTGTTTAAGTGCAACACTACAAAATGGCCAACCTTGTGGAATGTCTATACAGATGCTAGCGTTTCTTAAATTCCATAAGATACCGGTAACACAGCGTGGAAAGTTTGTTGGTGTGACGAGGATTCAACTCTCAAGTCAAGAGTGGAGAGTTCTACCCAGGAGGCCTGCATGGCCAAGCGTGTTAAGGCGTGCGACTCCTAATCTGAAGGTCGCGGGTTCGCATTCCCGTCGCGCCAAACATGCTCGCTCTTTCAGTCGTGGGGGCGTTATAATGTGACGGTTAATCCCACTATTCGTTGGTAAAATAGTAGCCCAAAAGTTGGTGGTGGGTGGTGATGACTAGCTGCCTTCCCTCTAGTCTTACACTGCTAAATTAAGGACGGCTAGCACAGACAGCCCTCGAGTAGCTTTGTGCGAAATTAAAAAAAAAAACAAAACTAGTCTGGTTTCATATCTAATTTCGGTGTGATCCTCTTACTACAACAAAGAAGTATAGAGGTAACTTTTATGAAGAAAATGTAGTAAGATAAATGTAATAATAGACCAAAAACTGTGGTTGGCATGGCTAAACGCGTAAGGCGTGCGACTCGTAATCCGCGGGTTCGCGCCCGCGTCGCGCTAAACATGCTCGCCCTCCCAGCCGTGGGGGTGTATAATGTTACGGTCAATCCCACTATTCGTTGGTAAAAGAGTAGCCCAAGAGTTGGCGGTGGGTGGTGATGACTTCCCTTCCCTCTAGTCTTACACTACTAAATTAGGGACGGCTAGCACAGATAGCCCTTGTGTAGCTTTACGCGAAATTCAAAAACAAACAAACAAAACAAAGGTCATAAATCGAAAATAACGTTTTTGCTTGTCAGTGATTTTATGCTGTGCTTAGAATGTTTTGTTATATATTTTGTTCGTTTATAATAAACTGTTTTCACGAAAATTTATATAAAGCAAATGCATTTTTGTGGGAAGTGTTCGTATATCTTGCATTTAATGTTTCACTCTGCTTTTATCCATTTAATACTTGAGTTTACAAATAAATTGCCAAGCATAATCTAACTTTGTGATTCCTAAATAACAAGCGTCAGAAAATCATCTTTAAGGTTTCTGAAATATAATTCTTACAAGGTGAAAGTAGCTTCGTGCTTGAAATAAAATATGTGAGCAAACATAACACTGAAAATAGCCTTAAGAATATAAAAGAAACGATAACAATAATTCTAGATTAAACACTACCGTATTTGTTTGATTCTGCTAAGAGCTACTACAGAAACTACAGTTTATAACTACAAGAGTATAGCATCTATTTTCCTCACGTTAACATGATTAACATTTATATTATTAAAGACAAATAAAATAGGGAATTTTTCTATAGAAATTCCTTCATAGTTTATAATTCAATATTTTATGGACGAATAAACTTGTTTGAAGACTAATTAAAAAAAAGTCTTAAACTTACAGAAGGGAGAAGTAGTAACACCTGATATCAATTTGTGATCTTTGTGAATCTTGTTTGAAAATAACTTGCAGAAGATATCTCTTGTTTTTCTTCGCCTTGCTCATTTAAACAGAGCATAAAATATTTTATTTTAGGAAAGTCACGATCTGAAGTGAACGAATATTAATAATTTTTATTGACATCTATTTATATATAAATATATGTGTTTGTCTATATATTTTTAGAGAAAAAAACACACTGGGCTATTTACTAACTGCTACTTTGAAAATCTAAATATTTACATATAATGTCAGGTGTTTCGAAACTCTCTGTTTTTTATTTGTTTTGTTTTTCTAGTGTTCTCTTGCTCATAAGTAAAACATATATTTAGAAAATCAACAACTCCACCTTTCTCCCAGTTTCAGTTGCGTTCAGAATTACCACTAGATGGCACAATTATAAAAGCGAAACATTCGATTCATTATTTTAAAATTATTTATTTTCCAATTAAAATGTTTGCAAATTCATCTGATTTATCAAAGCAGTCTAGTGGGTTAAAAATGCTCTAATATTCAACTTGTGCAAATATTTGTTAAAGAGATTTGAACAAATTACAGCGATTAAATGAAACCTTTCAAAATTTCCCAAGATAAGTAAAATAGTTTGAGCATAAAATTACAGCCTCTTCTAAACAGTTTTTCCTTCATACCATTATTACAAATTATAATTTTTTTGGACAAATATCCGATGTATTATATTGTGTATATTAACACATTGCTATTTCATGTAACCAGAAATTTAAATTCGACTTTAATTAAATGTTAGTATGTATTCAATTTACGTTATTTAACAACAAGCTTGATACTCACAATTTTCTTTTTTCAACAGAAATATATTTTAATATACGAACACAAAACCAACACAATTTAAAATAACAGTTATTACTGATAGCTATTACAAATGATAGTTTATATAAAACGGTTTTAGAAACTTACAGACAACACAGAGTCTTACACCCTGTCTAGAACTATATATTTTATTGATGATCCAGGTCCACACCGAGTAAATTAATTGAGAGTTGATATTGTTGCACGTCGCTTGAGCTAACGACGTCTTTTTTGACTAACCTCACACCGGTTAGAAGTACTCTCTTTCCAACAAAAAAGATATTTAACGTCCTCGTAGAAATACTAATGTCTGAAGTAATAGTAACTGGTGTGAAGTTAGACAAAAAAGACATCAATAATTTAAGCAAGGTGCAAAAATATCAACTCAGAATTAACTTGTTTGGCGTAGACCCGGACCATAAATAAAATATATAGTTCTAGACCGGATATAAGACTCTGTGTTGTCTGTAAGTTTGTAAAACTGTTGTATATAAACCATCATCTGTGATAACTATTAGTAATAACCGTTATTATAAACTGCTTTGTTTTCACGTTTATACATTAATATATATTTGTGTTAAAAAGCAAATTTTGTGAATTAATCTTGTTGGGAAATAACATAAATTTAATTCATATTAACATTTAATTAATTACTAAGCTCAGACTTGAAAGTACGGTTGTTTGATATGGTAATACGTTAATATACGTAACATAGTAAATCGGAGACTCGTCCTAAATTAAATTATATTATGTAACAACTAAAACATCATTCTTGAAAGAAAAATATTGCAAACATTACAATATAAATAATTTACCCTTCCATATGACCTTAACAGCTTTTTATCTCTCAATAATGAAAAAAACTGAAAATTCTAATGGCTTATTGAAAAAAATATGAAACAATGGCTAAGCATCAAAATTCGTTATAACGTTATTACAAACCGTTCAATTTGAATAAAATATAGTTTACAGTAATTTCAGTTATGTGTTGTGTATGACATTAGTATTCTATAAATTCCCAAGAAAAGAAATGTCTTCATGTAGATGAAAACTTTGTTTTGTATAGAAACTCAAACATATATTTGCCTATTATTATCAATTTTTTGATAAATATATTTATCACTTCATTTAACACCATCTAAGTTTATTTGTTTATTTAATATCGCGCAAGGATACACAATGGCTATTCTACCTTGCACTAGCCTTCTCTAATTTAGCAATATAAAGCTAGAAGGAAGACAGCTAGTCATCAGGACCCATCGTCAACTCTTGGGCTATTTTTTTACTGACGAATAGTGGGATTGACTGTCACATTAGAATGCCTTACACGGCTGACAAGGCGACCGTCTTTGGTTTGACAGAGATTCGACCATCAGGTTACGAGTCGAGTCGCTAAACATTAAAAGTAACATCCCTGTCTGGGTACTCAGTTAATTTCATGTGGGACGAGTCTTTGTCTCGTACACTCTTCCAAACCTTACACTCTTTCTTGGTTTGATAACGTTAATACAATGTGGATCGTATGTGAAGAGAAGTTGGAATCACTGAAGTGTATTTCACCAGTTTTCAAATATTCCAAATTTGATTGTCATTCTTGATAGGTTTTTATTTTGAGATTTTTCAAAGAAACAATAGAAATATATAACTGTGTGATGTGCAAGTTATCTTTGTCAAATAGAGATTTCTAAGAGAAGAGTACGAATGGAATAAATCAATGAAGTGAAAAACGTTCTGATAACATTTGTTGAAACAGACCAAACTGTCCACAAACAACGTTGGCAAGTGTATATAACATTTCAAATTGCCCGTTACGACAGCGGTAAGTCTTCGGAGTTACAACGCTAAAATCAGGGGTTCGATTCCCCTCCGTGGATACAGCAGATAGCACGATGTGGCTTTGCTATAAAAGCACGCACACGCACAAGAAATCTCAAATATAGCTCATGTACACCACATTCTAGTAGCACTAAAAATCATAATATACGTGTGTTTTTGTTCTCAAAACTAGAAGGATTTTAATTATTCTCAGTACGCAAACCTGGTGAATTTGAAGGTTTTGGTTTGTTTTGAATTTCGCGCAAAACTACACGAGCGCTATCTGCGTTAGCCGTCCTTAATAAGCAGTATAAGACTAGAGGGAAGTTTACTTGTCATCACTACCCACCACCACCTCTTGGGCTACTCTTTTACCAACGAATAGTGAGATTGACCGTCACATCATAACGCCCCCACGGCTAAAAGGGGTGAGCATGTTTGGTGCGACGGGGATTCGAACCCGCGACCCTCAGATTACGAGTCGAACGTTTTATCGACCTGGATATGCCGGGCCCGAAACAAACGTCAATATGCACTTTAATCTGGATTCAATTTATAATGAATGGGTTGTAAGTTATATAGCCCAACTTTATAACTTTTTTATTTAACAACAGTAAAAAAAAAAACAAATACTAACTTCTTCTGTAATATTGCAACTATGTAGAAAAGTAAATATAATAAATATTCGTATCCTTCGTGACCAAGTAAACAACTTATTTCTGAATATTACTTTTAAAGTAGAAATATAGTTGAGAAAAGAAAACACTATTGTGGTCAAAAACTAAAAGGAATTTCTTTGCTCACTTCAATTCACTTGAACCGTGTTTTTGGCTTCCATGGTGTTATAAATAAATCCCCATTTAAAGCACATTCTACGAGTGGATCTTAACCCTTACGACACTGCAAGTTTAATGTAGAATGTTTCAAGACCAAGAGACCTAATATATCAGAATGAATACATAAGATTTCTAAAGTATGTCGTTTTAGTCATTATCCATGAAAACGGATGCTATAAATAGATACAAATAATATTAAACAGTTGCTATATTTATGAATAAAAACTCTAAAACCCAAGCGCTTTTGAAAGTTCCACCAATGAATTACTATTTCTATCGTATTCCAGTAGAAATTATGGAACTAGGGGAAACAAATATCGATTTACACAATGTAGAAGCCGTCTTCAGCTATTACAATTTTATTTTTGAAATAGGGTTATTGGTCTATGGAATGGGTAGCCTTCGGATATTGTGGAAGTAGTAACTTTGAGTGAGTTTAAAAGAATGCTAAATAGATATATGAATGATAAGAGATGGCTTTCAATTTCTTTTTATTTATTTAAAAAAGTTTTAGTTTGGCTTAAAGCATAAGACTGCCCTTTATTGCCCTAAACATTATATTATGTTCTGTTAGTTTAAAAGAACTAAAAATATTAGTATGATGTTTGAAATTTGTAATTTGTATTGGAAAACTTAAATTTGGAAATTATTTGCTGTTATTTAAAAAAATATATCAAGAATTTCAAAACCAAAAGTATGAGATAATAGTAGTATAATTTCAAAATTGGGAAACCTCCAACACGAAAGAAAAATAAATCTAAAGATAAACCGAACAAAGTACACACGAAGAAATTGTTCAAAATGAAAAATAAAACCCTAGCGACATGGAAAATAGTAATACTAAATCTGTTTAGTAACCTAGAAAAGTATACTACAAAATATAGAGTAACAGAAGTGCAGAGCTATTCCTTAAATGTAAACAAAATTATTAAAGTTACAGCGGAAGAATATTTAGAGATAAGACCACTAGATAAGTACACTGAAATTTTCATGGATTCCCCAAAATATATCAGGAACATTATTTCGTTAAATTCATAGTTAGTAATATGTATATATTCAGAAGTTGAATTCCTTTCTAATGTTACCCTGATACGGAAAATACTATATCAGATACATATATATGTGTATCTTTATCAAACGAAACATTCACAGTTTGCTGATAATACTGTAAGAATTGTGATGTAGAATTTTTCTATACTCTGTTATCCTACTAATGAACACATAAGACTTTCTAACTACACTCCTTAAAAATAGACCAGAATTTCAAATGAGGAACTCTCATTTTCTATTGAATAAAATCTCTAAGTTAACACTTTATAATTTTTAAAATTCAATGTTTATCGCTAAATCAAAATGATACTTACCACTGAGAGCACAACGATTCATATTTTCCCATCTTAATTAAATTGCATTTTTATCGAATATATCTATAGGCTTTCACGAAGCAGATTTATAGTAATATAAATTTTCCTAATTTAATTTTAAAATACAGATTTGTACATGCAATTAAAAAATCAATTACAAACTTGCTCGAGAAAAGAAACAGGTTTACCCACCAGTATTGTAGAGAGAAAATGCTGTTAAATGAACTTTACATAAAAATTAATTTAGCAATCTCGAAAATGCGTTTTTGGATCTTCCTGATTAGTCATAATCGAATTTCGTACATCCATTTGTAGAACGTCATTGAAGAAAACAATCAACATTTTTTACTCTAAAATTTGAAAGAAACGTGCGTGTTATAATTATCACGTCATCCGATAAGTAAAGTCCAAATATTTAATACACAAAATGCATCTTTATTTCTGTCTTTGTAAAAGACTTTAATGACTAAAATATGTAGTAGGACGTGTATAAAATGTTCAGACAAATAAAAGATACTAACCCAAACCTACTTTTACAGATCATTAATCAAATAAACCATTGTAAATATGGATGTGACTCAGGATCACATTAGGCATTAGGCATGATTAGGCATAAAACACATGTTTTATTCGTTTAAAAAAAGACAATAGTGCAACAGAAACTACATGAAACATTAAAGGTGTTTATGGTGCGGAGTCTCTCAATGAAAGAAAATGTAGGAAAGTATTGTTAAGTGTTTGGTGGGATATTGTTTGTGTGATCAAATTTGAATTGCTGCCACTCAATGTAACGATTACACTAGGCTTCTATTGTCAAGAGTTAGGGTGCTTGAATGTTGCACTGAAAGAAAAGAGGCCTGCTTTGATCAATCGTAAAGGTGTTGCGTTACACCAGGATAACGCACGGCCCCATACAGCAAAGATAACACTTGCAAAAACTGAAGGACTAGACTGGGAAAAACTTCTACATCATCCTTATTCTTCAGACCTTGCTCTATTTGAATATAATCTACTCCGAGGTTTGCAGAACTATCTTGATTAAAAAGAGCTTGGAACACATGAAGATGTCAAAACTACCCTCTCTACATTATTTTCCTCCAAACCCCAAGAATTTTATAGAAGTGACATTCAGAAGCTTGTGAATTATTGGCAGGAAGTAAATAATAATAACATAACATACATTATGTATTAAATAACATTAAAAGCGTTTGAAACTCTTTCTATTTTTCTGAACCTAAAATCTGACATTACTTTACATAAATGAAAATGACGTAAAGGTTAACTGTAAGCTAATATCAACAACACCAGGCCCAGCAACAAGTTTGTTTTTGAATTTCCCACAAAACTACTCGAGGGCTATCTGCGCTAGTCGTCCTTAATTTAGCAGTGTAAGACTAGATGGAAGGCAGCTAGTCATCACCACCCACCGCTAACACTTGGGTACTCTTTTACCAACCAATAGTGGGATTGACCGTCACATTATAACGCCCCCACGGCTGAAAGGGTGAGCATGTTTGGCGCGAGGGGGGATGCGAACCCGCGACCCTCAGATTACGAGTCGCACGCCTTAACACGCTTGGCCATACCGGGCCGCCAGCGACAACTAGATGCACTTATAACAATATAGATTCCGTTTTGATACTCAAGGAGGGCTGAGGATAAATAAACCAGTATATAGCTTTGTAGTAAAGCAAAACGTATAAACAAAGTATCAGTATCTTATTTATATATATACAAAATTTTATTCATTAATTTAGTGACTAACGTTCGACGATTTCTTTTGTGCTACTGAATCAGATAAGAGAGAGAGAAACTGAAAAGGTTGTGTAACCTTAAAAAAACTTATGATCAAAATTTACAAAATAAAACACATTTTACGAGGTATTTCAGAATTTTATTGAAGCTAAGTTGGAAATTATTTATCACATTTTATTATAAGGTTGAAAAAGTTAATGAAATTTTCACTTAATAACAACCTAGAACTGTTGTTTTTATAGCGATAATTTTCCTAAGGAAATAGTATGTTTAGACTAAGTGAGCGATTTCGCGAACATTTAAGATCAGTACCTAAATGCAGTACTGAATTTTCTCTCCCTATATATCTTAATATCTTTCTGTATAATAACATTAAATGGCACGCAGACGTTTGCTATCGAACAGGCCCGAAGAACTAGGTAAGCGTGTATAAAATTTTAATACATCTCTCTGTTCCAGAGTAAACAAATAATAAAAGTGAAGCGTTTGCTTTAATTTTGGCACTTTGTTGAGGGTTACCAAACCAGTCACTTTCCAACTCCGTCTCTCCTCTATATTTATGTTTCTTATCACTTATTTATTACACTAGCTATAGAAACATGTTAATTTACCTTCTATTCGTTTTACTTAGGTGAACCTAGAAAAGTAAGATTCTTTAGTTCCGCCTCCTCCTATCAAAGATACCAGTATACTTTTGTATATTTTGTCTGTGTTCGATTTTAAGTAATCATTGTCAATGACTTTTTGGTAAGAAACCTTATCTTCTAATTACCGCAACCGAAAATTTTACAAACATCACTTTCCATGTCTCTAGTGAGTGCTACAAATGATGAATCAGTAGATTTCTTTGTAGATTAACAATATCTGAACGACTGTCAAAGTTAGATAAAAACATACATGTAGAGCCAAATGTTTATTGTTGTTTCAGTGCAAGGCGACACAACGATCAACATTGCGGAATGTCTGTACAGATGCTAGAGTTTCTCAAGACACAGGTAACACCGCTAACACAGCGGGAAAAGTTTGTTTAGAATTTCTGGCAAAGCTACACTCCTAAATTAGCGTGCTTAACTACTACTATTTTTGTTGTATGGAAGTCCGTCTGATGTATCCTGACATGAGAAGAAAAGCTTCATCGCTGTTAAACATGACAGACGTTCTATGGTTGACATTTTACAATACACTCTTTCTTGTGTTCGAGCAGATTTTCTCGAAACAATACGTTTTTTCGTAAGATTTATTTATATCATGAACATTCGAAGCTCTCTCCTATTCTTATGAGATGGATTATTGATAAATATCAGTTGATTCACTACGTTACCTTACAATTTTGGAATGCTTATGGCAGCTCGAATTACGGTGGCCGGTAATCGAACCCTCGGTTATTTACTTAAAGGCACATGTATTATCCGATGCTTCGTAATACCTTTTTGACACACTATCTTTCGCAGACAAAAAACTATTTTCCCAGAATATACTTTAACTTCCTTGTTTGGGTACTCATCTCAATTTACGTGGAAACGGTTTTTATCTCTTATGCTCTTTTAAACCAAATCATGTTCAGTGTCTTGAAGTTAATCTGGACGATAATGTTATGTAAAAACCTTAGTTTTTTGACACAACCCCTACCTTAACTTAACAGGAGAATGCCATTTATAACAAAATTTTTATTGTATTTTAATTTCCTCCTCACTGATACATTTATTAAGAAACGCAACTGTAATGAAGTCTTATGTTATTAGAAAAAAATTGAACGATGTTTTTGAAGTAATAGATACATCATAATTTTCACGTCGACTGTGGAAACAACAACCCTTTACCTATGCCTGTTAATACTAAAGTAGCAATAAATTAGCTTTGGTGAATTAGGTAATTAGCTTTATTCTCAATAAAAAACATATAAACAAAGTATCAGTACCTTATTTATATATTTACGAAATTTCATTAATTGATTTAGTGATTTACATTGTACGATTTCTTTTTGAATAAGGTGAGAAAGAGAGTTAGAAACTGACAAAACTGTTTTACTTAAAGAATTTCTTCACAATTTAAAAATAAAGTACATTTTTACGAGGTATTTCAGAATTACGCCGAAGCTAAGTTTGAAATTATCTACCATATTTTATTAAATGGTTTAAAGAACATTAATGGAATTTTCACTCAATAACAATCTAGAACTGTTATAGTTTTTTCCTGTGGAAACAGTACACGAGATAACACACGACATTTAAGTGAATAACGTTAGTTTATAGCTTCAAGCAATAATTGTTGCACTTTTCAGTTTGAACTTTTAATATTTGTTTGTTAATTACACAATATAATTTAATTATTAAAGGTGATTTATTGCCACTTCAGCGTTAACAGGCATAAGAGAAACATTATTGTTTCTATAGTCGAGGAAAAAAATATATATATAACTTCAAGTTGGATCGTTCACTTTTTCTCGAGTCACTTACAACTTTATTAGAATTGTATTTATTAATAAGTATAGCAGTAACCTTTGATACCATAATAAACCATATGATACAAAAATAACACTACTTTTACGTTAAGGTAACTTTAGTGTGGAAATTTTAATGTCTATAAGATAACAGTAGTTCAGCAGTTACAGTCAATGGGCTTTGATCACCTATAACATCGTTAACTACAGTAAACAAACAAATATCTAAAACTGCGTCCTTAACTGCAAAATTGTATGTGTATTTCCACCTAGTTTATAATTTCAAAATTATAGACGACTAGCGCAGATATATTCCATTAGCCTTGCGTTAAATTGAACAACAAAATCACTTTTCCGTTCTAGATAAAATTATAATAATTAAACAAACATCAAATTTTTAAATTGAAAAGAAACGTAAGTAAAAGCTTTAAAGCAATTTGAAAAGTTCTCTTCACAGTCTTAAAACATATTAATTATATGTAGAGATTTTACTCATGCAATTCAGTTTATCAGCAGACAAAATAATAGGTTATGATAACCTACATGAGTTACCCTGACAAGTGTGTTTCAGTAGCTGTAGTTCCATGACCTGCTGCTATATAGAAGCTATGAAACACGTTTTATCGGTATCAGTAAGTAAACATTCGCCTTCAAAATTCAGCTAAACTGAAACTTTTCAAAAACAAAAAATTATTATAGCTAGAATCATTATTCGTACTGTTGCTAAAACATAACCATAAATCACTGAAACCAGCCTAGATAAGCAGAAATATCCATCGTAAAATGCCTTCACTGTTTAGATAGATGGCCACCAAGACGATCAGAACCATGAAAACTCTATCACTGAGCATGAGTTTATTCACTGAACAACTTCTTTCAGTTAGTATCACAGAAAAATAAGTACAGGCATTCACAGATTTAATCGAAAATGTTTCTAAAAATCTCCAGACATGTTTAGAAACATTTCAGAATTATGAGCGATTTTAAATACTGCCCAGAAGTAAATTCTTGTAAATTTGAAACTGCGATTCTTCTTTCTGTGATTACGGATAAAGCGAAAAAAAATATCTGGCGCTGAAATGTTTCAATATAAAATAACGTTAAACAATAAAGAGGATTCTCTTGTAATTTTAGGATCATAGATTTCGAATTATCTTTTTAAATTAATAATGTACAAATAAGGTATTTATAATTTTATAAGACGAGGTAGCTATAATGAAAACTTAAATACTTACATATTTAAAGATATTACATTATATGTTAACTTTAATAGAATTATTTTTAATTCATCATTGTCTATTTGGACAGAAAGTACATTTATTATATTCGAAAATATGAATAAGTTTCTTTCAACAAGTTCTTCGAAATTTTTATCAGACGATGGGAGAATATGTTGAAACAAGAATTTTTAAAGTTTAAAATTATGGAAAACTAGCTCTAAAGGCACCAAAGAACTCTATGCCTAATTGAAGAAAGCTGAAGAATATTGCGTTAAAGTAGAAACAAATCGTTAGTAGATCTCATTATGTATATTACAAAAGCATTTTAACCAACAGCAACCATGCTCAAAACATGTTTGATTATTTGGTGTAAACACTCATCAAATGTCTTTATAATTGTGAACTTTTTCTGAAAAAATTATCATATTTATAAAATTGTTTACAACTCTATTTGTTTGGATGTATTTAGTTATTATTTTATAGGTTCAACTATATTATTATGCATGATTTTAATTTTCTATTTAGATGCTACAATTATTTGCATTGTAAAAAAGAAGTTTGTTATATTTTCTTTATTTATAAAGAAAACCGTTTTTTGGTAATCATAAATATAAGAGCTATTTATAAAAAATTAATATTCTTTTAGTTTAAACTTTAAAAAATTGGAGTTATTTGAACATAATTCTCCTTCTATACAGCTTTAGTAATAACCAAAACAAACGCTTTATTTTATTGAATTGGCTACTTGAGTTATTTTGACATTAAAATTTGAAATTTTAATGGTTATTTTAAGTAGGTAAGAAGTTCAAGATTTTATTTTGACCCTAGTAGTTCTCAGACTCATTATTATATTATTTTTCTTTTTAACGTAATATTGGTTTACACTGTATATTTTAAATTACTTGTATGTTTCTCATAAGTATTATTTTTTTCTCTGTTGTTGTTTCAAGACTTAGAACTACCAGTAATACCAGAACAGTACCTGAAAGGTTCAAAAGTGTACGATGTAGAAAACGTAATTATATTTTTAATAAAGTAACGCTTCATGTAGAATACGTATTCAAGGCATTTTGTACATTTATTCGATGCGTACTAGATTTTTTATATTCCCCACCAAAGAAATTAACAATCATTTTAAATATTATAGAATTATATATTTTTTTAAATTTAAACTACTAAAAGGATAAAGTTTGACAAGAAAAATAATTTCCTAATTGAAACGAATGTTAATAAGAGAAAAACAGAACATCTGTTTCAGAGATGTTGTCATTTTGGGAACAAAATGTTTGTAACCAAATATTTGGGTACAAACTTTTGTTTGCTTGTTTTTTGTTTTATTTTCCGCAAAGCTACACGAGGGCTATCTACACTAGCCGTCCCTAATTTAACAGTGTAAGACAAGAAGGAAGGCAGCTAGTCATCACTACCCACCGCCAACTCTTGGGCTACTCTTTTACCAACGTCTAATGGGATGTACCGTCACATTATAACGCCATGAACATTTTTGAAGCCAAATTTGAAACTGTTACTATCTTTCATTAGAAGAGTAGTTGAAATAATATGAGTTTCTTAAATATCGCTTAACATTCTGCACTTGGAATGTTTTAGGTAACTTGTTTGTTTTTTCACAGCAAAATGTAACATTCGTATTTTAATCTACTACTTTATAATACGTAAATCTTCTAACTCGTTTTAAATACTTAGGTAAAGACACCAAGCTGTTAAATATCAAGCAATATAATTTTCAGCTCTCAAAAAGCAGCAAAATCACAGCGGAATTTCACTGGTCATATAAAAGCAACATTATTCAGCATTATGAAATCAGAGGTATTTAAAACATTATTTTTTATTTTACTACAAAATAATTCAAATAGCTTTGAAAGTGATAACTGCTGTGATTTTTAAATCCTGGAACATCACAGACAAGATGATAAATCAGTCAACTGTGCAAATTATCAAAGAATGTAGAAGGGTATAAAATTATCCTTTAATAACTTCTACGCTCCCTAACGTTATTTGATATATGTTCTGTTACGCGTGCAAAATAATTAATTTTTACTATAGATAAGCCACACACTTTACACCAACAGGTGTTAGAATATAAAAATTAGTGCTTCTGTACTAAACAATGATTGTAGTCTAACGCTTTTACCAGCATTTATCCTGATCACATAAGAAGGGGAATCCCCAGTGTCACAATACTCTTCAGTTTAAAATTATCACTTTGTTTATAGTCAAGATGTTGTGTATTAAACAGTGAGTTAATTTTAAGAATTAGTGCTAATACAACTTTCCATTAAACTGGTTTTTTGGTCAAGGTAGATAGTGTGGCAGTATAGAGTTGCTTAAACCTGTATCTAGTTGTTTTTTAAATTACTTAATGAGTGCTTTTACTTGTGAATGTAACAATGTAGCATATTTTTTGTTTGGACATATGAAAACTGAAAAGTGTGGAGCAAAATTAAATAATTTTAAGCTTTTTGAAATGTAGAGTAAACTGTTTTGGATCCTGAAACACAAGTTAGTTAATAATTGATGAACATAATTTTAAATCACAAATTTCTTTTAAAGCATGCATTTTCTTTTCTCCTAATGACGTTTCTGAGATATATACTTGAAGTCTGGTTAGTGTGAAAAGAAGGGCGTCTACCGGAAACGTCGCTAAGCAAACTTTTTAAATTTAGGCTTATCTTTATATGATCTTACAAAAGCAGGATGTCTTATGTGCTTTTATTGTGTTCAATATATTTTCTTCATAATCGTAAGTGTTTCCACTACATGAGATATTTTTACTGAAACAAAATTTCAAGAATTATTATCATTTCGATTCAAATAGAAATTTAAAACGCCTCATTTACAGTGCCTATTGCTATTGGTACTAACAGTAGAATAATTTTGTTAGGTTAAGATTATTTCACATTTGTCGAAAGTAAACACGTGGAATGAAATTCAAATTCATTTGACGTTTGATCTTATTACTCTGGCTTATGAAGATTTACCCATGTCAGATTTGAAATCATCATTTACTGTTGAAAGAATATCGAATTCATAAACGTTTCACAATACTCTTTATTTCGAGTGTTTGAGGCAGCCCACTATTTTAGCAAATCGTATGGTATAATTTTTTCATTATTTCTTTATAATATACAATGTTCACTTCTACTATAAAGCACAATAATTGGTACATAGAGATTTTAAGACTAGCTGATTTCAAAGTTGTCGTCGCAAGAGTGACTGTAAAAATTAGTGCTAATATTTAATTCATATAGGTTCAGATGAACGAAATAAACTACAGGGAGTTTAATGATTTACTTGTAATCCGAGGGTCCCGGGTTCGAATCCCCGTCCCACCAAATATGCTCGTTCTTTCAGCCGTGAATGCGTTATAATGTTACGGTCAATCCCACTATTCATTGACAGAATGTAGCCTAAGAGTTGGTGGTGGTTGGTGATGACTTGCTACTTTCCCTCTAGTCTTACACTGCTAAATTAGGGACAACTAATGTTGATAGTCCTCGTGCAGCTTCGTCCAAAATTCAAGAAAACAAACGAGTTGGCTTTTTATGTGCAGTAGCTGAGTGGGTAAACTTGAGAGCTTCCAACTCCAAAAGTGACACCAGATTTTTTGTTTTGTTGGGATGTTTTTCTCATACTACACGCTCCTAATTAATACATTCTATAAAAATAATATTTTAATATTAGGTTTCTTCGACTCTTTCTTAGTTATGATCGATGTAGTCAGCTTGTTTTCATCAGCATTTATTGATATCTAAAAGCACAGACGTTCGGGGGATTTTTGATGGGGGTAGAATAGGCTGTACAGTATTTTACTGAATGAAGTAATGATTGAGAAACCTCTGCTACTAGTTTTCCTGAATGAATATTAAAAGTGCCCAATAACCATATTTTATTTTTTCTGATTTTGCCCAAAAGAAAACTGAAGGTTTGCCCGGGTACCTATGTGTATTGCAAGCTTGGGGAAGGAGGTTGGGCTGCTATAACATTATTGAAGATCAACATGATAAATATTGTTTAATTGAGATTCATAACCACTTTACTGTGGATTGTGTGATTCTGTTATCAGACATAATGAAAACCATTAAAGTATTTCCATTCTTCTGAGCAGAGAAAAACAAACAAAATAAAAATAACGTAAGAAACATTGTTGCGGTTTGAGCTTCATCTAATTACATTCGTATGCTTTCTCATTTATGTATTTAATAACATGAGCTTTTAAAATCCTATTTCAATAAAAATGATAGCTCTCTTAAGTAGTAATTTATGAAAATAATATTGCAATAAACATTTGCGAGAAAAACGGAGCCTTATCTTACTACAACATGTTCATTAAATTTAACAAAGTAGTGGCTCCACCTATCGGTTTGAAGTACATAATGCGGATACTGCCACACCTATCTTTAAGTAAGTTTATGGTTTTGTCCTTGTGAGTCTTTGAGAATATGGTTAGAGCAGAAACTGCAATCAGTGTTATTCTATTAGCATCACTAGTTAGCGCAAACTACCATGACCCCAAAACAGCAGATGGTCGGTCAAGTATCGTCCATTTATTTGAATGGAGGTGGGCAGACATAGCTGAAGAATGCGAAGTGTTTTTAGGCCCATACGGGTACGGAGGGGTTCAGGTATGATATAAAATGCAGAAGAAGACTGTGCTTAAACACAATACTACTGGTGATGTAGAAATATATGAGTTAAGTTAATCACGTGTTCAATTATTTAAACGTTTAATTTAAATGGACATATTTGATTTATGAGCGAAATTCATTTTATGTAAAAAAAATGTTTTTTTTTAGTAAAACAACTTTTAGAACAACCACAACTCTGTTATTATGTTACAAACATGCCTGAAATGTAAAAACAACAACAAGAAACAATAGTGCTTATGATACGATTCTTATCGAATTAAATAATAAAAGAGATACTCTTAAATAGCTTTCTTAAAGGTAAATTTTTAAGATTTTTCTTTTTTAAGTTGGTAATAAACCAAATCTCGTGATTAAGCTAAAAATATCCAGTTAATATGCGTAGAGAAAATTGTTTATTAATATAAACATTGGGCAAGTTTAACACATTCTACGTTTATTCAAATACTTATGTCGCATGTATTAAATTTTGTGTTGTCGGTTAGTCGGGGCCGGCAATGACCAGATAGTTAAGGCACTGGACTCCTCATCTGAGTGGTGGTGACTAGCTGCCTTCACATTGCTAAATTAGGGACGGCTAGCGCAGATAGCTCTCGTGTAGCTTTATGTGAAATAAAAAAAAAACAAACAAACAGTCAAACAAGTTAGTTAGTAAATATCCAGTGATTTGTTGCTGGTTAAATCGAGAGTGTAATTTCATTGGAAGAAATAGTTATTACTTTACTTCTAAAATAACGGTTTCTGGATCAAGTGTAATATTTAGTCAAAATCTGACTCGGGCAATTTCATGCGTATTTCTAATCACACATTTGAAACATTACAATAAAAATGCATCAAAATAGGATTACCATAGTTAACAATTTATTATACATACGTATATATTTTTTATGTAAACTCAAATTTTATAATAAAACACAATTCGGAAGACTTTTCGTTATATAAAGTAAATCATGACTTTTGTAGTGAAAACAGTCTTGTGTCAAAAACTAACCAAAAGAAAGGTGCGTATAAATAAACCATAGTCAAAAAGCATGTGTGTGTCTGTGTATATAATACACACAGTTATTATTTGTAATATTTCCGCAGTCTGGGACTTATAGAAAAATAACAAATAACGAATTCCATTACAAGTCACAAAATTCGAGTTATGTTTCTCACAAAGATATTTTTGAGAACGTTTTGAAACTGTTAACAAGAAACGAAAATCACTGTAAATTCCATTTGAAAATAACAAAGGCTTGAAATATGTAATACTGTTATGTTAGAGAAATCACTAACACTAATAGGAAACCAGATACTAATTAAATTTAACTGCGTTTATGTATCAGTTCCTTGCTTTACAAAAATGATCTGTTTTGACTTTATGTATAATTGTGACAGGCAAAACTTTTATTACATCTAATAACGTCGGATATCCGGTTCTAAAACTAACTCGTAGGTGTAAATATATTCAATGAAAAAAGTTTCAATTATAAGCTCATGAAGAATAATAGAAAGTTGGGAAACTTAAGAACAGTAGAGCACAACATGAGACAAAAATTGTCACTAGAAAAGTGCTATAACAAAGTTGTGTTATGTTCCAAAAAGCGGGTCAAAGGAAGACATAAAAGGGGCCAAACTAAGCCAACTATTAGTCAACATAAATTTGGTTAGTTGTATAATAACTCATACTGATTGTGAACCATTGACTGATTGTTTTGACGAGTAAGCTTTAAGAGAAAAACTAAGACATCAAATTGGTCTGTATGATGTCCAGTTTTAGTAACCAACGTAGTAGCAAGCACAGCAATTAAGAGAGCAAGAAGATGATATAAAAACGTTTTATCTGAACAGGATGTAAACATGAAGCTTTACCGATAAGAACAGATGTTCTTCGACATGATATAATTATCTGAAAATGAAGTCAGCCACCTGTACCATAAACAACCTTCACCACTTATAACTTGGTCACATAATAAAGATAAATAGTTCAGTCAGTTAACGTGTCAGGGAAGATTGAAGCCTATCAAAAAAACAAAGAACAACAAAGTACACATTAAAATTTAAATTATTATTTATGGGTGCATATCTGTCACGAACACTTCCTTATATATGGGCCCGGCATGGCCAGGCGTTCGACTCATAATCCGAGGGTCGCGGGTTCGAATCCCCTTCACACCAAACATGTTCACCTTTTCAGCCGTGGGAGCATTATAATGTGACGGTGAATCCCACTATTCTTTGGTAAAAGAGTAGCCCAAGAGTTGGCGGTGGGTGGTGATGAGTAGCTGCCTTCCTTCTAGTCTTACACTGCTAACTTAGGGACGGCAAGCACAGATTGTCCTCGTGTAGCTTTGCGCGAAATTCAAAACAAACCAAACCCTCATACATGTAATATAAGGGAAAAATACAATATTCCTTCCATTAAACGTCTTTGTGTGTAATTTTGAAACATGCTAAACTTCATACAAGTGTTATATTTTAGCTTTTTTTTCTTGACAATTGATTTTGATTCATAAAAAAATCTTAAGTTTTGTTTCCTTGCGGGCTTGGTGGGCCCCAATGATTAGATAGCGCGACTTTCAATATGGAGGTCTGTGGATTGAAATTCATTCCCAAAAATGTTCAACCTTTCAACAATGCAAATATTACAATCTAAGATCTCACTATTAATTGTTCAAATGTACATCAGGATTTGCGGCTGGTTCTGTTAACTAGCTACTTTATTTCTAGTTCACTACTTAAAAACAAAAGACGACTAGATAGCCTTCAAGTATCTTTGTTCGAAATTAAACTAACAAAAAACTTATTCAACACATGTACACTCTGATATATTGCTTTAAGCTTAAGCAAGGTTAAGATAATTTAAACTTGGGTCTATAAAACATTCTCTGGTGAATCTGTTGTTACTCTTTGTCTACTGTTTATTGGAAATAAAATTAGTAAACTTGTGAATCTGAGAGTTCCATATGATTATTAATTAGAAAAATTTGTGTGTGTGTTTTCTTATAGTAATGCCACGTCATCTGCTGAGCCCACCGAGGGAAATCAAATTTTAGTGTTGCAAATTTATAGACTTACCGCTGTACTACCAGGGGCCGTGACAATAATACGAAAACCTCTAACCCAAATGTTTTCGATAGCCGGACGTTTCTTCATTGAGGTAAACAGTTTCTTCCTAATGAAGAAAGACCTGTCTTCCAAAGTATCTGGGTTATAGAGTTTCGTACTTTTGTTTAACTGATTTTTTTGATATAATCTTCATGTTTTCTCGTCATCATGACAAAACTATAAATTTTATTTTCATAGCACTGATAAAGGCTCAACTACTTACCAATGACCACAGTTAAAAATACAACTTATTTCAGCTAGTTTTTTTTTTTTTAATTTCGTGCAAAGCTACACGAGAGCAGTCTGCGCTAGCCTTCTCTAATTTAGCAGTGTAAGACTAAAGGGAAGGAAGTTAGTCTTCTCCACTCACCGCCAACTCTTAGGCTACTCTTTAACCAACAAATAGTGGTATTTACCGTCACATTATAACGCCCACATGGCTGAAAAGGGCAAGCATGTTTGGGGCGACGGGGATTTCAACCTGTCACCCACAGATTACGATACTAGTACCTTAATGACTTGGCTATACCAGGCCTTTTAGCTGTTTAAATGTTCTTTATGTTGCTGAACCATAAACACTCTGTATGGGGAAAAGGTGCCCCCCGCTAGTACAGCGGTATGTCTCCGGATTTACCACGCTAAAATCAGGGGTTCGATTCCCCTCGGTGGGCTGAGCAGATAGCTCGATGTGGTTTTGCTATAAGAAAAACACACACACACACACTGGGAAAAAGTGCCTTGTAGTTTATGCTTCGAACATCCTATTGTGGGTAAGTGTCTTTTACTTGTAAGTTAAAATGTCTTCTCTTGTGATTTATCAGTTACGAGCTGGTTTTCTAATCCTTTGAGTTTTAAAAGCTATTTATTAAGATCAAAATGTAATAATAATACTTAAATTCTTTAACATTAAAATACTTTTATATATACATTAGAAAACGTTTCTATATAACCAATTATATTACTATACTTAAATAGAATAAGGATTTACCTAATCTATTATATTAGTATACTTAAAAGCGTAAGAGTATAGTTCCACACGACCTAAATTTATGTTTGAAATACCTTTACTATTTCTTTAGGCTATTCTTATATTAACAAATTTATTTATTTTTTATAATTCTTCAAACTGTCTTACACTTTAAACCGAAAATTATAGTTAGAATTAAAAGGAAATAAACAACAACAGTTAATTTGCATAAATTTTGCAATATTTCGAACGCATATAAATGACTTAATATCAATACATTTAGTACGCTCAGTTTTATAAATTTTTTTACGCATGTATGTAAGTATGAAGTAAAATTACTAGCTCTCTTAAAGTAATGTGTAAAACGTATTTCTAGTAACATCATTGTAGACAATTAATCAACTACTAGTTACAAATATTGAATTCCCAGTGGATCCCTTATTTGACTATATATATAGTTATAGCATTTATGAATGTGTAAACATTGATTTCATAGATTCTACTCATAGGCATTATTACTCCCAATCTGGAAATTGTATAAGACTCGCACATAGAAAAATATTCTTAGATCACTTAAATACAGAGTAAGAAAACTTAACAGAAATTACCTCAAAATTCATTTGGTCTTTTTATCCAACACTGGACATCATGAAGTAAACGGCGCACACATAAGGTTTTCAAATAATATACTCAATATGCGATTCATTTAATATATAAATAAAATCGACAATGAGCCAATAATGACCATATGTACGAAGCGCTGTGAGGGTTATTTGGTATATTAACATAAATGTTACTACTATGAAGTACTAATTAAATATTGTAATTATACTAATTAACAAAGATACTGTGGTTTCAATTTTAGGATCAAATATTTATTATTTTCAGGTGTCTCCGCCAAATGAAAACGGAATTGTATGGGCTCCAGACTGGAAGCTTGAGGTCAAACGCCCGTGGTTCGAGCGTTACCAACCAGTAAGCTATAAACTGAATTTCACTCGAAGTGGTGGAGAAAATGAGTTTCGAGATATGGTGCGACGATGTAACGATGTTGGTGTCAGGTAGGATTATTAAATCTTACGCATTACACAAACACAACTCAAAGTACTTTCTTACTTGTTGCATTAGCACTTCCTGTGATGTTTTATGATCACTAGTCTAATTGGTTCACCGATAACCAATCGTTTTTGTACCTTCAGTACAAAAATTTACGCTTCACTTGTGTTAAAGAGAACTTGGAAATTCGAAGGCTAATGCATTCTTTTAAAACAGAAAAAAAACATTTTATTTTAAAGTAATCGTTTCTTGAATGGCTGGGCATTGTTAGGTGGTTAAGGCACTCGATTCGTTATCCGAGGGTCGTGGCTTCAATTCCCTCTCACACCAAACATGCTCACCCTTTCAGCCATGGGGACGTTATAATGTGACAGTCAATCCAACTATTCGTTGGTAAAAGAGTAACCCAAGAATTGGCGATGGGTGGTGATGACCAGCTGCCTTCCCTCTTGGCTTACACTACTAAATTAGGGATGGCTAAAGCAGATAACTCTCAAGTAGCTTTGCGCGAAATTCAAAACAAACCAATCGTTTCTTGAAATTATATTTAAAAAATATTCAAGGATATTACAATAAAGATGGCGCATTATGTCTGTAATTTAGAAATAACTACTTCGATTACCACACATTTGTACGGTAATTATAAACTGGATGACAATATACACGGGTTATATTCTTTTAGTATTTTTGACCGAAAATGTAAATAAAAAAATCTAATATGAGGGCACATTTTTTTAATTCCGTTTGTTTTAGCTGCCCTAATAGTGTACGACTTTTTATCAGCTTTGTGACTTTACTTGTTTTTATAGACAACTATATTTGTTCTTGGTTTTTGATTTTCCAATTTGAAAGTCGCTACTTTTGTTTCCCGTAAATTTTCCACAAAATAAATCAAAGTGGGAACACCGTATGTGAATCATTACGACTGAAGGAAATTCTCTATAATGAATATATTACAGAAGGAATATGACATGTAGGTTTTCTGAAGTACAATACTAAAATAAGCTGTCATATATGGTACAAAGTAATATCATCAGAATAATTAACAAATAGATATGACATTAATAAAACGTGTTATGAACTTTATAGATTATGTTTTAGAAGTTAAAAATAAATGTGAGATGGATAGCAAACACTTTCTTACATACACGTTGGATCAATAGCAAATACTTTATTGGGAAGAGGTATTAATGTATTTTTAATGTGGAATCATTTTAACGTTGAATAAAATGGGTATACACATTGAATTATGACTATCGTTCTGTAGTTGGTATTGCTTGTTGTTACATTACTCACTGTGCAAGGAAATAAGGGATGGCGAAATCTTCAGCTAGATTTCTTTCTGGCAACATCAATTTGTTTGTGTGAACATACTAGCAGCAATTTTTAATAATAATTTATTCGAGACTTGTGTCGCTTAATTTATGTTTTCAGTTATGGTTATCACTAATTATGAAATCCAATTATTTCAATTGGAATTATTAAAATTATTTCAATCCAATAACGAGATTCACTAACAGCTTTATAGTGCACCCGTTGTTGAAATAACAGATGGTGTTAAACGATAAACATTGTACCTTATGAACTCTAGCTCGGTAAATTGCTTCAAGACAAAGCTACAGAATGGGTTGTTCCCACTCTCTCAACAGCTGGGAAAATCAAACAAAAGGGATTTTGGCGTTGCAAGACAAGACACTTACCGCTGGCCCATCATAGGGCGCAACCCCACATATTTACCACTGAACTGGAAATGAACGATTTTTGATTGTATAGTAAAATACTTTTAAGATATTTGGTATTCAGTTATATATTAAAGGGTGGTATTTGTTGTATTGTTCGTTTTGGCGCAAAGCTGCATAATGTGCAATATGCGCTCACAAGCCGCGGGGAATCAAACCACGGATATTAATTTTGTGAATTCGATAACACAACTCTGACTCAACATGGATCTTTAAAAAGGATACAATCAACATTTCACTTCTAAGAAACAGGAGAGTGTGATAACATTGCATTTCATGCACAAAAACAGCTTAATCAAAAAGAAAAAAAATTCAAAATCACCAAAGGTAATTTTTTGTTAATCATCTATTTTCCAATGTTGTTATTCAACTGCCTGTATATATTATGTAAAAAATTTCACTATAATTATAAGGTAATTTTGTGGAAATGTTCAAGTATACTTTTTATTTTGTAAATTATATTACTGTTGTAAAAGAAGTTATGATAAATTCAAAAATATTATGTACTTATTAAGAAGACATATGATTAAAAGATCAACCATAAGTAAACTGTCAGTTTTCCACTTAGCACGTCTTTTTTTTATCTGTGAGTATAATGAGTCAAATATGTATTTTTTCGATTAATTTGAAGTTATATAATATATATTTTGCTTATTTGTTCTTCACTGCAAACTTTATGCTGCACTACGTTAGTTGGAAAGCTAGATCAAATAAAATAGCAAATATAACAGTAATATACTATAATGTACATCAGAGAACTTGTATGTAGATACGTATATAATTGTTTCCTGTTTTTTCTCAGGATTTACGTTGATGCAGTGATCAATCATATGACTGGAAATATTGGCGCTGGTCATGGAACTGGAGGAAGCTACTTCGACCCTGTTGCTCTTAAGTATGATGGCGTTCCTTATAGTCATTGGGACTTCAATACTAATGAGAAGTGTGGGACGCCTAGTGGAAATATCGAGAACTACAATGATGCCTATCAGGTAAGGAATATAAAGATTTTCATTTGCTAAGCATATTAACTTCTGTATGTTTGAGCACATCAGTTTATTCTGCTCTTTAAAGTCAATTCAGTAAAATGTTTTTGTTTCATTTTTTAATGTCAGTGCAACTAAACAAAATCTGAAGTCTATACTTAATACATATTTACATTTGTGTAGTATAATATTTTAGTTTGTTTATTTTTGAATTTCACACAAAGCTACTCGAGGGCTATCTGAGCTAGCCGTCCCTAATTTAGCAGTGTAAGACTAGAGGGAAGGCAGCTAGTCATCACCACCCACTGCCCACTCTTTGGCTACTCTTTTACTAACGAATAGTGGGATTGATTGTAACTTATAACGCCTCCACGGCTGAAAGGGCGAGCATGTTTGGTGCGATAGGAATTCGAACCCGCGACCCTCGGATTACGAATCGAATTCTTAGCGGTAAGAATACGGATTTACAACGCTAAAATCATGGGTTCGATTTACCTCGGTGAAGTCAGCAGATAGCCGGAAGTGGCTTTGCTAAATAAACACACACACACACATAATACTTCTGTGCAGTGGTATGCATTTTTATTCCTAACTATTAGTTACCTGCCCTACCTATTCGGCTCCCCAATAAGTCTAATGACTTAGAACCCTAAATTTCAGGTTTGATACCCGCAATAAGTACATAACAGATGGCTCATTCTGTAGCTTTGCGCTTGACAACAAATTGAAATTATTTTAAATGCTTTTAATATCATGAAATATTTTTTGAGTGACTGACATAAACTAAGTAATAATTTCCTGTATGATCTTAGAAAGTTCTTCCTTTGGATGTTTCATTCCTAGGAATTCATTTTCCATTGAGTCAATATCGGAATTAGTTTTTGACACCTGTATTTTCCAAATCCTTTAAGTTTTTTGTTTACTGCTACGGCTTAATAAATGTTCAAATAAAGATTATTTATTTATAGGTACGAAACTGTAGGTTAAGTGGTCTTAATGACTTGGATCTCGGTAAAGATTACGTTCGAGAAAAAATCATCCAGTATTTAAACTACTTAATTGATATTGGTGTCGCTGGATTCAGAGTCGACGCTGCTAAACACATGTGGCCTGAGGATTTAAAAGCATTATTTGAAAACCTTCACGATCTTTCAGCGAAATGGTTCGAACCTGGAACTAGGCCGTTTATTTTCATGGAGGTAATTGATCTTGGAGGCCAAGCAATCGGTGTGCGAGAATATATTCACTTAGGTCGAGTGACAGAGTTTAGATACGGCTACAAGCTTGGTAAGGATATAATTACAAGGTTTTTATTGTTATGATAACGAATAAGGAATTTTTCCACAACGGTGTATTTTAAAAAATCATTGCTAAGGTAACATCCTTTAATCGAAAAATCGATAAAAGAAATCCTTCAGAAAAGTGTTTGTAGATGTTGGTAATAACAAAAGCTATCCAAAATTACTTATTTAGGTTGTTCACGGTTGAGCTGATAATTTTATTTTATTACATAGCTAGTAAAGCATTTCATTAAGTAGCTTTACACATAGCTTATAAAATGTTTTGTTCTAATTTCATTTCTGCTTTACAATAAACTTAACTCAAATACAGAGTGGTAAAAAATTTCCCTGTTATAAAATTTAATAAGTAGATAAATACAGTTTTTCAATATATTGTAGCCCAACCCAAACAACGTTTACTGACATGCCATTATTCTTCTATGTGTGTATCGTTACTGGCTCCCAGTACTTATAAACGCTATTCGATTTCAATCCATGTTTATTGTAGCATGTCTAAGACCAGCTACAGTGGCGATGACATTCGGTATCTTCGTCCTTAGCTGCTAAGTGAGTGCGATACACGATGTTCCTAACATACTTCCAAAAAACAAATTCTAGTAAAGTGATGTCTTGCGAACATGGAGGCCATATAACACTGCACAGCAATTTTTTAAAAAGTTTTTGCTGATTGTGACAGGTACCTGGTGGGTATGCACAAATATAGTTTTGGTTTTGCTTCATCACGTAGGAACTCTGAGAAATAAACAGCTAACTGTTTAGCGGCAAAAACGTATATAATTGCGTTTATGTTTCTAATACGCTATTAAGTTCAACATAATTAAAAGTGTTTTGCTCCTGATTTTCGTTTGTATTTAATGTCCGGTGCATCAGGTTGCAGTGTCCAACAATAGTCAGTAGGCATTGACGGATTCCAGTTGCAATGATATCGTTTCTCCATTGTAGCAATGTCCTGGTGAACATGACAAAACTGTAGATTTCGATGAAATGGTACGAGATGGGCAAATTTGGATGTGATTTTTCGTGATCAGCAGCCAAAAATCTATAAGGAACACCCAACAGTGTTCAAGAAGTGTTGTGAAGTGATAATTAGTCTATCATACAAGCTATACCACATAATAAATTTTTTCTTTGTAATTTGTCATTTTACGTACAAATGTTACTCACTGGAATAAAAAGGAACAAAAACATGAGAGCAAAAACCGTGAGTTGGGCTTTTTGAAGCATGTAATGCTAAACTAGAGGTATAATTAGATATTTTATTTTGGTGAATACATATTCTTTTGGCCTAGTGTTTGTAAAAACGTTCATATTTTTCTATGAACCTAAGCCTGATAATAAGCAGAATTCACTTTTATACCCCTTGTTCAGTATCATTGATCTCCTTAAATTTTTCGCGATGTGCAGTTTACAACTTGCTCCCTGCTAGTACAGCGGTAAGTCTACAGATTTACACCGCTACAATCAGGGGTTCAATTCCCCTCGGTGGGCTTTGCTGTAAGAAAAACATACACACACACAGTTTACAACTTCTCAATTTTTTTCACTTATTGAATGGTAGAAAAAGACACGAGACATGTTACATATACCAAGGTACACATGTTTGTCTAACCTCATCGTGTACTGCCACTTTTACCAGATAGCTTTCTTTCATAAAGTTTCCGATACTTGGTATTTCTTTTCAGAATATGTCGTAGAAGCAAACTGTTAGTTTTTCACACACACACACACACACGTAGACTGCGTACTGTTTTTTGGAACACCTGGACACTTTTCCACTGGTGTTCGTGTCCGTTAATTCTCATCTATTAAGACTTCACACTTTTACTATAGTTAGGATACAACTAGCTTTAGGTATATTTACTGGTGGTCCTGGACCCTCGAGCTGTCGCATATTCCTTTGTTTTCATTGTTATTAAGTATAAGAGATATAACTATCTTTTCAAAAGCGATGAATTTTCGGTGGCACCACACTTATCACGAAAGCCAGAGTATGCCAAAATGACACTGTTCATCAGGTGTCGTTGGCAAAGCTCTTGTTGATTTGTATCAGGTCGTCCCATAAGTAATGTCCAATTTTAGGTTCAGAAGAAAAGAAAGGATTTCAAACACTTTTAATGTTATTTAAACAATAATGTATGTTCCATTATTATTAATTACTTCTTGCCAACGATTCACAAGCTTCTGAATGTCACTTCTATAAAATTCTTGGGGTTTGGAGGAAGATAATGTAAAGAGGGTAGTTTTGACATCTTCATGTGTTCCAAGCTCTTTTTAATCAAGATAGTTCTGCAAACCTCGGAGTAGATTACATTCGGATGGGGAAAGGTCTAGAGAATAAGGATGATACAGAAGTTTTTTCCAGTCTAGCTCTTCAATCTTTACAGATGTGATCCTTGCTGTATGGGGCCGTGCATTATCCATAACACCTTTATATTTGTTAAAAGCAGACCTCTTTTCTTTCAATGCAACATTCAAGCGCTCTAACTGTTGACAATAGAAGTCTGATGTAATCGTTAAATTGAGTGACAGCAACTCAAAGTGGATCACACCAACAATATCCCACCAAACGCTCAACAAGATTTTCCTAGTGTGGAGTTCCATTTTGGTCTGTGCTTTAGCCAGTTTACCTGCACTAAACTATTGTCTGCGACGCTTAACATTTTTGTAAATATCCATTTTTCATCTCCAGTTACTAACCTGTCCAAAAAAAAAAAAGAGCTACATTCATTATAGTGCAGAAAAGTGCAAAAGCCCACTCTTGCTCTAAGGTTGGCTTCTGTCAAATCATGGTGGACACATTTTTCAAGTTTTGACACTCTTCCAGGCTATTGCTGGTGACGGTTAAGTATTCAATGGGTTTAATTAAGCTTCTGTGCTAGTTATTTAACTGTTACATACAATCTTCATCAAATGCAACCAATAACAAGTCATCATTAAACTCAATAGAACGACCTTAACGTGGCGTATCACTTAAGCTGGAGTGACCTGATCTGAACTTCCGAAACCACCTTCGATATTTTCTTTCATTGAGAGACTCCGCACCATCAACACCTTGAATGTTTTGTGTTGTTTCCGCTACACTATTGTCTTTTTAAAACTTATTAAGCATTATATGCCTAATGTGCTCCTCAAACACATCCGTCTTCATTAAGGTTTATTTGATTAATGATCAGAAAAAGTGCAGTTGGGTTAGTCTCTTTTATTTATCTAGACATTTTATACGCGTTTCTCTACATATTTTAGTAATTAAGGCCTTCTAGAAAGACATTAATGATGATGCACTTTCTGTATTAAATTTTCAGACATTGCTTATGAGATGACCTGATATATTCAAAGGTGTTTTAATATAACGTACGCATTCCTCTGTAGCTTTTACTTCTGTCATACAAAAATAACTTTGTGGAAATGTGTAGTAGAGCTTTCATAACTATTCAATTGAACAGTTTACTATTGGATTCATCTTCAAATAATTTTTCACATACATAAAAAGTTTTTGAAAAGTCGGTTCATTTTCTAGTTTTGAAAGATAATATTAAAGATATTTTAACTTAACTGTTAAAGAGTAATAAATATGTTTTACCTTTTAAAAATGTAAACTAGCATACAATTTTAATCTGATTTTCGTGAATTTTAATCATTGATCTTAATCACTTGTGTTAAATTTCCATAACAAAATCATTTTATTAATACATTTGTTGTATTTGTAATTAAATTATATTTTAGAGCTGGTTTGCGACTTTATATTAAATATCAATGGGGATTGAGACTTTTTTATTGACGTTTTATTCGGTGGATTTAAATGATTAACATGAAATAATTTAAATAACTATTCTCTCGTTCCACTTGAATCTCATCGTACCTTAATTTTACACAAGAACATGTAACCGATTTTATAAAGTGCATTGGGATTTTGTTTCTGTTAGTTATTAATTAATTATTTAGTCAACTGGTGAGAATAGTTAATGTTTCCTGAATTAAATAATTATGGTAATTTTAATTCTTAACTAAATTTAACAGTGCCACCTTTACTATAATGAACATTTTAGGTTAAAATAGTTCATAAATTAGTTAATATAAAAACATTTTTAAATATGAAGATCAATATAATGGAATTACCTTTTTCTTCGTATAGACAATGTGTATTTTTTAGAAACTTATTTCGCTGAGATCTAAGTCAAACCATTTAAGAAACTTAGTTGTTGAGCTCCTACTGGTGCGAGGGCTGTTCAAAAAATACGCGGACTGACGTCATAAAACAAAATGTACTTTATTTAGAAGTTACAGGTCTGGGATCCCTTCAAAGTACTCTCCTCCCCAACGCACACACTTATCCCAACGGTGTTTCCACTTGTTGAAACAGTCCTGGTACGCTTTTTTTGTAATGTCCTCCAGCTCCTTCGTCGCATTTGCCTTAATCTTGGGAATCGTCTCAAATCTTCTTCCTTTCAAGGGTCTTTTGAGTTTGGGAAACAAGAAAAAATCGCAAGGAGCAAGGTCAGGTGAGTAGGGGGGTGGGGAAGAACAGTGATCGAGTGTTTGGCCAAAAACTCACGAGTTCTGATGGCTGAATTTCGCAGCAACGCGGTGCATCTTCAATTTTTCGGTCAAAATCTCGTAACAAGATCCAACTGATATCCCACACTCTTCAGCAAGCTCCCTGACAGTCAGACGTCGATTTTTCCGCACCAAGGTGTTGATTTTGTCGACGTGTGGGTCGTCAGTTGACGTGGAAGGACGTCCAGGACGCTCATCATCTTCAATGGACTGTCGACCATCTTTAAAACGTTCATGCCACTTGAAACATGCCGTACGCTTTATAGCAACATCACCGTAAGCCGTGTTAAGCATTGCAAAAGTTTCAGTTGCAGATTTTCCAAGTTTAACACAAAGTTTCACAGCAAATCGTTGCTCTTTCAGGTCATTCATTCTGAAATCCGCTAAACGAAAAAATCGCACTTCACTTAAAACCGCGTAGCTAATACACAAATGAAGATATCTGCAATCGGGAAATGGCGTCGTAATCAGCTGATCTGTGCAAACCTAGCAACACCAAGCGGATTCCCCTGGAACCAACTGGAGCCGCGCAATTCAAACAGTCCGCGTAATTTTTTGAACAGCCCTCGTATAGTAGCGATATATGTAGATAAATAAATGATAAATTTTGTAGGAATTAATTACTTTTTTTGTTCATTTACCTAAATAAAAGTATGTTCAAATCTATAATTCATAAGTAATTAGATGTTTATTTACCTATTTAAAGCCTATCTGATTCATTAACAAATATTGATAAAAGCCATAAAGAATCATTTTATAGCATTGGCTGCCTTGGAGGAAAGTATTTAAATTAGGAAATATTATTTTATAATTTTTTTTAATATTGTTGTTCGAAAGTATTTTACTTCATTAATATTTTGAAAATAGATATAACGTGTTTCATTTTCACCATAATTGATGTAATTTTTTATTAATATTTTAAAGAATCTATGAAAGTACAAAGATTACGTGACATGAGCAGGATAATGAACAATGCTATAGTTTCACGCAAAAACAAAAACAATCTGTTTAGTAAAACCTATAGAACTTATAACCTATTAACACACATAATATTATTTGATACAGGGTGTTCGAAAAGTCACTGTGTACTTATATATTTATTAACAGACATATTTCAGTATAGAATACAGGAGATAAATATGAATGACAATTATAAACAATGTTGAAAGTGACCCCCGTTGGCATCAATATAGGGGTGTATCCTTTTTATTTTGTTTCTAAACACTGTTATCAGTTGGTGGCCTGAAATATACTGAATGAATGCTGTTATCGCTAATTACAAAACTGCACAATGACTTTCCGAACACCCTGTATTTTAATTATAACTGTTATTTCGGAATTAAATTCTATTTTCTAAAGAATCGTGACAATTTTAAAATTGATCTTACATATCTCCATTTTAACAAAAGTCTGTTTATTAAGTGAGCGTCTTGGAGGTTTGTAAAAAAAATGTGAGATTTTATAATGCTCGTACATTTACAGAATGTTCTGGGATTTGTATTCTTTAGATGAACTTCAATTATACCACATACTTGACAAATAATATTTTGAATTCAAGGCTAAAAGTTAGTTGCCTCATTTTACAATTTATATCGTTCTTAGTAATGTTGTAAAAGTTAGTTGCCTCATTTTACAATTTATATCGTTCTTAGTAATGATGATGAATAACTGTTAAGACTTATCTTCCCCTTAGTCGTTGGTAAATGTTTTTTGCTCTCGAAATTTTAATTGTAGAAATTGTAATGTTATAAGTAACTTTATATATGCAACACATTTTATAAGCCAACACATTTGGAGCAATAAGAAAATAATTGTGGTTTTTGCCATACCTGGAGCTTCTGCATTTGGTGAAACAGAAAAGTTTAAGTCGTTACAGTTTTCCTCAATATTAATAACTTTAATCAAATACTGGAATACCTATAAGTTAAGAAAAACATTTTACTCTTCATGTAATTGATTCTCTGAGAAACTATTTAAATGGTATAAACCTTAAGACATAACTCCTCCTTTATGTTATTGTGTCATATATCCCTTTTTCTGACCATAAGTGTTTTAAGATCTTTGAATTAACATGTGTAGCTAAATTTTTGGAGTTTATGTTCAATTAATTATGCCCTGTTATCATTTCTTATAGATGCTGTAATACACAATGGTGTCACTGTATCTTAGTGTCTAGCATTAATAAGTTGTTCAATAACGATTACTTTACGTAAGTTAAATGACGCTCGTTTCTTACTTGTACACAAACTACCTACTTTTCATCTTTCCAATACATCGTCTCTGTGGTTAGCAGATGGTAGAGATCTGTAAAGGGAATTTATTTCAATTGAGTTTTATTTTTACCGTGGTTTATTTCCAATGTCCATGTGTGAGTCTTGTTTGATTGAAAAAAAAAAGACATATAATCAATGGAATATACAGTTTCCTTCAGTTTCTCTGTTTGTATGAATTATAAAACTTAACTGGTTGATATTAGTTTGTTTCTGCTTAGCACAATATATTGTATAAGAAAACAAACAAACAAACATAACAAAGAGAAGGATTAATTATTAGGGACTTCTGATCAAAACAGATTTAACCGTGACTGTTCCAACTCACATTTAGGGCTTAAGGACGTTAGTTCATTGTAACAAAGATGCTACAATTACTTGATACCATAAAAAACATATTCAGAAAAACTAAAATCAGTAATAATGATAATAATTTAAACCGTCTGTTGTGTATTAGTTCGGCTAAAATCTAAATAACAACTTATGATGTTCGATCAGCTCAGAATGTTTAGTCGGACTTCAATAGACATAACAAAAATAAATAAATTTTACAAATGTGCGAAAATTATTATTTAAATATTCATAGTAAAACTCAATACCATATACAACTGTATTTAACTGTAATAAGTATTAACACAGCCAACAGCCTTTAGCAAAATCATATTACCAGGCTATCCCTCGAGTTGTTCTGCGATGGGCAATGATAGGTTTACTGATTTACAACGCTAAAACTCGGGGTTCGATTTCCTGCGATGGACGCAGCAAATAGATAGCCCAATGTGAGTTTGTTTCAAAAGAAATAAACAAACCGTAAAGTTATGCTAATGGTCTCTTACTGATATCTCAAATAATTCCAAAACCAACATAACGAAATCTAATAGAATTTTTCTAAATAACGGAAAATGGGCAATAAAATTTGTTAACTCGACCGTGTAGTTTCAGTTTTACAACAAAAAGAAGTAAAATATTTTTATATGACCCATTACATATGGAATAAATATATAACTTAACTATTTAAAATTTGATTAAATTGAATACTTGTTATTGTATGAAAAACGAACTAAATTTGTGACAGTTATGTCCTTCAACGTCCAAAGATATTTTTCCTTCTAGTATTATCTTTTCTTTTGTTTTTTTGTTTGTTTTAATTTCGCGCAAATTTATACGAGGGCTATCTGCGTTAGCCATCCCTAATTTAGCAGTGTAAGGCTAGAGGGAAGGCAGCTAGTCATCACCACCCACCGCCAACTCCTGGGCTATTCTTTTACCAACGAAAAGTGGAATTGACCATCACGTTATAACGCCCCCATGGCTGAAAGAGCGAGCATATATGGTGTAATGGGGATTCGAATACGCGACCCTCGAATTACGAGTCGAACGCCTTAACCACTTGGTCATGCCTGGCTTTATCTTTTTGTCGTCAGGATTAGAAATTAAGTATCAATATCTTCGGATCTTCCAAGAACTTGTCTTTGTGTTTATAAGAAAACTTCTCTTCTATTAATGAACGGACTGTTTTTCTCATTCTTTTTTCACATGAATACTATTACTACTTTTCTTTTAAATAGCATTAGATTGCTTCATAAGCAGAATGTAATACAAAGAAAATAAGTTTTTCGCATATTTGGAAAATATACTGGGCAAACAGAAAGTTTAACTTTGTTATAGTTATCTCAAGAGTTTTTTTTATTACCTATGGTAATAGATATACTATTTTGGCAAAAAAGCCATTCTCTTCTGATCAATATACTTATAGTGTGATATATAATATTACAAACTGATGAGTTAAGTTATCAAGATTTTCGTCAACTGATTCTGTTAACAATTGGTATTTATTGCTTAAAATTTCTATATAATTTACAACCTACTGTCACTTCTTTCGGTAACATATTTAATTTACATGATGCATAATAATCAGTTTTCCTGTTTCAGGGAATGTAATACGGAAAAATGGAGGTGAACAAATGCAGTATTTGAGAAGTTTTGGTCAAGGATGGGGGTTCGTTCACGAGTACGACGCCCTCGTGTTTGTTGACAACCACGACAACCAGAGAGGTCATGGAGCTGGTGGGCTTGACGTCATCTTGACCCACTTTGAGTCTCGGATGTACAAGATGGCAACTGCCTTCATGTTAGCATGGCCTTATGGATTTCCTCGAATTATGAGCAGTTACAGTTGGCCACGCCATATTGAATTTGGCAAAGATAAAAATGATTGGATTGGTCCACCCCACGACGACGATTACAATACGCTACATGTGATTAGAAATTCTGATCTTACATGTGGAAATGGATGGGTTTGTGAACATAGGTATTTAAAACTACCTGGAACAGGTCTTAAAAATAAACTTGCAGTGAAAATATATATAAATACCGATACTTCTACCGAGTGTATTAATGAGTTGATTTTTGTAATTTTATTTTTTATAATATCCAGAATGATAATGATGTAAGGTAAAATTTAAAGTTTTTTAGATATTTAATTCATTTTTGTTATTCAAATAAGTTACAAAGTATTTACTTGCAGATATCTTTGTGTTCGTGTATTTATTTCTCTTTTGATACACTCAAGATTATTAATGACAATCATCGACAATGAAAATTAAATCGGTAAAATTGAAAGCGAATAAAAATATGTAAATATCCTAAGATAATTTTTAAAACCCCTAAGCGATCAATAAATATCGACCTCGCTTTGAGACAAAACCAAGAATTTTTTCTATTAAAAGAAATAAGGTTTGTTCGTTTGCTATTTAATACAAAGCAACATAACAGGCTATCTTGCTCTGCCCACTTCTGGTATCAAATTTTCGTTTTAATATTATAAGCTTACAAACATGCCACTGAGCCATGGAGTCGTGAAAAACCGTTTTTTGTAGCCAGTATTACATTATACAAAATTAGAGACCTTTCTGGTAGCACAACGGAATGTCTACGGACTTACAATAATAAAATTTGGGTTTTGATAAAGGTGAGTGTGCATCTCACGTGGCGAGTTCCCAGGTGAAGATTAGCAATGAAATATTAGGAAATGGCGTGTTTTTTATATAAGTTATATGTTTGTGTTAAATTTCTAATCCTTTGGGTTTTATGAATAGATGGCGTCAAATTTACAATATGGTAAAGTTCAGGAACGTGGCAGGAGCCACTCAAATAGGAAACTGGTGGGATAATGGTGGAAATCAAATCGCTTTCAGTCGAGGAAATCGGGGCTTTATCGCCATCAATAACGAGAATTTCTCACTTAATAAAAGTTTGCAAACTGGCCTAGAAGCTGGAAGATACTGTGACGTTATATCTGGAAAGAAGAAAGACGACACTTGTACTGGGCGTATTATTGAAGTTGGAGAATTAGGATACAGCCACATTTTTATAGACAATAAGTGGGAAGATCCAGTCCTAGCAATTCATCTGGAGGTAAAGAATGACTCCTTTAGATTTATAACAGTTGAATAATGTAAAGTAACATTTCTGTTTCACTGACACTTTGATAGCTATTGTATATTTTGTAAATATAGTAAGTAATTTTAACAAGTTAATAGTTAAAGGAAGCGAATAAAAGAGAAATTAAATTCACAATGATATGTCAGCCCAAGAATATTTCTATAAAATTCTCTACAAATTAGGATTGTTTACTGCGAAGAAGTACTTTAACAAAAGTGACTTGTTCTTCTTAAAGAGTCCGATATTTTTCTCCTAAAGCTATTTTAATATGCGGAAATATTTTATTTATCGGTCTTTACTGGTTAATTTACCATGTTTGTTAAACATTTTTTCCATCTTTTTGTTTTAGGCCAAACTCTGAAGCAACTGGTAACGAAAATTCAAATAACCAAACTGTTCTTTCTTTTGTTTCAATAAAAACGCTTTATGTAACTAACTACCCTTTGTCGAGACAGTATTTTTTCTTTCTTTACAATTTCATTTTTTATTTAAGTTGTTCACATTCAATGATATTATAACTCTTATATAATTTGAAATATACAAGTTTTTTTTTTATGTAGTTTAAACCCAAAACTACAAATGAGTTATCTTGGCCCACTTGCGTGGTATTTTCTCAGGCATAAAAATGTGTAATAAACATCTGCTTTGCCCTGATTCAGAGGAAGCATTTTACACTACAACACATTTGACTTTATGTAAATGAGGAAAACGTGACCAGTGATTTTGATTGTGTTTTTGTTTGTTTTTCGCACAAAGCTACTCGAGGGCTGTCTCTGCTAGCCGTCCCTAATTTAGCAGTGTAAGACTAGAGGAATGGCAGCTAGATTGATGAATAATTTTAGAAATCTGGAAGTCATTGAATATTTATGACTGGAATTAAATACCTAACATGAAGGTTTGAGCTGCCCTTTCTCTCTTAGTTTCAAAATGTAAAATTTTTTTTTGAAGTCCATTGGTGTCTTCATTAACTATTTTTAGTATACTTATATTAGAAGAGGTAAAAGAATAAATCCTGAAATGTTTTAATTCTATAGAATTCATTTAATTGTTTTTAACTTGAGACCTATGCAAATTTATACGAATATGCAATGAGGTTGAAGTTTGGCCCACATATTCCATATTACATTTAGTACACGTTAATAGATAAATTATAATTTTTATTTTGCAAAATGAATTTGTGTAAATAATAAGGTGAAAAGTATTTAGAACAAGAAAATTTCACTGAAATTAATAGTAATTATTTTTAGTTAAAAATAAGGTCATTTAAGAACTTGGCACTACTTTATGCGAATGTACACCTTGAAAATACAATTTGAAAAATCACAAGAGTACATAATCTAATCAATCTAAATTCCTCATTGAACATAAAATTACTTAGCACGTGAAAGTGCATCAGGACAAATGTTATCAACCCCTTTGACATTGATTATTTTGAAACCATACTCTTGTAATGTTTTAATTCCAATTTAACAGCTTTCTGTTTTGCCCTTCATTTGGTTCATTTGGACTGTGATTAATGTAAATGAGATTGTTGAGATGTAGACACATAAACATTCAAATGTTCTAAAGCTAAGACTAAAATCAATGTTTCTTTTTTGATAGTTGAATAGTTCTCTTGGTGTTGGTGACAGTTAAACTTTTAGAAAAATAACAAACGGGGTGTTCAGTACCTCTGTCGTCTGAATGTAATAGAATGTCACCAGCACCACAATCGTTGGCATCAACAGCTAATGCGAAAACTTTATCAAAGTCAGGTGCCATCAATACAGGGTAAGTGCACAAAAAATATTTTACCTTTTCAAAAGCAGATTGGCATGTTTCAGTCCACTTGAACTTTTGATTTTTCTTAAATAAGTTTGTTAATGACACAATGATGTTAGCAAAAGTTTTACAAAACTTCCTGTAATAACTAGAACTTCCCAATTATCTTGTCAAACGTTTCTTACTTTGGCTTGAAATGAAGAAACTTGAATGAGCCTACTACATGACTTAAGTAAACAACTTTGGCTTTGCAAAAGTCATTTTTTGTCAAATTTAAAATGAGGTTGGCTTTCTTAAGCCTTTCAAAAACACCACAAAATCCGTATAAGTGTATTTCCCAGGTGCTACTGTTAATTCCAACATTTGACAGATTGTTGAGACATTGATTTATTCATTGAAAAGTTGCCTGAGAATTTTTCACCCCAAACGGTATTACATTGTACTGATGTAATCCATCAGTAGAAACAAAAACTGAAATTTCTTTTCCTCTGCGACTTAGAGGAACACCCAAGTATCCCTTCAGCATGTCATATTTTGTGATGTATCTGGCTTTTCCAATTTCATCGATACATTCCTCCATTCTGAGAATGAAATAGTAATTTCTCAATGTCAAAGCATTTACTTTGCGAAAGTTTGTACAGAATCTAATTGAACCATCAGATTTAGGAATCAATACACAAGTTAAAAACCAATCATTTTTGCTGGATTCTACAAGGCCATTTCCCAGCATATAAGATTTTTTATTTACGCATTTTATCAGCCTTGGTTGGATTCACACAATAGGGATGCTGTTTCACAGTAGAAATAACATCTACATCTGAATCGTGAATACTAATGATAGTTTAATTAGGAACGTCCAGAAATATACACTTGTACTTCAATAAACTAGCAAGTTTACTTTCTCTTCAGAAGGTGAGTGATTGATTTTGGAATCAAGATTGGACAGATATCAGAATTACTCAGTATGATGCTGCATTCATTTCTAATGTTCTCAAACTTACGTATATCTGAGTCAAAGACATTGACATCAGTATCCAAAGAACACTGCTTCTCATATGTGATAAGGCTTCAACATATTGATAAAACACAGATGGACAGCCTTGCGATGATTAGGTATTTTTGCAAAATAATGTGTCATTGACTTTTCGAACAACCTCATAGAGACCATGGTACTTAGCTTTGAGTGAATGTCCCATAGTGGGTAACAATACTAAGGCTACGTCATCAGGATGAAATTTACTCTCTTCTGCCTTTTAGTCACAAACGTTTTCATTCTCGCTTGGGATGGCTTCATATTGTCTCGAGCCGATGCAAAAGCACCTAACAGTCTGGTCCGCAACTTGAAAACGTAGTAATTGCATATCTTTTGGGTCATTTTCCAAACATTGTTCCTTCAGAAACTTCAAAAGACTACGCAATGAAAGGCCAAATAACAACTTGGACGGGTATGCTCTAACGACTCCTGAATTGACTCACAAACAACAACAAATAATAAAATAACTTCTTCATATCAATACTTCTCATTATGAAAAAAATAAATCTGCAATACTTTTTCCAAGGTAGGATGAAATCTTTCCAGAGCACCTTGCGAATAGGGATGGTATGCACAATTTATTCTGTTTAGCACCGAGCTGATAAACAACCTAGACATAAAATTCTATCCCTGATCAGACTGAATTTCTTTGGGTAAGCCAAGAAAAGGAAAGAAATTAATCAAAGCCTTAGATAATGTTTCGGCTAGCTGAAATGTTACGAGTAAATGTGCACATGATAGTCAACACATAATGGTTTTCCGATCGAGTTTTTGGTAAAGGCCAAAAGCAGTGAATAATCACATAACTGAAGGGTTCTTCGAGAGCTGGAATAGGTAACAACGGAACAACGAGGATTCTTCTGACTAGGTTCTCCGACCAGTTGACAAGTATGACAAGTTTTACAAAACTGAGAAACATCTTGCCAAATATTTGGCCCAAAGAAATGTCTCATAATTTTGTCACGTGTTGTTGACGTCTA